>NC_088200.1:26912161-27218702 GCF_028769735.1 Zonotrichia leucophrys gambelii | reverse complement strand
CTGAATAAGAAATGCCACTTGTTCTGTTTGGCTTTGTTTAGTAATTTAAATTTAGTGATTTAAATTTTATTTTCTGGGCTTTTTGGTTTGTTTTTTTTTTCTGCACCTTACACACTTTCAAAAAATACATTTTTACTTCACAGATACAGAAAAAAATGGTGCACAAACAAGCTTTATAGAATGCTAGATGGGCATGATGCACTTGGTAACTTGTTGGCAACAGGAAAAGCTATACTGCAGTCATTTTACTCTGTCAGTAAAATATAAATTAATTTAAATCTATTCTATTAAAATACAGGTTGTAGCTGGAAAGGCTTTTTTCATAAAAAGAGATAAAACTAGCCTATTTTGTGGCATAAGGATTAGAAAGACCACAGTGTTATTCCACAAAAATCTTGGAATTCCATAAGCATCTTGGCTAAACTCCAGTCTGACTAAACATATTTGTACACCTACACTTTTCTCCACAGTTCAGTGATGTTTATTCTGTTCAAGAAATTTCCCATGATTAAGCAGCATACTCAATGCTCCTGTGTTTTCAGTAGCATCTAAGACCCTTGTATTCAAAGCATAGAGAAATCCAAGGCCTCTTCAAGTCAACAAGAACCCTCCAAGGTCAAGATTTCACCCATAGGAAATAAAACATAACTGGGAGCACTTTGGGATGAAAAACATTTTAAAAATTTAAGCTTACTAATGGAAGAAATATATCAGAATTACAAGACTGCACTTACTTTTACAGCTAAATAATATGAACAGGTATTTCAAATATTACTTAATGGTATTTTACTGTTCATACTTGATGGGAAAAACATTAAACAGCAGAAATGTATGCACCAGGGTACAAATTTCAAAGAAACTAGTTATAATACTTAATTTTGTTGATTTTTTTTACTAATCCTTTCTTTGTTCAAAGGAGGTCTCAGTCTGAGCTTTCAACACAAGATGGCACTCTACAGAAACTTCTTTCCTAGAAACAACAGAACTGGTACACAGATGGTCTTTTATTAACCTTAGTGAATATATTCTGAGATTATTTTGTTCTGTATAATTGTCTCACAGGTCTTTAAAACCCATTCAGTCACACTGTTCTGTCAATGGCCTTGGTATTTGCAGATGAGGAATTTGGGAAGGCACAGAACAGCAAGATGGACATTAGCTTTACAAATTACATTATGTAAAAGCTGAATAAGATCAAAGAATTACAGAAAGATTGAGGTTGGCAAGGATCTCCACAGGTGATCTAGTCCAACATCCCTGCTCAAGCACGGTCACCTGGAGCCAGCTGCCCTGAACAGACAGCTTTTGAATTTCTCCATGGATGTGAACTCCACAGCCTCTCTGGACAACTTATTCCCATGCTCAGTCACCTTCAGAAAAGGTGAAAAAGGTAAGAAGTGTTTCTTGTTCCACTGAAACTTCCTGTGTTTCAGGTTATATGTTCTTCCCCTTGTCACGCCAAAGAACACCACCCTAATGGGCCTGGCCCCGTCCTTTTTGCTCCCTTCCTTCAAATATTTACAGACATTAGTAAGCACCCAGTAGCACCGTCCCTGTCTTGTGCTCAGGAGCACAGAGCAGGCACAGTGTGGCCTCACCAGGGCTGTGTGCAGGGGCAGCATCACATCCCTCCACACACACACACAATTCTACTGTTCAGTGTAGCCCAGAACACCAGCAACCTTCCATACCACAAGTGCACATTGCTTTCTCCTGTCCAAGCTGGCGTCCTTTCCTGCCCAAGCCAAGTTGCTTTCAGCTGAGTGGCCCTCAGCATACACGGGTGCCTGGGTTTGTTCCTCACTGCTGTAGTGTGTTCTTAAGTTTGTCAGTTTGCTCCCCCATTTTCTGTATTAAATGCTTTCTTCCTTCCCTGTTAGTTCCCGCCGCTGCTACCCTGTCAGTTAGGTTGCTATGGAAACCTCGCTGTTATTAGCTGCCGAAATGAAACTGCTCCTCCCATATTCTCCCTTATAAGTGAAAGTTGTCTCCTCCCTGGGCCCAGTCAATCACCCCCTTCTCCTCCCAGGTTTCAAGAATTTTCTTTTCTCTGGGAGTTATGGTTGGCTGTAGCCCCGGAGCCCCTCCTATGTTTCATAACAGTTGGTTACTTTGGTATATCAATTATGTTTCGCATCTCCAAATATGTATTACTATTGGTTAGCCGGGTTTCCCTGCCTTTTTCCCCCCTTTTCCCTTAAAACCCTCTCCCGCCCCCTGTTCGGGGCCATTTGCTGGGTGGTTCCCCTCCTCGTTGGTGCTTCTGTAATAAACCGACAGTTTACCCCCAGCAAGTGGTCGCCTCCTAATTCGTCTCTCACCGCGCTGCTCCGAGCTATCACCCAGCTCAGCCCGAGGCCAAGACGCCGAGGGGGGCTGGCTTCAGATGGGCAGGGGCACCGGCCTTCGCCCCTCACCAGCTAGCCGGATCCAGGGCCGTGTACGCCCGCGCGCACCTCACCAGCTCCAGGACTTTGCACTTCTCCTTGTTGAACTGCATGATATTCCTGGCATCCCACTGCTCCAGCCTGTTGAGGTCCCCCTGAACGGTGCCCATTGCCCAGGAGTACTGCACACTTCTCAATCTTTCCATCATCTGCAAACTCTCTGAGGATACACTCTGCACCATCATCTGGGTGATTAATGAAGGTCCTAAACAGGACTGGACCCACTGCTGATCCCTGGGGTACACTGCGAGCTGCTGACCCCTAAGTAACTTTACCCTGAACATCACACTTGAGGCCCAGACAATCCCACCTCACCACCTCCTCATTTAGGCCACATCAACAACTTTTCTAAAAGGATCTTATGGCAGACACTGCCAAAAGCCTTATTCACGTCCAAGCAGACAATATTCACTGTTCTGTCCTCATCTACCTGACCAGTCGCTTCCTCAAACAAGTTTAACCAAGTCATTCAAGTATGGATTCCCAGGGGGAAACCATGCTGACTCTTTGTGAACATTTTCTTGTCCTGGATGTGCCTGGAGATGGTTTTGAGGGTTAGCTGCTTCATCACCTTCCTAGAGATGAAGGTGAGGGTGGAGTTCTCTGGATCCTCTCCTTCTTGCCCTTCTTTAAGAGAGGACTGACATTTTCTTAACTCCAGTCTTTAAATATGATATCACAGTTTTTATTGCACTTCTTTTAATCAGATATTTAAATATAATAACCACTTTTGTTAAGGACTCGTGATCTCATTACATAAAATGTTTGTAACGGAAGTACACGCTGAATTCCTTAAACAACTTATTTCTCTACTGTTACAGCAGCAAAACTGTTGCATTATGAAAATGCAACTTAATCCTTCCCTAGAATATTCTAGTAATAATAAAAGGAAGACTTTCATACAGCATTAAAAGAAGTTAATAGCCTTCTAACATTGAATCAAATAATCCTTAGGTTTCTTTATTACATTCTTAAATCTGCTTTGGAAAATACATTTTTGAGATAGATGAACCAAATCAGATGGTTGAAAAGGACCTTTAGAGGTCAGTCAGTACTTTTATTCTCTCATATAGGACTAACTTTATCTAAACTTTTCCAAAATTTTAGATAAAGCTAAAATAAGTTTTTCCTAAAGCTTTTTCAAGCAATGTAACAGGCTGATCAGAGTGGCTGTGCAGTGTAAAGCCAGTGTAAGGCAGTGGATGACACAAATTCCAGTTTCAGGAATTTTTCACTAGAGACACATGCCCCATGCAAGAATCTGTCAGTACTTCATAATGTGTTTTGTGGAAGTCATTCAACTTTCCTAGGTTAGTTTTTAATATTTAATCTAATATTGTAGTTTGACGGAAATCAGGATAATTTATGGAACTATTTAAACAACATAGATGTGAATGAAATACCAACCGTTTGAAAATGCTAGGGGAAAAAAAGCATTTCACAATGCTATTGAGACAATCCAAATCTAGCCATTTATTACAAACACACAATAGTCCATTCTCACTCCCCTAAACAACTTCTCTGTTGAAAACAAAGATGGGAACATGAGGCTAATAATTCAAATTACCAGACCCTTACTTTTTCAGTAGATTTGCCATGTCTGCCTTCTGTGTGTCTCCTCCATCAAACTCTGTTTGACCTTTCACTTCCCCCTTTTTCAAAACAGAGCATGGAGCTACTTCAGAAGATGGCAGAGCTCCTGAGAGCTCTGTAGCACAGGGTGCCTTGCAGGAAGATGCACTGTGATTCTTCATACAAGTTAAGGGAGTCGTTTGGATGTACAGATGCAGTCCCAACACTTGCTAATGATTTTAAAATTGTTTCTTAACCTTTCTGTGAAAAGTGAAACATGCAGGATTCTCATCATCCTCAGAAATGACTGCATGAAATAGCATTGATCCATGCTATGTAAGAGCTTAAATAATATTTTTTATTCTTAGGATTCACTGCATTTTTCTTCTGCTTTGCAGAACAACTGCAAATCATTCCACGCAGTGATTTCAAATAATTTTCCAATTTTGGTGGTACTCTATGTACCACCAAAACATCCAATTCGGCTTTTATAACTTCTGGTGCACTGCAAATAATACTTAGATCTCACTGTGCTTTTGAAATAAATACAAAAGAAACATGCTATGATGAGAACTTACACTCATCCCAATCTTATCTGGGGAAAGTGTGAATACTTACGGGAAAACATTGCCTGCTTTACTACTGGTTTTTTTTAAGCAGATGGAATGAAGCAGTGGACCATCAGCCCTTATAAAGAAGAGTGCGCTACAACTTCATGATGTGTTATAGTACTTTTCCAAGATTCCTTCTTCCATTCAAGAGAACCTTTTTTCTTCTCCTTCACAGTAATACAGGTGCAGCTCCTCATGAGGGCATTAGGTTTGGGCATGTACTAAGATCACCCCATCTACCCAATCTGTTTTGTTTTGTTTTCCACACACACAGACTTGTGGAGTACACAGAGGAACTCAGTATTTAAGTCTGGTCTTCCAAATTTCAGGGAATCTTGGAGCTCAAAAGAAAGCTGGTTATTCTCACAGATACTCACTTTGCTCTGTAAAGAAATTCCTAAGAGAAATATAAGAATTTCTTACTTATTCGTCTTCAGTAAGCCAATAAAGCAGCCCCTTTATTTATCCTCAATAAAGGACTAAGAAGGCCTAAAAACAAGATTTCAATGTACAATAAGGATCCCTGAACCAGCAGGGAACAGTTGCATGATCAGATAATTTTTGAGGGCTCTGGACCAAGACAGATGTCCACTGTAAAATCATCAAGTCAAACATATGCAATCGTGTCATGCAGCTGTTCTGCAACAGAATCTTCCACACACTGATACATCTGCCATGTGGATCTAGTGCCTAAATAAAGCCATACAAAATGAAACATCTCGTTGTTATCTTGTTGTTATCTTATGGGAAAAAAGATGTCAGGATTTTTAAAAAGTAACTTAAATTGAAATAGATATTAAAGCCAGACTACTCCCCCAGAAAAATTTATTTAGGCAAATGAAACATAATACTGAGAAGAAAGCTTGCTGAGAGAGATTGATTGAAAGATACTTTACAACTAAGATAAAACCATAGCCTGCAGAAAGAAAAAAGCTTTATCTCTCAGTTTCAGATGGTTTCTTCAGCTGTTGTGAGGATGAGACATCTGAACTTCCCAAGTCAGTAATAACTAGCACAAAAAACTACAGCGTAACAGTTTGTGAGTAGGTATAGCACTTCACAGTATTAAAAGACTGTAATTGTTGTGTGATGGCAATTGTTCAATTTTTTAAACTGCATTTAAGACAATTAATAAACTACACTAAAGTTCAGGAAAGGCACGGGGCTGACATATGGGAGGAACAGAGAATCAAATTTCTCTGCAGCTTCTTTATAACTGCATAAAACTCCATAAAATATCAGAAAATCAAACCTATATACATATTAAAGTAACTTTTCAAGCAGTAACTTTATTATGCTTTTCATAGGTCTTCTTTGCTGTTGAAAAAAAAAGGTCCAAAATGTAGAAGGGAAAATCACCATTAAGAGTACCCACACCTAGACAAGAACTCATGTGTGCCTGTGTGGAGGAGCTGAATTTTAATGGGGGAAACTGGTGAATGACCCAGAACTACACAGCCTGTGGTGCGCCTTGTGACACAACCTGCTGCAGAAAGAGCCTTTCATGTGATGCCCTTGGGATGCAGGCATCTGTGGAAAACGAGATCTGGACACTCTTCCTAAGCACACCATGGCAAGGCACCCACCATTCCGAAACCTGGTGAGGTTACTGTGGTATCCAAAGAGAGAACCCTTACAAAGATCAGGGATCCTCAATAAAGCTACACTGCATGCAGCCTTGGCTTAAATGAAAGCTTGCTGCATTCTTGCAACAAAAGTACTCAATTTCTGAGATCTGCTCTGGCAGCAGTACTAAAAAGAAAATACTCTTTCTCCTCATACTTGTTATTTACATACACATATATATGTATGCATGTATGTGTGTGCGTGTGTTCAGCTGAAGCATGTATACATAAACCCCACAAACTGACTTCTTCAAGCTGCCCCTGACCAGAGCTCTCAGTAGAATGAGACATAAATTTCCTTAACACACTCCAGGGCAAGCTAATGCTCAATTCACACTGAGATCCTTTCTCACCTTCTACAAAAATGCAAACTCATTAATGGCTCTATATTGCTTATTGAGTCATTCAAGCATACACAGAGTATGCTAGATTTCTTCCTGGTATCTAATTTTTCCTAGGTTATATAAGACACTCTTTCGTTTTTGCCAAGCTTGTCAGGTTATGCTACTTCAAAGACACTGATGAATATACGTTCAGAAGCAAAGGGTTGCAGCTTCTTCTGTTGTGAAATGCTGACAAACTCTTAAACAGATAGCTATAAAATGATCCTTTAAATTGAAGATACAAAAGAGTAATTCTGAGAGATTTCAATCTTTATGGTGGGAAAGAAGGAATTTAGATTTTTTTCATTTAGAGCAGATAACTTTACATTCTGGTTCTTTTTAGTAGAATAAATCCTACTCTTTGCTTTGACCTATAGATAATTGATAACATAATAATTATGTTTGTTTTGATAATAGATAACATAATAATTATATTACGTCCAATAACATAAAAAATTATGTTTTCCAAACTTTAATCACTCTCCAAATATTACTGAATTTGTCTTATCTCTTTCTGTCATGGGTAATATACATAGCAGTGTATTCAAAGACAAACAGTGAGGAACTGATGCATTTTTACAGGCTTCTTATCAGTTTTGGCTATTGATAAACCTATCAGAAAGCCTTGCTTTTAAAAGATAGATATGAGCTTGAAGAAGCAAAAATAACTCTGATTGGATATCCAAAACTATAGGGGTTTGGATATCCAATTACTTAAACAGTATATTAAGTAATGTATCCATTACTTAAACAAACTCGGTATGTATATGCTTTTTCGAATTCTACCAGCAGCCCATTTGCACACCCTGCATGCAGTCAGAATGCCTGACTCTGGTGCCAGTCAGTGCCATGGGGAGTGACACTGAGGTGACTTCTGCTACCACCTACAGCAATAGTCCTCATGAATTTAGTTCCATGGAACTATCATAGACAAGGTCTGCTTCAGCTTACGCAGAGTTGCTGGCCACACTGTGGAGAAATTGCCTTGTATCAGACCACTTATTCACTGGAGTTAGTTTTCCATGGCTTTAATCTTTTTAGGTTACTCATGTTTCATTACTGGATAAAGGACAGGTGAAACAAGAGGATTCTAAACTGCAAGACCAGTCCTAAACTAAGAACTGTATTCTGTTAATATACTCTTTCACAAAGCTGCACTGATCCAGCAGCTCCAGGCAGCGTGTCCCTCATGACCAATCTTACTCTTTTCCACTGTTCCACCAACAGCATGAGAGAGGCTACAATGATCAGCGGGCAAAATTCTGTTCCCAGTCATAGAGGAATGAAAGAAGAGCTGCCTAACTGGCCAGACTTTGGGCATACTGAGCCACAACAGTGCTCCTAGGCTGGGTCACTGCTAGATCAGGCACTTCAGAGAACATCTCCTTCTACTGCCTTTTTTATCACATTTGAGAATGGATCATTCCAGCAGCCTGTGAGCAAAACAAGGTCAGAAGAACTTTGCAGAGTGCTGGCATTAACACCAGTGTATGCAAATACTGTGGTCATGGCTTGATAAAAGCTCAGGGATGAGGTGCCCTAAGCTTTCAGAAGAATGCCAGAGCACTGGGAAAAACACTTTAACGCAGTTCTCTGTGTTATCTGGCTGTGACTACTGCAGCACAATAGTGTTCGATGAAATACATGCCCCTTCGGTGGTATGATACAAGCCTAATTTCTCTCTCTCTTCCTTGTAAGACTTTTTTTGTTTCCAAATTTACAGCAAAGTCTAGTTAATATGCTTCATATTTCTGCATCTCAAAAGAGTATTAGGATGAAACCCATCTGAAATAATTTAATGGTTTTCCAACAGGTTTGTATTGTCCACAGCTATTCAAGGCACTATAAAATGCATTGTTTTACGAGCACACCACTTACCCTCAGCATAGGGCCATTCTGGAACACATGAGGTTCATCACAAACCACACAGTATTCATTCAATACTGGTATCCGCTGCTCAGCAAATTCAATAGTCTGAGAACAATGAAAATGAGAATAACAGCATCTGCTTAAAAATAATTAACAGTCAGCTCATGCTCCACAGTGTTTCATATATGAATAGGATATGACATCCTACCTGCACAAGAAAGCCACGGTCTCGCACTGGAATGCATTTTGCACCATAATTTTGCTGCAAGGAAAAAGTTGAGGCAATTTCAGTGTTGGCAGACTAATTATAAGGGAATGGTAAAAGCATCTGTAAGTTTTTGCATGTAAATATGTAAACAATTTGCGTCTAAAGAGATCTCTCACTTGTGAACCAGGCATTACAAATAATCAATCCTTTTACTGTTTACTGAGTATGGCGTAGGTTTCTAGTATTTCTTTCTAGTTCTTAAATCTAATGAAGATTTGTATCTCACCACCTGAGAAACTTTAATCTCAAATGAAAACACCAGTGCCTTCACTCCATCCTAATAAATTAAAGTTTGGCAACTTCCATTGCGTTTTCACTGCGTATTGCCTATCCAAATATGGGCTGTATGTTAAGGCTTGAAAGACTTCTGTAACTCTCAGTAAGGCTGAAAACCTCTTTATTTTATATGTACTAAGGTCTCACTTCTGCAACACTGCACTAACAGATCTTTATGCTCAGATACTACTCGAATAATTTTTCTTTTAGCACACAACAACATAAATTAGAAGTAACTTCTGTTATTCTGTTAACAAGAGTCAGTAAGGTTCAGACTTCCCTCCAGAAGGGAGGCATCTATTGTGGAGACATCCATCTATAAATGACACCTATTTCAATCAAACATTGTTTTGAACAGAGTTACATCAGCTCCACTCACAGTGTTTTGGCAGGTTTTTTTAAATAGGGTTATTTCCTTTCATTTTTCTACTGTTTAATTGCTTAACTGCTTTTTCATTTTTCTTCTGGGAAACAATCCTCCTTGTATTCATATATGAGACTCACATTTTAGCTGAGAATTGAAGGGAACTCAGTATCTTAATTCATCACTCCTACATTCAACTGACTTCAAATTGCAGCTAGGCACCTAGGTGACCCATATATCTGATGCCTGCATATAAAATGTGAAATAAGACTCTTGATGCCCTTCCACTAAAGTCAAACTACATCTGACCATGTATGTGATGATCTCCCCTCAAATTTGGTAAGTGCATTGAAGCAATAAATTATGGGTAGTTTTTATAGGCTGCCAAACAGGGCTTGCCTTTTTTCTTTATCAGGTGATAACATCAGTAATGAAACCTGGTCAGCTTTTCATTATCTTAGAAAACCAAAGGGACTTTTCCTATCAATGTCAGGAGAGAAAAGTCTTGTTATGGTAATACATTCTCTGCTGAATCAGAAAAAAATTGCATCTCTAAACTGCAACAAGAATAAAGTCTGATGGCTCATCTTAAATTAATTTTGCTGTGCACATCACATAAATCAACCACACAGCATACATATAAATGGTCTTATGAAAGTGTATCCCTGACTTTAGATCTGAAGAGTACAGCTTAAAGCTTACTAAACTAAATTACCCACATTCAATGTAATTTCATTATTTAGAATGCCCTATTTTAAATGTATGTATGGCATCTGAAGGAAGAATCAGCTTCCAAGGTACCACCAGGCAAAAGGAGTACAGAGAACTATTTTCTAAACACTTCTCCCCACATCAAACACAAAAAACAGGCTGTTGCCTTGAAAGACTGCAAACAAACCCACTCTTCCTTCTAAAGTAAAAAGCCATCTTTGAAGAGGTATAGGTAGAATAATCGATTTTGAAAGGTCTTTCTTAAATGCAAGAGTATATGCTGCCCTTTGTTTTCCCAATTGATCACGTCTCTGAGGAAAATAAGAGGACGAGCATAGGCCCAGTTCCTTGCATGGCCTCCAATGTCCCCCAGCACATTTGAAGGTTTAAGTTTAACCCTTCACAAATCACAAATGTGCAAGAGGTGAGAACCATGGAGACAAGGTGGAACCATGACTGAGCTCGTTCCAGTATGATGGTGATGATGATGATGATGGCAGATGCAAAGACTAGAAGGAGAGGTGACGTGGCACTCAAACCATCTAATGGACAGATGTTTCCCTCATGAAACAAGCAGGGAAATGATAAAAGTTCTCTGCTCTGCAACCAGCATAATTCTGCAGCATAGTAGTGCACACTCTCCCGTCTTCCTGCAGGAAGTATGCAGGGAAGAAGTGGGTGACTGGATTTCTCCCATGGCCAACAGCTGTGCGTTGAGCTGCATTTCAACACAACACATAAAATCTCTGTCCTGACCCCAGCAGATTCTGATTTTGTAACTTAAGTATACGTGTATGCACAGCTGTTTGAATCCTCCTTAAAAAGCTGACTTCATTGTTCTTGTCTCCAAGTATATCTAATATAATCACTATCATATATCCTAAGTATTAATGCCTTCACACAAAAAGCATAATAGCACACTTGGAAAATAATAGGAGGAAAATGAGCAAAATACAAAAAAAATATTACGCACAGCAGCTTGTGAAGGTGATGATGAGGATGGTGTTAAGATACCAATAAGCCCTGAGGTAAGAGAGAGCCTCCTGCTCTCTGCCATGGTGGACTCCTTGAAAGGCTCCATTTTGGATGATTTAGGGGCATTGGAGTAAGTCTTGCTGAGCAACTTGTGGTTCTTCAACCCATCCAATTCTTCCATTCTAAGGTTACTGGAGTAGGATCTGCTTAAAAGTTTGTGGGGCTTCAAGGTGCTGTTGTGCTCACATCGAGGATCCCCAGAGCACGACCTATTTAACACCTTATGGGGCTTTAAAGAGATGCACTCCTCCTGCTTGGCAGCTGCAGAGCAAGCACGGCTCAGCAGTTTGTGCGATCTGAGAGCCATTGTCTGTTCAGCCCTCGGGTCACTCGACAACGAGCGGCCAAAGGTTCGGTGGGATTTTGTGGCACACACATCCTCCGCCTTCACTGTGCTAGAGCAAGTCCTTCTCAGTAGTTTGTGGGTCTTGGAGATGCCGTCCTGTTCTGACTTCAGTTTTGATTTATTTTTACCACAGCCAGGTGGAGGATAACTTGGCGACCTTAGCATAAAGAACATGGAAAAGTTGGAGAATAATCAAAATCCTGGGCAAATCAAGCAGGATCACACAAATGTAAAGACTTCTAAGTGTCACCCGGGTTTATGTTTTTCACTAGTGATAAATGCAACCTAGACTTTTAATAAAAAAATGTATATAAAACATCTTCCAATATCGGAACAAACAACTTACTCCTTTACATATGAGCTCATCAATCAAAAAGACAATCAACTATTCAAGTAGAAGTTAGATCTGTGACCTCACAGTTTTTTGTAAGGTCTTCTGTGTCTCAAAACAAACCAATTATTCAGGAAATTATCTTCAAAATGAAATCCACCTCTTATAACAGATTTTCCTTATCAAAATCTGTATTTTCTATGTAATGATCACAGCATGATCCCATGAAAGTTATTGCATTCTGGAAGCAGCATAAGAAATTCTATGTTCAGATCCAATGGAAGATACAATGAAGTACCAGTGAAACTTGGAGACATTAAACTTAATTCAGATGAAAAGGATATTATTTTAAAACCATCCTAATAATCTGGGCACTTTGTGAAAGACAAATTTACCCTTCTTTCTGGTTATAGACAAATTCTACATATGTACCACCAGAAATGAGAATGTGACAGACCTAAATTACAAATGCAGGAAGTAAAAAACAAAAGGTTTTTATGAAACAACATTCACACAAACTGTCACACTTCTGTAAGGTTCACATTCCCCTGTCCTTGCAAAGAACCTGTAACAGGTATGCTGAATCATTTTCCTATGTTTTATAAGCAACACCAATCTTAGGAGGTTTTTTCTTTGTTTTGGTTTTTTTGTTGTTGTTGTTTGTTTTGCTTTTCTTTGGGTTTTTTTTGTTTGTTTGTTTGTTTTGTTGTTTTGTTTTGGTTTTTTTTGGGTGGGTTTTTTTTGCATCAAATAGAGAAGTCAAAACCCAAGGGGAGAGGCTGGCATGTTTCCCCACCCTGTTAGCAAGTGTTGACAGTGGAGGATGCAGGTGGCGGCTGCTGATTCACTGCAAGCAGCTGGCTCACTCAGATGGGACAGAGAGGACCCTGCGCTTGGGCTGAGCCAAGTCTGAAGGCTCTCGACTTAAGCTCCCAAACCAAGAGGAAAAAGAATGAGCTGACTTTGTATTCTGAATAAAAACAAGCCCCAAGCTACAGCCTGTGCTTGGCAGCGGTGTGTTGGTTGGTAGGGAATGGAAAAGACTGCTACTCAAAACACTTTCCTCCTCTACCTTTGTATAAACAATGTTTTGTCACTTCGGGCATTCCCTCCTTTTTCAATCTGAGCAATTGCTCTATTCTATCTGTTTTTCATACTCCGAATTCAGAACGGTAAAATTCATCAAGAAGAAGGAATATTCAAAGAAGCATTCGATTCAAGTTCAGTAACTGAATTGAAGGGGTGATCTGTCAACCCTCCACAATCAGGAAAACACACTAGAGTAAATAGTCACAACCCTGAAAGAGGTAAAATCAGAGCCTGATTCTACATATACTTACGAGTATGAGCAACTGGCAGAAATCGTATTAAATTCAAATTCATTCAAACTATTCATAAACTCTTTCTTACGCTTTCTAATGCCTTTTCTCTTTGAAATTCTGTGCCTGCATTTCAGAAGTGGAAAACATTAATGTAGTCAAATACTGGAGAGGGGAGGGTGCTCAGCATCTTTAAAAAACATTCTTTCAATTATGATTATTCCAGTTTAAAAAAAAACTAAATATGCAAACTGCTGTATAAAGAAGAGCTGGAAAAACAAAGTTTTTTAAAATATACATAACATATGCTATACATATGTATGACTTGTATTTTTATTCTTGCTATTCAAGTAAAGATAAAAATAAAAATTCCAGCACAAGTTAAAATAAAATTACTTATTTCCAGTTCCAGTTGTAACATGGCTGTTTCAGATAGCAGGGCACTGAAATGCTCTGGCTTCTAATAAATCTTAGAAGCTGCAACAGTACCTAGTTCACTCCTGATGTGATGCAATGCAAGGACAGGAAACCCATGAGGTAAGATATAAATAGAGAACTTCTCTGTGGAGAAAAGTCAAGATTTCACCTTGTGAAGTCTGCTGTGGATTTTGAACAGTTTATGGTAATAACAACCCATTTTTCTTGCTATTACCTGCGCAATGTAGAAAAGATGTGCAGAGGGGATTTCACTTTTTTGTCAGACACCTTCTTATTGTGCGTACAGTTAGATTTTTCTTTACTGTTCTTCCACTGTTGTGTAACAAATGTCTGCATGATTCTGCAAATTAAGATAGAAAAGAAAGGTTTTCTTATGCCAGCCAGGACATACTCATTTTAACACTATGATCTCAGTGGTCACCACGCAGGTGACAATGCAGTGTTCTCACTCTACAGCTGAAATTTTCTGTCATGTATGTGGCAGAACACTAAAAGTGTTAGTTAGTGATTGGGTGCCCCAGATCCTCAAAAAGCCTTTTTTTTTTCCACATAGAATTTAATTTAATATGGGACTCCTAATGAGAATACAGTCTGTGTAAAGAACCACTGCAACTGCAAAACTTATGCAGACTATTCCTATCGTGGAGGTCTAGAGACAAACTGAGTCAAGGGCATCAAATCCAGCTACAGGGTTCTACCTCTCACATGATTCACATGATCACAGGCTACTGCATCTGCATGGCTAAGCAGAACCTTGTTCTCTGACTAAGCTGGCAGTGGGGGTCTTAATGGTGATAAAAGTCAAGGCTGAATTTGGTGAAAAAAAGAAATATCCCATTGCCATAGCCATGAGGGACCACTGGGCTCACAGGAATTTTTACTCCTGCTCAGTTGTGAACTGTGCAGCTATGTTCTTGAAAATGTCACATGGGAACCTTTAGTAATAACCTGGTGCAAAAATCACAGACAGGGTAAACAGAAAAACATTTTAAGAGAACATTTTGAGGGAGCATTTCTTTTTTTCTTTCTTCTTCAAAGTCATGTACCATAGAGATTTTAATAACTTGCTTCATTTGTAAGAATACGAAAATGCTGCACTGAATTTCTTAAAACACTAAACAGGATTTTTTTCCCCCCTCAGGGGTTTCTTAACATTGTAATGGTGAGATACGAAAGCCTATATGCTTAAAAATTTATCACATGTATAAAAGCATATGCAAAGAGATGAGTCAGCAAAATTGTATTAAAAAGAGTTGTACTATGACCACATGAAACTGCCAGGTTTTTGGACTATCCTGCCACCTTGTCCTCAAAACAGGGATGGCCTATATTCTGTGGTATATCCTAGAGGAAACCATGAAAGCATAGCCCCCTCAGGGTATGTGTGGGGCTCAAAAAGACTCCTGCTCCAGAGGCTTCACCATCTAAGCAGAAACATGAAACTGAACATTCCCAGATATGGTCTCTATACCTTTTATAGCTTACCTCCTAAAAGGTACCAAAGTGACAGAAAACTCTGGCAAGTAACACAAATCAGGTTCTCATCAACAGCTGTCAAATCCAAACTCAGTATGGCAAATATTGACTTTTATTTAAAGATAAACAATTTCAAGATACTTTGATCCAAACACAAACCTGACAATAAGAATTAAATTCTACTTGACATGCTCCAGTAACTAAAAGAGTGCAATATTTGCCTATAAACATGGGTTTGTACTTTTCTAGACTTACTTTTTCAGCTGATGTCCCAGCCCAAATCTTTCCTTAGTAGAAATCTGAAATACATCCACAGTTGGCACTAGGGAAAAAGAATATTTCATTGATACATGAACTTACAGCAGTAATGACAAACTGGTGACCACCTAAGTCTTATTTAAGGACCCTCTTCTTTGTGGAGCTTGACTACAGACAATTAAATTGAAGCAATGGCAAGGGTGGACATGTCATCTAAGCATATTAAGAAAGGAATTGTCCTTTTTGAAACCTCAGCCAATATAATTTACAATTTTACACATGGAATTCTCCCAAATGTATCTCTTCCTGCTCATTTTATTTACAAAAATATGTCATTTTATAGATATACACTATGCAAGTGGCAAGCAGCATCAGATTAAACGTATACAGACTGGCAGTTCATCTCACCCAATATTTTAAACTTTTTTCCCAAGTAAGTAGTCTATACACAGAATTCCTGTGGCTACAAAGAAAGCCCAGACTGAAACTGAATTCATTTGTATCTGGCTTTTGGTTTTGAGGGTGTTTTAATACAAGATCAAAAACCATCATATAAGTGCCTAACATGTGAATTCCAGTGGCTAAGGATTACCCTGAAATGTCCTCAAGGCCTGTCCTAACACTGGTATATCCATATTCATGTCAGAAATGGCAAACATTCAGGGTAAAGGACAGCAATTAGCTAGTGGCATTACTAAAATCCTTCAATAACATTTGCTAGATAGAAGTGGCAGATGGAAGCCAGTACTTGTTGAGAGCCACAGGGCCTCAAGGCAGGACAACAACCAAAGCATATTACAAGCACAAACAAACTGCATACTTTGTATCGCATAAGGTGATAATGACCAAGGTAAAATAAAAAAGAAATTAAAACAAAAATTTGGAGTTTGTTCAAATTTTATTAGGAATGGAAAATCAATATTTTGGTATTGTTCTGACCATTCAGCAGAATTTTATTCAGAATATCCAAGTTGCACTTTAGTTTTGCTTTAATAGATTAAATTTGATAATAAAATACAATATATCTAAGTTTGCCATGCAATTTAACTTAGTTCAAAGGTCAGTAGTTCCTCTCCTCTAATGTTATTATTCAAATAATATCAAACATAAACTCATCTTTTAAAAACAAACCAATGATTTTTTTCAAAAGGGATGAATTATTTCATTAAGTATAGCAATATCTCTGGATTGTCAAATTTCAGACACTCTACACGGGGCTGGGGGGATGGGGAATACTTTAAATATTATTACACCTACAATCAACAATCTTAAAATCTGACATCTAGACCAAAATTTTTGTCTAGACTCCACAATCAGATGAGACATGCCAATACCTCCACTGGCTGATTCATCCTCTCTAAGACAGGTTTCTAAGGCATGAGGGACAAGCTGCCCACACAGACACTGCTGAGACAAGCTATTAACTAGAAGAGCCACCTAAAATCAGTACATTACACACCTACAGGGTGGTGCTCATATCCCCCAATGTGCTTTGCAATGTACTGTGTTCCAGTTTCTCAGTCAATAGAACCTTGCACAGCAGAAACAGATACAGCACAAAATTCTGGCTCCGTATTCTCAAGAAAGCAGCAGAGGAATTCACATAATTAACACAAAAGGTGGTGGATCTCACTGTGCTTTGCTAGTAAATAAAGAGACATGGCTGCAAGAGCAGCTGAGCTCATAAAGCCAACGTCAGCAAAGCTCTTGCCTGTGGCCCTGCTCCTGCCTTTCTCAGAACTCCGGCACTCCCACAAGCAGCCAGCTAAGGGCAGCACTGGGAACTACACTTGCCACCTTAACCTTGTCAGTGATGCAGAATAGATATTCTTGTTATTCCTCATTTCTCACTGCACGCTGCTCTATACACTTCGCCTTCTCATATTTGCTGTACGCCTTTATTTTTTAAATTACATTTTGATAGGAATGTTCTGAACACTAACACTGCTTCCTGCTATCGCAAATGCGTACTTTAAGATCTCTACATTAACAAAAATGATTGAAGTAATAAACCACAGACAAAAAGACCACAGTCAAGGGGAAAAAAAAGGATTGGTATAATGAAATGCTTATTTGAATGAAGAGAATATAGCTTATAGTTAGAATTTTTGGACAACATGTCCTATAGAAAAAGCTCATTGGGACGGATTTTGCTAAACAGGACTGAAAATATCTATTCATTTTCCAGAGGCAGAATTCTCCCACAGATAAAAGCATGAACTGACAGCCTGCACTGCAAGTCTCCGAGGGCGGGCAAGTTATTATCCAAACTGAGTCTGACTTGCACTGTAAAAAAATATCTGGAGCTCACTCTCGTATATGAATGCTTACAAATCTTCAAAACCAGTCGATTCTTTATGAGCTTGACCATTTTTCTCTAAAGAGGAAACTTTACTCACTTAAAAATTCTTTCAAATCTGAAGATTTCCAGAGTTCACATACTTATGTACAAACCAGAAGCTGAAAGGGCAATTACCACGGCCTGACTCTTTAAAGCTGCATGAAGAAGGGCACATTAATGTGCTGCACAGGTCTGTGTATGTCTTCATTACCAGTCATATCTCATCGGTGCAGATGATGTTTTATTTCAAAATTGAGGAAATCGCGTATTAGAAACTCTCAATCTTTACTGCTTAACCCTGGTTCCTAGGGGAAGCAGTTGCATCTCAAAGGATATCAGGAAAACAAGTTCCCAAAATCAACCTATGAAACTTTAAATTAGATGCCTGTGTCACTAGGAAGGGCCCAGCCATGCAAATACACATAAGCCTAATTTCAAATCAATAGGACTCCTCTCAGCAGTCAAAGTGAGCACAAGAAGGGTCAAAAATCTGGTGGTAGTGAGCAAGTGTCTGCCCCATGTCTCTGACTGGGCACCACACAAGGCACAAGAATAACACAAAATTGACCAACCTGGACCATTTAGGTACTGTGTAAGTGAGCAGTGCAGTCGCACTATTATAGGCTCTGTGCGAATTACATCCCAGGCCACAGCAATCTCCTCCTAGTGTAAGACAAAAAGAAAACAACAGACATCATTAGCCATTGTGAGGAACTACTGCTTTTTGTCAGTCTGCCTTAGGGCTGCTAAATAAACACCATCCATCCATTCACCCAGCTGTTTAGCATCTACTCCAACCTAACACATCAGACTCAGGACAAATTATGGCACATCAACATACCCCAAAGAGCAGAGTCAGACTACTCCAGTTCTTGGCTGAGCTCATTTAAACCAAGCAGAGGTTTACAACCTGCAACAACACTGCACGTACAGGCAGAGACACTCCCATCTACCAACCGGTACTGCTTCAAAGCTGAGACGCAAAGGAGCCAAAAAAAACAGAACAGAAACTAGCCCCATAACTAAGGGCTAAGGAAACTTTAGCTCCTTAAACCTGGTCTAAATAATTCAAGCTATGATCAGATTTTCTTAAAAATTTAGTAAGGCTCAGTAACTGTCTTATGTGCTGTGTGGGCCTGAAAATAAGACATATCTGCGCAGAAGCTAACGATGACCTTAAAATTTCTCATTTTTGTTCTTTATATAGAGGCCAGCAAGTTGCTGCACAGATGAGGTGAGGAGGTGTGAAGCTGAATGACAGCACAACAACTAGAGAAGCCACATTGCCAGCCAAGAAACAGCACTACTGTCCCTTTGCCAGTCAACCCTCGCTCTAATCACTGTACAGGAGCACTCCTGATAGAGTCCTCCTCCCTTCAGGAGTGTAAGAAGTGCTTCCTCCTGACTCATGCCTAGGTTAACATAAAAATAATGGTGTTTCATTCATATTTATTAAAACATTTACCATTCACAAAAATGTTTGGACGGAAATACACATATGGCAAATAAAAGCCTAACACAGCATTTTAACAATGTGGTCATAAAAGGGAAGAAAACCTTTCTGCCGTGTATCAATCAATAATGTGACACCCACTTGTGAAGATCAAGTCTCCCAAAAAAAGGGACAATATCAGCGGTTGTCTAGAGAGTCTGATGTGTAGCGAAATTAAATGGGTATTAATGTTCATTATGTAATTCTGGGATCAGATTACTTACATCAAGGAAGCTAACATCAATATGTAGATCAATATCTACATCATCAATGGCTCCATATTCCCTGAAAGGAAATAATTACATTACATTAGAGCTCTTTAAGATACTCCTCAATCCAGGAGTACTTACAACATGGAAGATTTTATAAAGGATTATCTTATCTGTAAAATCAGAATAGTTATAAAATACACATTTACATAGACTGGATCAATATTCCCAGTGGGTGACCATCTCCTGCACTTAAAAGCTTTTTTCAGAGGATCTTGCTTAAACAGGCTTGCTTTTCCACTGATCCCTCCAAAATATCTCTCTATTGCTGCTTTGTAGTTCTGTCTCACTTATTGTGCAGATAAACAAAGAAAAACTAATAGTCACATGCTACTCCCATTTATGACACAAGAAAACCCTTGTTAATTTTCAAAACTATTTCGGGTTAACAGCCCAGTAACCTACGAACAGGCTTCAGATAAACCACTGTAGAAAAATACAACATAGCCTAGAGGATGGCATGATACACCTGGGGGATTGCTTCATACATTCAAGCATTTGTTTGTCAAAAATAAAGACTGCCCTGTAATGTGCTCCAGGCAATAGTTACCTTTTTTATCTGTTATGTGTAGTATTGCAAGATTCAGATTTAACAGGTATTTCATTGCCATCTGCAATCTTACATTTAAACTGCAACTTTTCTGTCTCTTATTTTCTGACTCACTCTGACTGCCCTTCCCCAACATACTTGAAGACTTCTGAAAAACAGAGCTAGAAAATACTTATTCATGCACTTAAACAAAAATCTGTTTTCCTTTTCATTTACATTACTTAAGTGGGCAATGTTGTAAAAGAACTATCTCTCAAATTTTCACAGATTAGCTTCCAGACACTAGGATGTTTTTAACTTTAAAACTCCATTTCTCTGCTTCTTGTCACAGCCACTTTCATGCTTATGTATTAAACTTGACTAAGTGCAGAGCAGCAGCAGCTGTGCATAAATCAGTCAATAAGGCAGTTTTGAAACAGTAAAATGTAACAGTTTCCTACCAAAGTGACCTCTTGGCTGTGGTAGGGCTGAGTTTGCACTAGAAATCGCTTGAACTCTTGCACAGTTTGATGAAGGGAGCCCCTTCCACCAAAATTCAGTAACCCAATGGTTCTCTCTGGTCAGGGAAAACCCAGGATCACTCTCTGGATCAGGTCTGCCCACACATTGCACACACAGGGCAGGTGCGCAGCAGGACAGGACCTCCTGTATTACAGGAGACTTCCCAGCCACCTTCAGGGCTGGCTGCTCCAGCGTCACCTCACCCAGAGGTGACCTACAGCTCACTGAAAACCTGCCTTTGAAACAGGGAAGCTCTCCAGGGAAGCCTACTAAATGGCTTAGCCACTACCCTACCCATCAGTGGCATCATTTTTGTTCACTTTCCAGAAGATCCAAACATTGTTATGGTATCTTAAGTAATTTTTTATGAATGCAGGCTGGTGTTACTCACAAAACTGAGATTCAAAAGGCTGTAAACAAGAAAAATTTTATAAACAAAACTGAGGAATGGTTAAACTAATGGAATAGAAAGATTAGTGAAGAATGAATAAGATAAAAATTAGTTTTAACTGTGACATTTCCATATTCACTTGAAATCCCTTTGCCCCCACCCCACTACCATCTTAGACACGTGATACTAGTTTTAATTTCCCAAGCTGACATGAGGAGGAAATCATGTTTTATTCGAACACCTGCATCTTATGATCTGCTTTTACAATAGCTTCATCAACACATCTTGAGTTTGAAGCTCCCAGAGGTCCTCTGCTCATAAATGAATAAGCAATGTAAAGAGATCAGCTGGATGGATCACTTTCTCAGGGCTTTTGTGGCCAGATTTCTAAGGGCAGTGGTGAAAAGTGCGCAAATACAGAAACTTCACTTTTGCTTAAAACTGACTCTGTGACAGCAAAAGATTACTGAAAGGAGGGTCCACTGTCTAGGAAATATCCACTCTCAGTCAATACCCTTGTCAGACAAACTTGTGTCTTCTTAGAGAAGTAGAGCTGCACAAAGAGGATGAAAAGGAACACTTAAAGCTGTGGGGTGTATTTCCAAGAATTTGTAAATATTTTCAGCTGCAATAGAGTGGATAAAGCATTAAAGTTTTACACATGCCAAAAGCAGCCACAGGTACCAGTTTCTACTAGAGTGAGCCCAGGGGGACCACAGTGTTTCCAGTGAAACAGCTGATTCAATAAAATATATGCATTTAAGTTTTCGAAAGGTTACACGTAATGTTTCCATTTTAGGAACATGAAGGAATTTCCTAGTTATCAGTTTAGCAAATACACATTTATCCATTTCCTAAACCTATATACAGCTATTCAGATTTCGATTCCTCAGGTTCTTGACGTGTGATAACTTTCCATTTAATTTCAAAAGCTATAGTACACCACAGCTGTAGGTATGGTCTCTCTTCTTCTTACTTGGTTTGTATGACATCTTCAGTATTTTCCTTGCAATACAGGACAACTCTGTTACATCTTGCCTACCTACCTATTGTTTTCATGGAATTATTAGGATTACATTTATGGAAATGAAGTTATAAACTACCTGATGCTTATTAAAATACATATGTGACATGTACTATGGCAGGATCGTGCACATTCATATGTGCCCAACAGAATCAGTCTGTAATTACTCTTAGCAATTCACATCTGACCAAGGTTCTACTGCTTCCCTGCGTAGGGTACTTTAGATCCCCACAATCTGAAAACTTCCCTAATCTCTGATCAAATCCTAGCTTCTTACTGTCTCTCTCATGATGACAATACAGAGTATTTGATCACTCATTCTACCTGCAAACAGCTTTTTTGAAGAAGAAAAGCTCTTATTGTGTCTTCTCTCTCTCTTTTTCTTCTAGACTAGATAAATCCAATTCCTTCAGTTGTTCCCTAGGGAAAGTATTTATTAAATCTCTTACCCTTCCCTCTTGTTCACCTCCCGGGCAAAATACAGAATATGACAGAAGAAGAGTTTAACAAGGGTTTAGAGAAATGTTGAATAGTAATTTACAACAAAACACAGCTGCCTGACTAGAACTGCAAAAGACAATGATGTTTTAGAACAGGGCTGTTCTCAGCACAGCTACTTGCAACCATGCTGAACAACAAAAGAACCCCCAAAAACCCAGCACTGACGCTGGTTTGCGGTGCTTCCTCCTTTGTCTCACAACATGCAGAGATGATCAGAAAAGACTTGTGCTTTGGCAGTCAGGGAAGATCCACAGAGAACTCGAAGTCTAAAACATTCAAGGTTCCACAACACAGAAAAGCCAGTGCCATACCTGAGAGATACTGCATTAGGTCCATAGATCTCTCTCACTGCTGTTAAATCAGCCTCCAGCTGTGGGTGCTTGTGAAGTTCTCCATCATAGCTAACCTGTTGGGGAAAGAAAAATATATTGGGAGTTCTGTATTTCATTTCTGGCAGGCACCTGATTTAGACTATTTACTCTCCCTAAAATACATCGCATTAAGATTCTTTAAGGCCACACTTCGAAGGACGAGTTGAAGCCCTGAGGCCACCTCATCTGCTAAAGCAGTAAGATTTTCAAAGCAGGCACCTTTGCCTTGAAGTGTTTTGAGGGTTGTCTTCCTGTTGGTGGGAAAAGAAGCTGTAAAGGACTCATCCATCTGTCCTATTTTGTCCCAGGGTTTGTTCTTGTGTATTTTAAAAATGTTAAGTAGGGTAAGGACCAGATGTCCCCAGTCTTGTCATCCTAGTCCAACCACTACAGCACAAAAGTTTGCTCACTCTTGCTTTGTTGTCACACTCTCAAGTATACTAGATACAGAATGGCTTGGGCACAAGAGAAGCATGAAACTATTTTCTATACCCCCACCTCAGCGTCTAAATTACATTTTTAGGTTACTCACTGGCTACTTTCTGCCCACCAGTGCAGTAATATCAGATGAAAAAAGTAAAATTAAAAGAACACTTTCTCGTGTTACACCAGAGAAGGTATAAAGAAGTATACATCTAAACACCAACCCCTCCTTTTTTTTTTTTCAAACTCTACATGAAAAATGGAGAAAGTTATCTTTGTGCTTATACCAAAAAGCAAAACTTGTGAAATGGTTTGGTTGGACTGTGTTTAGTCAAAATAATTAATATCCTTCTACCTTCTACAAGGTCCAAAATACCTCTTTGGGCATGTAACAATCTATTCATCATCTGTCTATTATTACCTTCTTCGCAAGCAAAATGATCCTGATTGTGTGAACTTAAATCTATGTCCTTAGAACAATTAGAATGACAGTAATTCCACAGAAGTCAATGAACTCCCTAGATTTGAACAGATTCAGAAATGATCGTAGGATTTGGTCTGTAGCGTTGACAAATTCAGAAAGCAAAGCAGCAGAATGCAATTTATCCCTTTAGACCCACAGATTATATATATAATCTTATATAGGAATCCTGCAGAGAATTCTTGCTATTGCAGAGCCACACTCACATGCAGTACTATTTCTTCTTTCTTATAGTACAGTGTATAGATTTGTACACCCAAATCTATAGGAAACCAGTTCTATGACACTCTCAGGTCCAATACTTAGAGATGTGCTCTTCAATTTTATTTAATGTCAGTAGTATTCAAATAATAATCAGATGATCACCTTTTCACATTTGAAAATCAGCAGAGAGCAATTTGATTAGACTTAGACCTAGAATTCTTTAAGTATAAGGCACAAAATTCATCAGCATGGAACGGACATGTATTTGTCAGAGATATAAATGTTATCCATAACCAGAAGATTATAAAAAAGTATCCTTCTTTGGTTTGGGCAGGTATGTCAGAACAATTTTCCAAGTAGAAGAGCACGGGAAGAAAATTGTTATTGCAATTTTTTTCACTTTAGGTAGGGGGAAACCAATCCTTTTTCCATGCTCATTACTCAAAGAAGAATTCTTTAAAGATGCGTAAATAATTGCTGTCCTGCTTCCAAAGAAAGCCAGCAATCATTTCACAAATCGTAGCAGTGGTGCACTTGCCACCTTTGTCAGTCCAAAATCAGATTTTTTAATCAGTTTTGTGTTTCAATAATAGTAAAATACAAAAGTAACATTATGCAGAACACCACACTGCTTAAAATAATGTTTTTCTAATCTATTTTCTCATGGCAAGAGGCTATGAACTCAAAAAGGAAATAAAACACTGTTCTGGCAAATTTTAAGACCACAGTATGGTACCTCCCACCCCTGAATTAGTGCCACAGACATATTGATGTACGCAGAGGAGGCTGTCAGGGTTTTGTATTTCTGCATTTTCAAGCATGTCTTGTAGCAGAAGCACAACAGACACGTAGAGAGAGAGCCAAAGGCAGTACTATTTCTCTTTTCATGTCCTGTTCTTTTTTGCAAATGTAGAAGATAGTGATTCAAAGAAAGAATTAGCAGAGTTGCAGAAAAAGTGAATATAAAAGCTAAAAAAATCTGGTAACTCTGCTGTGACTGAAAGGTCTATGTTCAGAAAGTCTCTGTTTTTTATCTAAGACTTTATTCAGATTATTTTACAAAAGGTTGCTTTTTAGAAGGAGATTAAGCGATTTACAAACCTAAATCCCATTGAAAATCAATAGGCCTTAGACTATTGAACCACTTAGCTACTTTAAAGTATTTATCCACTAAATCCTTAGGGAGGATTACAAGCAGGTGCTTAGGAAGTGGATACAAACATTTAATTTACAAGCAAAAGGTTGCATCTTCTTTACACTGCCCATCAAATGCCACACGCCATCTTCCATGGGCCTTGTTCCATCCGCAGCAGCTCTCCTGCCTTTCCAGCTGCAGCCACTCAGAAATGCTGAGAATTATCCTGACCTCCATCCTTCCCAACTGTACTGCACACAATTACACTGGCATCTCTCCCCTCTGTTTGTTACAGCCAGTATTTCTGCCCCCTCTCCCTGTGGGCACTTATCTCAAAGGAAGGAGCCTGCCTTGTTTGTTCCCCGCGTATATGGTCAAATCTTTTGTCCACCCAATACACCTGGTGCTCACTTGATAACTCCTTCAATCCCTCTGCTTGAAAAAGGACTGTTCTTTTTTGTCTTTCAAGGAACTTTGCTCATTACCTGATTTCCTATTTATTTTCTGAGTCCGCAGTGTTATTTTTTAACTCCAAATGTCTTCATTAGACTTTTATCTTTTTGACCATGAAATTTTAAATTAGACATGTCTTTTTTTCCTATTTTTAAATACACTTTCTGTGAGGCCTTTTTTATTTTCTTGTTCACTGTATTTTGTTTATGGATATTTCATATTCAAAACAGTAATAATCAACTGATATTTTATTTGTATTGCAGACCGGATTTTCTTTTTTTCCAGTTACTATTCCTTCAATTAAATGTATTACCTCATAGTGAAGGCAATGCAATATAATCTAGTTTCCATTTTAATATCAGGCACTTAAATTCTAACCAGTCTTGGCTATTACACAGGTCTTTTATGCCTTGCAAAATGCTGTACTGCTATCTGTGTTCGTATCTCACAGGCAGTGCTAATATTTATTAATCCATCTGGGCGCTGCCAGGCATCCTTCACCAAATGTATCAGCCCTGGTTCAAGAAATAAGCACTCCCAGCTGTTTTCTGCCTTTTCTTTCACCTTGAAGTTACTGCCCTTCTTTCAGAGTTGAAAAATGAAGCGAGTACACACAACTCATCACTACAGGACAAGATCAGAAGCTTTTTCCTCTCAGGCAGATTAAAATAAAACATCTCTCTTTGCAGTGAATTATGTGTATGGTCCTCCCCAGCACTCCCCGGCATGGGGCTGTAGGAGTCAGCAGCTGAAGGGAGGCAATTCCTGCAATCATTTCTAAAGCGAACACGAGTCAATTCCCCATGTTGGCTATTTCAAACGATGAAAATAAATAATTTCAGTTCAAGCTTCAATATAATTTTTAATAGCTTTTCAGGGGCATGGCATTTGTTTGTTTATTTGTTTGTTTGTTTGTGGGGTTTTGTTGGTTTGGTTTTTTTGAACTGTACAGCGCCTCAACATGAATTTTGTGTGCTAGCCCCAGCGCACTGTTGGCTCTGCAGGAGAGGAGGCTCGGCATGTCCTGCCCATCAGCATCCCACGCTCTCTGCACCGACCCACCCCGCTGGCACGGCTGCCGTGATCCTGCAGCCTTGGCTCTGCACCCAGGGCACGCATGGCTTCAGCCTCAAGGCTGAGGTAAGGGACAGCCTTCACCCACAGCCACCGTAATTCACTACAGCGCTCACCGAAATAAACAGCTCTAATAAACGTAAGCGAGGAATGACTCCTTGGGGCAACACTGAGGCTAAAAAACAAGAGAAATCTGAATAAAGAGACTAGCAGTGCAAAGCACACTGCAAAAGAAAAAGGCATGAAAAGATTTTATTGCCCAATACACAAGAGAATGTAAGAATTAATTCTGCTGAGGGAATAAGAAGGAAAGACACAGAGCAGTGCAATCATCTAAAATATGCAGCATTTTTCAAGGTGAATTTTACTCTAGAGCTCAGAAAAAGAATGGACTATTGCCTAGACCTAAATTGTTTTCTAATAACGATTTTCACCATAAAAATGCAGTGCTCTTTACTTTAAAAAATGGCAATTCTCCAGAAAGGAAACAGATCTGGATCCAGTCTGACTTCCCATTTGTATTAATAATGGGGTGAAAGCGGTTACAGAGTCAGTTATCTGTTTCCTGGAAGTAAGCCAGTAGTTCTATTTTCAAGCTTTCTGAGGGTATTTGCTTTTTCCATTTTTATAGCTTTGCAAAAGCAAGGAATGTTATTTTGAAAATGTTGCAATTATAACTTTGAACACATTCAATATTTATGCCATAAAATACTATGTTTTGTACATACATACACATGCCACTCTACTCAACACTGAAAAAAACATAAGAAAATAAATATTATAAATTTGAAATGGAATGAGCATAAGAACTCTCAAATATTACTTTCCTGGAACTTGTGCAAAAAATTTCCTGCATTACCTGTCCTCCATAATAAAATTCCTCAGAGTCATTATCTCCTTCAGAGTCTTCTTCAACTGTGCTGCTGTGTCGTGACTCCTTAAAGGAAAAGGAAAGTGAACAATGATAGAAACAATATGTTGACCTTGCATGTACAGATCTAAATGTAACTACAGGAATTATGCTTTTATGAATAAGCCCATAGCATCCTTTCTTAAGAGATCTTTTAGTATAATTTTTCCAGAGGACCCATTTTAAGAATAATGAAATATCACATGAAAAAAGCACCTAAAACAGGGTACATAAAAACACCTTGAATATATGTTGGAGAAATAATACTTGTGTGGTTAGAAACACAGCATGGTATTTTAAAGAACTGGATAATTCAGCAGACTTTGTGGGGATACTTCACTCTGTGCTTTTGCTAAACAAAGCCTAACTTTTTCATCAAGGCTGGTTCTGGATAGAGATCTTTTGGTGTGTCAGCAACCTACTACAACTTTATTTTACTTTATTCTCATAATTAAACCCTAATAGTTTCAGGAAACAAGTCCAAACATGGAATATCTTATGGTTCCTTCTGTGAAAACCTGACACTCTGCTGCTTAATTATTATTTTCAAGAAAGGTTCCATCCTGGTGCAGGGAAAGTTTCAAACTTAATTTTCTGAGTAGCTCTTCTCTGAAACAGTGAAAAGTAAGGATTAGAGAGTCCTATGCTTACCTAAGTAAAGCCTGCTCCAAATAGGCTGCTTTGTGAATAATATCAAGTAAACTGAACTGATCCTGGTACTGACTGCAACTCAGCATAAGATAAAATGTTATATTCTGTTTCCCACACTAGAGCCTTTACTTGTAACTATAAAATTGCTTGAGAGAGTAATTATTGTTTCCCACAATGCACGTGTTATTTCTAGGCCCTATGGTGACTAGTGGCCCCCAAAGAACACCTAGTAAAATTATCATTCTTCACTTCAACCTGAACATAATGCATTCAACCCCTTTTTTCTTACTCATGTTTTACACAGGCATGCCATAATGGAATAGAAATCAGAAATATTAATCAAAAAAGCAGAAGTTACCCTTAAATTCCACATCCATAAATGTCAGTAGGTATACACACTTATCACCAATTTCTGTGGTCAGATATTGTAATACCATTTACTACCTCTGCCTCTAAATTCCTGCTCTATTCAGTGTATGTATACGTACAGTGCAAAGGTGTATTCACCCAATCTCATGGCAATTTCTGTCAAGACATGAAAAATAATTTCTTCTACTTCATTGAAAATAGACAAAAAAACTTTAAGTCTTCTTTGTTTTATACCAAAATTACTTCAGAGGGAAGTATGTTTCAAAACAGAAATCAACTGAACAAAAATTCCACACAGGACTCTCACATTAGAATAGTGACAAGCCCATCATATCCTAACCAAACCTTGAACTGTCTAGCCAAAAGAAATCATCAGTGTTAAGAGATTCTTTTATAAATGGGTTTTTCTCAGTACTTTTACATTTAAGTACCCTCATTCAACTAGAAACAAAATAGAACCTCAAACTCAGTCCACAAGAAGTTAACTATATTTCAGGCTTTTAAGGAAATGGGTAAATTCTTCCCACACTTGTTTTTCTTATGTTCACAGAGCATACACTGAATACAATGATGAGGCAGAAGAAGCAAAGTATTTTCAGTGCAGCTTTTCACGTCAAATGACATTTCATTTACTAAAAAACCCGATATACATAGCACCCAGGCACGCTCACCTCCCACTTCCCGGCTAAGAAACTCAGCACCCACCCTTACCAAAGGAAGACTTTAGGTCAAGCACCTGAAGTCCTGAAACGCCCAACCCCTCACCTGAGGCAGGAGCACTTGGGTGCCCTCTCTGAGGCCAAGCCCCAAGTGTGGGCTTCCCCTTTGTGCCTCTTCTTCCTCAGTGAGACTGGCCAGAGAGCTGTGCAAGAGGCACAGGGCAGATGTGCACTAACATTCAAGACCCTGCTCATGGTCAAAAGAGTCCCACAGAGGTCTAGAGTCTGCAGTGGGATTGCTGGGGGATATTTGAAGGAGCCCTCAGGAAGAAGTAATTGAGATGTGGTCTTATGTGCCAGAGTAGGGTAAAAGGTAATGGAATCACTACCCACCTTTCCAGGACAGCTGTATATTTAGGGCCAAAAGAGTCTAAAAGTGAAACACCAAAAACATATTTCCTAGGATAGAAGGAGAATCTCTATCCCAACTAAGTGAATCGCTGGTTAATCCATTTATGAAACCCAGAGAAATATGGTAACATTCTAAAACATGTAAACATGCAAAGACTGAACAAGCACATTTTGATAGGAAGTCTATGCTAATTATTCATATTCAATTATTTTCTCTTGTTCCTTAAAATAATTTCTGTTTAGATATACATACAAGAAATACATACCTCTCCATTCTCCCTCTGTAATTTTGACTTTATGGATAAGCAATAGTTGACATCATTGGTTTTTCTTAATTCTTGAAAAAAGAGAAAAGGAAAACAAGGAACATATGTGTGGAAAAAAAAGTGAAAATAGTTTTGCATATGCAGACTAGGAATCCTTAGTTGCAATAGTAGAGTAATTAAGGAACAAAAAGTTACAGATATGAAATGCATCAAAGAGTTTACAATGCAACAGTCTAAAATTTGGAAGCCTCTACTTCCCAGAAGACTTTTTTCAAGTGTGAACAGAAACTCAGCTGATCCATATAGGATTTTTGGTTTTCCCAATTCGTGATTTACAATTTAGTGTCATTCATTAATTTAATATAATTTATAAAAGAATGAGAAATCAAACCCCTCAGGAAAACAAAACCTTCTATATAAAAGATAAGTTTTTACTGTATTGTAAATTACAGGCTTAATTTCTATTCAAAGTAAAGAAATATTTGCAAGTAAAATTTATCACAAACTTCTGATGATAATAGCAAGATTGTGTTTGTGTGCCCCTGCAATAACTTCAGTAAGATTATTCTTGATTTACATCAGTATTAATGAGATAGAGAGTGAAGATCATACTGGTCCCACAGTAGAATTCAAAACAATTCTCTGTTATGCAAAAAAATGTCCTAAATAATAATAATAATAATAATAATAATACTACAAAGTCAAGTGTTCCTATCTGAAAACCTGCCAGAATTAAGAGTACTCTTGCAGTTTATTCTGCAGCCTGAAATAATCAGAGAATTTGTCTGCTAGAATCTAAACTGCCTCCATGAAGTGTGTGCACAAATCTTTATTAAATACAATAAAAATGTGTCTGTATATCTGACAAGTATACCCCTTTCATGTATCAAGGCATGTATCTTTTTGAAAATAAGGAAATAATTTATAATGAGAAGGCCCCTAAAATCATTGGGAAAAAACAAATAATTTTTCTATAGCGGAATTTAGTGAAGCAGCTGAACCATTTCCTGAAATAATTCACCAGAGGCAGTAGTAGTTACAGACTGTTTCCTCTGCAGTGGTGAAGATTTAGTGAAGTTTTAAGCAAGTGATCATGAAAACTCATAATTGGAAAGTATTCAGCATCTCTAGCTGTATTCAAGGGGAATTGCTCTAGCTGCAAGACATTAAAAGCAAAAAATACATTCTGCACACAATTGTAGTGATCCCCAGAAGAAATATTTTAATTTCTTCTATTCTAAAATGTTGGACAACTTACTAGAACAAGCCCAGAGAAAATAGCAAACTGTACAGCTGAACCCTTTACCATCATATCTCCCTCTAAGTTCAGACAACATCTTTGCTTTCCTCCAAAATTATGAACTTGATAAAACTCCATAGATATAGGATTACCTGTAGCAATTTGGTGGAAAATTACTGGAATTGGCTCTGTTGTAACTAACACATCTTCATCGTTATCAGAACTGGAAACATAAGTGTTATCTACAAAAGAAAAACACTTTGCATGGTGAAGTTCCATTGTGTTTTGTCAGCCCCTTCCAATGTTTCCTATCCCAGATTTTTGTCACGAGGAACCACTCCCCAGATGCTTAGGGAAGCTGAGCACTACCACCTTCCTGGTGCGTTTGGATTTCACCCCTTGAAATTGTTAACAAAAAGAAAAATATTATAAGTACGGGAGATTCAGACCCAAACTTTATAAAGCAAAACCATAGAGTGTGATGTCACGGCTTTTGTGAATCACACCAAACTCTGCTCTGAACCAACCCATAAGGCTTAGGGTGGCCAACTTTTCTCAAAATTAATACTTGTTCTATGGTTTTTGCTATGTCTGACACCAAAACTCAAGCTACAGCTAATAGGCAGAGTGAAAGCTGCACTGAGAGCTGGGTGTTAACAGCCAATTATGCCAAATACCTGTGCCTCATTTTGCCTAGTCTCATAAAGGTAATTTGAAGTGTCTTCAAATCTGCAGATAACCTTTCTTCACCCTGATTCAGGGAGAACAGAAATCCCTCCCACTTAACCTAAATGCATGAATATTATAACTATTTCACCAAATTTTCTTTAAAAATGTAGGGATTAGACCAAGGAATGTGTCTGTTGGGTTTGGTTTTTTTTTTTTTTTTTTTTGTTTCTTTTTTCTCTTTCCAGCTTAATGTTTCCTAACAAACACCAAGAAGCAGCGGGGTCTTCTGTACTGTCTGCAGGAGCTAATTTTGCATGTATTGCTGAAGTGGTTATGAAAGTAATGATACTTTGTTTTCTAATGGTCTGGGCTGAATTGAAACCTATGCTCTAGAGCAAAAAGGCCAACTAGGATAATCACAGATAAAGTGACTTACGTATTATCATTTTAAACACTTGTGTCCCACACCAGCAACGTGCACGAAATCACACGCAATTTTAGGCATACTGCTGCAGCCTCAAAGCTTTTGAGTGCTCCCAGTGAAATGTTGCAGGTGTTAACATTAACTGGGAGGAAAGTACAATAATACAACAATATAATCCTTTGTACCACAGCAGCTCTTGGCCACCTTTCTCAAGAGGGAGCACGGGGCTGCGGCCGCTCCCCGCACGGTGCGCCAGGCTGGGCAGGGCAGCAGCGACACCCCATGCACAGATGGGTTTTCCTGGCTGCCACTGCAAAAGAGCCTTTCTGCCACACTCACACGCATCTGCCAGCTCTGACTCTGCCCCACACCTTCGTCTACTCCCACTCCTGCGCTGTCCAGTGAGGCAATCCGAGCCCTGCCGTGACCCTGTTTGCATTCTCCATCTCGTCACCATCACTTCCATGTCCACCTCGCACATACCACACAAGCACATCTGTTTCCCAGTTTTGGGAGTGAAAGTTACTGCTATAGAGTCTAATGAGCTGAGATAACTGAGGACATCATTTGGCTCTAAAAAGACCTAACACCACATACATGGAAGGGAGAGAGGGAATCCTTGTGCTACAGCCTGTTGCTGTACAGAAAACTAGGAACAGAGTATGTTCTGTACAGCACAGACATACATATATGGAAAAAGGACTGCTCAGCTACGGGTTTTAGAGATTTTAACTGTATTTTTACGTCCATTGTCATTTTTTCTTGGCAGCTGGATAACATGACTTTCACTGACAAGCTGTTTTTTTTCTTTTGCTTTTCAGCAGCTATTTGGTTTTTTTTTTTTCCTTCCATTGATATGATGAGACTTGAAATTAAGATAATGGCTTTGATTTGCTTTCTTCAACAACCTATTTCTAACACTTGACACCTAGGACTACTTACCCTCTTCAATGGAGGACACAGTGTCTGGACCTAGCAGAGGAATGCAGCAAACTACGAGCTGCCAAACTGGTTCTCTCCATCTCTGCTGCAATCTATTGAAGTCTAAAAAGGTGTGTAACCCACAAATCACTGGGATAAAAGACTATAGCAGTTCGACAAGTTGCTGTCCGCCAACACAAATCATTCTGAACATAAATTCATTAGCAAAATGCTTGCTGCACTGCTGGTTCCCACAGGAGTCATGGTACACTCATGCAAGTGGGACTGCAGTCTACTCAGGGATGTTATATTCTATAACTGCTCCTTAGAAGGATTATTTTCTCCAGTTGTGTCAATGTTATGAGAAAATTGTTACAGTGATATTTTGCTGAAACTGTTATTACCTGGCTCTAAACTTTTCAGTTATGTTTTCACAACTCCAGCAATGAATATGTAACTTTTAGACATTACTGTTCCAACACTATTACCGTGAAGTCCTCAGTCTGCCTTTGTGAGCACATTTTTAGCTTTCACTCTTAAATATGAAACCTTCAAATACCTTCCATTATTGAAAGTTGTCACGTCACATTACGGTTTCCATAGGTACAATTTAAAACCCAGCTGCTTCTATTTGATGCTTCAATAAGTAATTCAGCAACAGCTACACACTGTTGTCAGTACCAAAGTGGTGATGCTGCATACATTACAGCAAAGCAGGCTGTGGGAGTATGTATACTACCCAAGGCTCTTCATTTAATATCCAAATTTGCTTTTGGTTGTAGCATTTTAGCTGAATTGCATCAATTGCATCGTGGCCTAATGTCACCTACTTTCATATCTTTATTGCACACATTAGCAATTTATCAGATGATCAACTCTGGCAGCCTTGTCTTGGATTTACAAATCTGATCCACCCTGTACTACACAGTCTTAATCTACACAGGATAAAAGTCTGCTGTGGCTATGCACTAATGGACTTAAACCTTAATCTGTAAAGGTTTATCCTGTGAGAAATTTAATTTGAGAGCACATGCTCCTCTGAACTCTATCACCTTGCAGCAGTACTTGAAGAGCACCTTCCAGCTGAGGACATCAGCACAGAGCTTCCCAGACTTGACACCATCACACCCTGATATATCCCTGAAACCTCCCTTAAGACACATGTCAGAGAAGGAAGACACAGTCAGCAATAACATTAGGTTAGAAATTTAGGACAAAAAAAGGTGACAAATAATTGGCTCACTGAGTCAAAATGAGTTTTTTTACGATCAAAGCTGCAAAATGGCAGAAAGTCCTTACTGCTCCCAACATACTGAACATCTCATCATCATAAAGCACACATATATCCAGCAAAAGCTTAGATGTGATTGAAGTCAGCTCTTCCAAAGGCCTGAAGGGCTGGATTTTAATCAGTAAACATGTACTGATTTACTCTCTGCTCCAAACTAACTACAGTGTGAAATGTTCAATTGCTATCTGGCGTGATGGCACAGAATATTCATCAGGTTTTAGGGACACTTAAGTCACTCAAGCTTGTAGGCTGTCAGGACATGCTGCAAATAACACTCAGAAGGAGATTCTGAGGTCTATCAGACAGAAGAGTTGGCCAGGAAATGAGCTCCCATGTGCTGTGCAAGTAACTGTTGCTGTTTCAGTGGTTCAGCTTACCATTACCTTAGAAGTTCCCAGAGGTCAAATTTTGTGATATTTAATGGAAGAAACTGTTAATAACACACGGTGAAGATTTTTTTCAACTATTTGTCCCTCTGTTCATTGTCAGCTCAATGCAGTAACTAAATCCATTTATCACTGGTATGACTGCGCATTTTATGAATCTCAGTTTCTCCAATTTCTAAATGTTGAATAGACTAATAATATTCCCCTCCACAGTTTTTACTGGTAAAAAAAATAAATCTAATAGAGGTTTTAGCATTCTTTCACAGATCCATTGTTTTTGGCACCACTGTTGATTTCTTTGTCTAATGCTTCAAACACTGGTGTTTTGATGAGACATAATCTGCTGCTTATCAGCGAAGAAGATCAAAGTCACACTTCTTTAGAGTTTCTAAAAGAAACAATACTTCTTTGAGAAACATTTCAGAAAAGCGACAGATAAAGATCAAAAAAGGCCAGAGGGTTTCATATCATTCACGGTACTTATACTGTTAAATAATCACAGGTGCACAATGTGGTGCAGTCCAACAGTACTACCAATAAACCTTTACTTGCACAGCACCTGTCATCCCCACTTCCCTCTTCTGCTTCTGATAGCCTGTGCTGCCTGAAGTATCTGTGCAGTGTCTTTGTGCAGGAAACTGGGGAAATAGGGTCCCTGAAAACTTGCTTTTGTCCTTCTCTGCTTCTGTCTCCTACGAACAACACACCACGTGGAGACCGGCCGCGGGGTTGCACAAACACCTTTGCCAGCCCAGCTCAAAGCGCGGAAGGGGGGCTGTGCTGGGCAGCTGGGAGCCCCTCTGTGGGCCAGCGCTACCAAGGAGCTGCACGCGAGCGCTTGGCTCGGGCTCACCCCAAAGGCTTGGAGCTGCAGGCTTAACCTGGAGAGCACCAGCCGCCTCCTTAGGGCCTCCAGCACAAGGAACTGCTCTGCCGGCCCTGCGCCAGCCTCCTCAGAGATCCAGCTTCCTCCAGCATGCCAAAGAGGAGCTGGGCACTTTCTCTCTCCTACCCTCTTGGCACCAGCACCCCAAGCTACAACCTGTGAACCTGCGCTCTCACCCTGACCCAGCTGATAAATGATGCCTGAAAAGAGGAAGTGGCCGTGAAAATAATCTTAACTAATGGAAAATGATTAGTACAAGATGCACCCCGAAGACATCAACACCCTTTCAGATATTCTCATTTGTATATAGCAAACTGTGGTAACATGTATATGCATGTGTCACGGGCAAGGATGTTGCACTGTACCTGGGTAATCCTCAGAGACATGCACTGAATAGGACACACTGTAAAAAAGAAGAAAAAAAAAACAACAACAAAATTAGAAACAACAACATTAACTGCTGGCACAACACTTTTTCCTGCTCCTGTATTATTTTATGCTTATTTATAGCTTCCTGACAGTTTCCAGAACAGAAGGTAACATCTATTTTGATGGCTTTTGAAGTGCTCAGTTGAAAATAAAAAGCGCCATGCCCAATTTGAAAGCTTACTTTGCTAAATTGGCATATCCTGATTTCAGTGTTCTTAAAAGGAGTATCAAGGCTGCATTATATTCCCTTTAGAGTAACATTTCACTTCTGATTTAAAAAAAAAGGTCACTCTTTGAACACCAGAACAAGAGAACTAGTAAAGCCCAGTTTTTTCCTCTATCTGGTTTCTGTAGTTGACTCAAGACTCAGCAGGACACCTTTCTCATTGTTGTACATTTCTGTTAGTTTCACCAAAGGATCTGGATGTCTTGGGCTCCTTCCTTCCATCAAAACTCTTTATTTTACATAGTATCTATACCTTTTGTCAATCTGCGTTCAAATTAAAATTTGAGAGAGCCACAGTCACACTGAAGAGCAACTTCACTACGTGGATTCCCTGAATCTGTTTCATCAGAAAACAGCCACTCAGAACCACCATCCCGATTCTGCAACTCAGTTACATCTTCTTTCCCTACGTTCCAGTGAGATCTTCACTCAACTCGCAGCTGAGAGCAGGACAAATAGGTGTGATGGTTTGCTCAGTCATCTAACTACCCACCAAGTCCTTCTGATTTTAAGTTTAGTGTCCATCTTAATTTTTGGAATAAAAACATTCAAATATGAAGCCCACTGAAAGGTTTCTGTTGTATAATTCATTTTCTCTCCAATTCTAAATCCTATATATTGTGTCAACTTACACATTTAAATAATATATGGTGTGGTCTCATCTCTGTAGTGAGTTAAGTCAAAGCAGGATAGTACAGTCTTCTTAAGAAATTTTGGCATGCATTGCACTTGCTGAAAAATTGTTGAAAATTGGTTCATACAATCTTTCTAAATGACATGAATACAGCTTCCATGTAGACAAGAAACTGAAGCCAGGTATGATTTTTAATGTTTCTCTCTCAGGGATTTCCATTAAATGAGTTCCACTTTCACAATCCAGTGACTGTAAGAGGCAATCAATTCCCTCACTTCCTTCTGCAAGTCGATCTATTAACACACAGCTCTCTCATCTGTTTCTGCACAGCATCTATTCTGGAATATTTTATGTATTGTTTGACTAAGACACAAAGATGTCTGTTTCTCCAACAGCAGCAAATGTTCTCACAAATTGAAGAAGAAGGAGCATTTATTACATCTGACCATGGATTTTGCCACACAGCTGCTGGTTAAAATCCCATCACTGTAAAAATTCAACATTTTATCACTTCTCTGGTTTAATTATGTTTTAGATATTTTGAATAGGCAGCATCTGTATCTCCTCATCTTGGAGTATTTTTCCTAAGGACTGGGTTATTTAAATCTAATTAATCTGTCACCATGTATAGTATCGCTATTTTAAATAAGGAAATATTCCAAAATAAGGAAATGTTATATCTCAGTGCAGTCATATATAGAGAATTTTGCTCTGTGATGCAGAAAAAAGCCAGAATACCCAGAAAAATTCCTGAGAACTTAACTGCATGCCTGTTCTCAGCAAACCCCATCTTCTAGAAACATTTGTAACCATGACTTCTTCCTTCTACTACTGAAAGAGGTAGTGAAAGAGCCTTACTTTATTTGACTGGCTGCTTGCACACTTCTTTGCTGCCTCCAGAATTTCTGGGTATGGGTTTATCCCAATACTGAGAACAAGAACAGGGATTGAAGGGTCTCCCAACCTCTTGAGTGCAGATACTCAAAATTCAGCTGGGAAAAGACATCAGCAACCTAACCTAACTTTGAAGCTGCATTTGATTTCAAAGCTAACTTCTGCTTGGTCAATGTCTTCATGCGCAGATACCCAATGGAACTGAGTTTTCTCTTCCTTTTTCTTCATCATGTGGTTAGCTCAGCCAGCAGCAGCTGTGGTGCTGCCAAACGGAAACTAGTGACCAAACAACATACTGTTTGTCTTGTGAGGAGGAATAAATTAAAAGGTTAAGGAAAATGCAAGCTAGAAATAGGCTCAAACCTGACTGTTCAAACTTGGGATCTGATCCAGAGCCCAGTGAATCCAGCAACAGGGAGAATAAATCCACTCCACCTCCCCCAGAGAGAGGTGGTAGTGTTTTGCTTCAGCTTGTCAACTCCTGTTAGTTATATGTGGATCATGGAAGCAAAAAGTGGAAATGAAACTACTGAACAAAACAAAACTTGGATTTTTATCTGAGCTCTCCTCTGTGATTGTCACACACAGTCACCCTTCAGCACATTTTTCTGCTCTCAGGATAAACTGCTTCCTATTGCCTGCACACCTGGTTTGTCAGAGAACAAGATATGCCAGGCAAACAAAGGTCTCCCAAGGGTTCCTGTCCTCCAGCCACCCAAGCATTTTCCCACTGACTTTAACAAGATTTAGAGCCAAGCCACAAACACACGACCGTGATGACTTACAGCACCTCAAACAGCACAGACTTCAGCGAAGATGCAGATGTTCAACACCTCTCAGTGTCAAATCCTCCCAAAGCCAAAGAAAGCCTTTCTTGAAGCAGCTTTTTCATTTAAGAACTCACAAATGCAACTGGAATTAATTTAGGCCTGGCCCTCACGCAGAAGTACAACACGATTATTCCAGTGAGGGAAATGATTTTTCCTTCTGGCAATGCAGCTCCTCAGCACACCCTTATTGCAGTTACTAAATAGAGCTTACAGCAGTATAATTTATTCCCATTCCCATAAACACGTTCACCATTGCTCATTCAGTTATATTGCTTTAGCTACAGGAACAGTTAAACTCCTGGGTGTAAACAAAGCCTCCATGATGGTGCTGTTTCTGTTTTACTCTGACCCTCTACAGAGGACATCCTGCAATACATATATTTCTGAACCCCTAAGCTTAGAACAAGCTTCATACTTGAAATGGCCTAGTAAAATTTTTTGTTATTTAACAAATTGTAAAGTACTACAAGAGAAATTAGTGGGAACTGTCATGTTTCATGTTTTTAATGTAAACTTCTTATTGCTTAAAATAATATTAACATCGATAGCCTTGGCTTAGTAACAATTTTACTCACAGGGGCCTCATTGCAAGAATTTTCCAATGTGTTTTAACCATATCTATTTCTTCTACAGAAAAATTATTATGCAAGAGTTCATCTCCATTGGAGAACTAATTCATCAACCAGATGGGTATGCACCACGTAATTGCTATTTTTTAAATTAATCTTTCCCAACTGAATACAAAATAAGCAGATTCATCTTCATCTGACATTACTACAATTTCTCAAAGCTAGTTAAAAAGGAGTAGAAAGTCTTAACTGATTATACTCCCAGGCAAAATGTTACCCCAAAACTGCATCTCCAGGGCAAAGGAAAATACTCAGGAAAACCGAAAAAGAGAGCAAAGCGAAAGTTACTGCAGCAAAGCACATTCATAAAAGGAAAACCGACCAGCTTCACCTCCCTATATCCATCTGTAAGATTGCTTCCTGAGCCTTGAACTGCAGTTTTACCCATCATGATACGAACCCCATAATCAGATACACATCCTAAAGCCATACCAGCAATGCTGCCTCTGGGAAGCAGCTTCCCGTCAGTTTCGGGTTATCAGCTCCATGCCACCCATTGTTTCTCTCTAAGAAAGAAATCCTTTAAGCTGAACTTCCAGCTGTTTTGCACAGCAGGAACAGTGTGAAGCATCTGGTGCAAGTCTAAGATTTATGCCTATGGAATAGTCATGACAATTCAACCAGCTCTGTCCCATAGCAACAACTGACTTACTGCCTTATTAAGTGTGGAAATTGTGATCTAGTTTTTATTCCAGTTTTAGTCATCTCTATTAGAGCCAGATCTCTATGTCCTAATATTTTTTCTAGCAAACTTGATGAAGAAAGAAAACAAGATTATTTTTCATGTGGAATCTGATGGTAATGCCAATCTGTAACAAAATACAAAAGAAAGAGTAAATAGGACTTAACCATAATACATCCGAAGCTACAGAATTCAGAAGAGATTTTGTTTATGATACATCAAGATCTCAGATCTAGCTCATCAATGATGTAATGCAACCAGTACAAAATTTTATAACTAAAGAAGGATACTAAAGCTCAGCAAAGCAAGCTATGGATAAACCTGAAACATGAAATGTTACTGTGGTATTGAGTATATGCCAGAGTCAGGTTTTGAACAAGTTGGTGAAATGAAAAAAATATGACTGAATCTTTCATACAAAAGAAAAAAAAATTATGCTGGTGACAACTTTGGGCCAAACGACCTTTTTAATGATCTACATACTATTTCTGAAAGTACATCATATACACAACATGCTTTTACTCTTTTCTGGGTGAAACTGTAGAAAGCAATAAGATATAGCTCAGAAGATGCAAGTGGAATTGTATTCTTTCACCACTTACTAGCTATGAACTCACAACATTCTTACATTTTCAGTATCTGCACACAACATGCCACAGCAGAGCAACATTGCATGAACATTCAATAATTATACAGTAAATATTTCTATCTTCAAATTTTTGTTTTCTTGTCTTTGAAAATGCTTACAAATTCTTCAGGGGATTCCTATTACTATCACAGCCTTTAGTGTCCTTTTCTACTTCAATAAGACCTGCATTTGATCCTGAAACCAGACCATTTATATTGCTTTACTTCTGACCAGCCTTTGTCCTCAAACAAAATAAAACTGGTTCCAAAAAGCCTTTCACCATGAACACAAGTCACTCTCAACACTCTCTATTCTGAGATCCACTTTGAAACCTTATAACCAGACAATAAATCACATCACAAATACAGGGTAGAAATTATTTTTTGAAGACAAACTGTGCGATTGCACCCAAACAAAACTTCCAAATAGCATTTCTGAAATAGATGACCTTTGAAGAAATGCCTTGAGAACAGGTAGATGAAGGCATTTAGGTATTGACCAGATGAACATCTAGGGTACACTATTTACACAAAAAATGGGATTCATTAACAGAAAAAAAAAAACAATTTTTTTTTGTTGTAACTCACCTTAGGTGAATTAGATTATGTGAAGAGAAGTACAATTCAAAACTAATATTTAAACACACTGCAAAAGACACCAATGTCAAGCCATTCTTCCAATTTGTGTGCAGATTACATGCATGCAAATAACAGCAGAAGAGACTTAACAAGCCAGAAGCACCAATTTTCAATGGCAAAAAGGTGTCTCCTGTTTGATGGGCACCACCAAAAGACAAGTCTTATAAAGTCGCAGCCTGGAGAAAACCATTTCATTTTATGTTGAAAACAGAGCAAACAAAATAACTTTAACAATAAATGATAAATAAGGAAAAATTACTACAGCTATGACAAAGAAACTTAATGAAAGCTCTCCATTTGGTGTTCACCTGCCACAAGTAGGAGTGAAAGATAAATGTCAGGTTTTTCAATAGATTATGAACAAGTAAATTAGCAAGACACTCCATCACTTGGTATATATGAGTGCTGTGCTGAGAAATACTTCATTACATTTCAGTGGAGCTCTTAAAAAAAAATAGAAGCATGATTTCCACTCTGGAGCTTTTAAAAGATTGTATCTCACTTAGCACACATCAGCTGAGGAAATGGTCCACTGAAGCTCATATTCAGAAACAGAACCATGGCAGCATTTTGCATTTTCTTACCTGGCAGATTTTGTAAGCAACTCTTGCTAGTATTCACTTTTGTCTCCAGCAAAAAATAATGGAGACTTTTAGAATGTATTTATAAATGTACATTTACAATTATATAACACAAATTTTGTTCTGCTTCTTCATTAAAAGGGTGATTAAGCACTGGAACAGACCCTCGGAAGTATTCAAAAAGTGTATGGATATGGCACTTGGGAATATGGTTTACTAGTGAACATGGTGGTAATGTGTTAAGAGTTGTCCTTGATGATCTTAGAGACCTTTTCAAACTTCAGCTGTGCTATTAGTCTGTTACATATGACAGAATCACAGCAGGGGCCAGACCAGAGGGGACCACAGTGGGTCATCTGGTCCAACCTCCCTGGCCAAGCAGGATCACCCCAAAGTACAAGGCATAGGATTGTGTCCAAATGGCCCTTGAACATCTTCTTTATAGGAGACCACACAGCCTCTCTGAGCAACCTGTGCCAGTGCCTGGTCACCAGCACAGAAAAGAAGATCTTTCTCATTTTCAGATGGAATTTCCTGGGCATCAGTTCCTGCCCCGTTGCCTCTTGTCCTGTTGCCCGGACCTGCTCTGACCCCAGCCTGTGGGCACTGACAGACACTGATGGGGCCCCTACTCTGTTGTCTCTTCTCAAGGCTGAACAGGCCCAGCCTCCTCAGTCTGTCCTCATAACAGAGATGCCTTGATCGTCTCTGTCATCTTCCACTGGAGCCGCCCCAGGAGTTCCACTTTGTCTCTCTGGTCCTGAAGAGCACAGAACTCAGCACAGCTCTCCAGATGCGCCTCACCAGGGCTGAGAAGAGAGGCAGAATCACCTCCCTAATCTGCTGACAATGTTTTTCCTAAAGCACCCTAGGTTACCATTGTCATTTTTGGCTACAAGGACACACTGCTGTCCTGGCTTGTGGACACCAGGACCCCCAGGTCCTTCTCCACAGGAGAAGAGGGTGACCAGCAGGTCAGCCCTGAGCCTGTATTGACACCTGGGGTTATTCCTCCCACAGGAGGAATAACAGGAGAAATGCTGGACTAACAGAATAAATGGATAACAGATGGACCAACAGAATAAACAGGAATAACAGAATAAATGCAGGACCCTGCATTTGTCTCTGCTGAATTTTGGATTGTTCTTCTCTGCCTGCCTCTCCAACCTGTTAGGGTCCCTCTGAAGGGCTGCAGAGCTCTCTGGGGTATCAGCCACTCCCCCCCAGCTTTGTGTCATCAGCAAACTCCCTGGGGAGGCATCTGCCCTTCCTCCAAGCCACTGATAACATTAAACACCGCCGGGCCCTGTACTGACCCCGGGGTACCCCGCTGGTGACAGCACACTGTGGCACTGATCACAACCCTCTGGGATCAGCTCTTCAGCCAGCTCTCCCGTCCAGCCCACACTCCCTGACCTTGCCATGAAGGTATTGGGAGAGACAGTGGCCAAAGCCTTGCTAAAGCTGAGGGAAACAATAAAAAAAGTTCACAACACTTAGAGAATCCACGAATACTCTTAGGCAGTACAAATCAGTGTGTGCTGCACTCCACTCACTCACAATACCCTTACAATAAAGTCTCAGTAATGTGACAAAACCATAAACAGCACTAAGTAAATGTTTCAGAAGCATAAAACACTAACCACAAAGTGATGTGTATCTCCAAACACACTGACAGACAAACAGTGTTAGAGTCACAACCGTTAGAAACATACAAGACACACAACCGTTAGAAACATACAAGACAGTCTATCTCATAATATGCTTCTGGAAATAAAAATTTGCAGAAGGTTTTTTAAAATACAAATAATTATACAGGCTTTTGTTCTTTCACATGGGGAAATAGCTACCAAAGCACAAGACTTCTACCTTTTCTTAAAGCAGTGATTTTAAAACTGATGCCATTAAATAGACTAATGATTAGTGAAAACCAATTTTATATTCTGGGAGAAAGCATCAGAAGCCACAAATGAGACAAAAATTAAAAGGAGGTGGACTTGTATGTGCATGTATTTGCACAGCTATGAAAAAAGTGACTGTCAGTCAAGCACAGAAAGAATAATCTCACAATATTAATGATTGGTTTATTTTCTTTTACAGAATTTAGAACTTGAACAAAATACCACTGAAGTCCAAGGGAGACTGTAGTACTTGTCAAAGAAGATTACAGGCAAGTTACACAGAAAATAAGAGACTTCTGGCCCCCTACCACACTTCTGTTATTTTCTAGAAACAAGTACTTCCTTGCTTTGCTAAAAATTTTGGTGTGTATTCCAAAGGATGCAAATATTTTTGAGCACTATTTTTCTTTTTTTTTTCATTAATATTTGCATATTGCTACACAACTAGATTGCCAACTATTTCACATCCATACCATTTTCTAGATTCTTTACTGAAACCATCTTCATGGTTTTCTAAACACTTTCTGAAGTACCCTTTAAAATGTTTTGAATGCACATGTCTGCATCTCAGCAATTTTTTTTACAGATATTCAGGCCACCTTAGATCTCCTGAAACACCTCAGTTCAGTGAGTTTCTATATTCTTTGTGATCCAATAGCTGATGACCCAGCATTAGTCACAGCTATTTTTTGCTGCTAGATATAGACAGATACCCATAAAGAATTGAAATTTGTGCACAAGCCCCCTTCACCACACATCGTAACTCCCCATGATGCACCAGCAATAATACAGAAAAGAACAACAAGTGATTCTGAGTAATCTTTTCCTCTGGATGATGGAGAATGTGCGTGTGCGGTGACATACGAAAAGTCCCAAGCTCATCTATTGATGACAGATCAGACCTACTCCAAAGAGAGATGAGCAGAGTCAGTGAGTCAAAATTATTATAGTTTGCATTTGTCACTAAGAATAATTGAGCTAGTGTCTTCTCATGAAACTGAATTGCACCTGAATCAAATGGGGAATGTTACTCACAAAGCCCTGCTGGATTTAGCATGTCATTCAAATAAAGGGGGCACAGAAAACAGCAGCTCCAAAATTCCCCTTTAGCAAAGCCTCCAATGAAGAAGGCACAAAAACTTCTAGTAACTACATCAAATTCTACATGATTGATCATTACTTTAGCAAATGTGAGGTGATTTTCAAAAGTAAAATTAGGAAATCAGGAACAGTTTGTGGGGGGGAGAAATGTATGTGCTGTGCGTCATTTGGAAGGAGGTACATTAAAGTATGTTGCTCTGTTTTTTAAAGTTTTTCTAAGCCTTCTGATGTTTGAATTCTTGTAATGAACTTCCTCACGTACTTTATGTAAATAACTTATTGTTTTGCATTCTTTTATGGAGCAGGAGAAATTTGATGGAGTCAGTTTGTCCAGTGTCACTGTCACCCTCCAATCCACTGTCACTTTTAGAAATCCATAAATGCTGGAGTCCAAAATGGAATGCTCTTATTTTTACCTTGGAGAGTCCCGCATTCGCATCGTGTTATTTCATGTCCTGTAGTGACACAAGTATGTCTACATGTGCAAACCAGGTTGCCCACAACCAGACTGCACCAGAATCTGACCATTTCACTGAGAACTACTAAAGCCTCCCGTTCGTAAAGTTGCCCTGCTTGACCAGGCGCAGCTCCCTCCTCCCAGCATGGATGCATTTTGTCCTTCTGGGATCTGTATTCTTTCTCTCCGCAGATCCTGTGGGTTTGAATTCTTCCTGCATATTCCACATTAGCTCTTCATCCAATTTCAGTCTTCCTCAGGAAACAGAGCACTAAAAACAGCTCAGGACAGTAAATTCTTAGCCCAGCTCTGCAGCAGCCAGAGCATCACATAGCATCATGTGCCTTTGGCCACCTTATTTACATCATGGGGTCCATTTTCTTCCACCACGTCCTTTCTAGAGGCTGATTTTGTTTTAGTTAAGGTTTTTGGGGGGTTTCAGGGTTTTTTTTTGCTGCTGTTCATGGTTTTGTGGGTGGTTTTTTGGGAGTGGTATTCGAGAAGAAAGTTTTTTCTCTTTTCAGCTTCCACCTTTTAATTTTAGAGCACTGCTGTCAGAAGACAGTGTGATATGCTCTTTTTGAAGCCAGTTAAGAGTTATTTTAAAGCCATAGGGTTTAATCTACATTGATCCCACTAGAAGCCTGTTTTGAGGGCCCTATGGTTGTAATTCAAGTAATCAGATTTTCAATTCAGATCAATTGACAAGTAACACCCTGTCCAGCCCCTGTACAAAGTCTTTATGTTGTTATTTTTTAAACTAAAATAGAAGGACACAAAAAAGAAACAACCACCAAAGAAACCCAAAGCACAAGGTAAACTACAAACTGAACAGGTTATAGCTATCCAAGAAGAGAGAATCTTGACATAGGAAATTTTACCAGATAATTTTATATTTTCAGCATCTTAGCAGAATGAAAACCAAAACTTAAGCCCATATAAATCCCTGGAGATATTCACTGTTTAACTTCATTATATCCCTGACATGCAGAAGGGCTCCTTTCCTTTGCATGCAGTGCTCAGAAAAGGAGGAAAGTCTAAGGCATTGTCCTTTGAACACTCTACACATTCATTAATTAGTTGGCATTTTGCTCGTTTATCTAATGAGGTGTGCAGTAGGCACTGCTTGCAGGGAAAAAGAAACAAATTTAAACACTCTTTCTTATCCATTCTTTGATATATCTCACAGAACTCAAACTTTTCCCGTTGCCTCTAAAGTCAGCCATGAATACTTCTTGGTAGAGCTGAAACACTGTATGAACTAAAATTATTCTTTTCTCTATTTTCCATACTTTCAGGTTCCATTAACATTAGTACAGATTTAATGTTTAACTTCCAAATACATTACTTGAATGTCAAACTATTGCTTTTAAAACGATTCTAAACCAAAAGTGCACACATTCAACATGACAAAATCCTACGGAGCAAGAGTTTTAATACATGTTACCTGTGGAATTGTCCATAGTAATTCATTTATGCCAATATAATCCATTCACATAATTCAGGACCACTGGCATACTTACAGCCAGTAATTTATCTATTGCTTACAGTTACAACGAGTCCCATCTTCAGATCATTATGGTGAAGTCCAGCACCTCTGAAAATGTCTATATTGTGGTACAGCACTGTCCCATATCCAGCACACATTCAAATCCAAGGCAACAGCTGCTGTTCCTGCTCACACATGCAAGGACTGCTTGCAAACCTGAGGGGTTGGCTCATCCTCCTGTCCCATTACACTAACATGGTCAAAGCCTTTCTGTTTCCTGTGGTTAGAGACACAAAAGGACGGGCTACATGGCTGGGGCAATGCCAGTGGAGTTTGTCTCCTCTGCCCAAAAGACTCAAGAATTACAGGGATGAAAGGTGCAACGTGAAAAGCAGAGTAGGTCACTCCTCACACTTGGAGCCTCACTGGGATACCCATCTCCACCACTATACCATGGTCATGGAAGAGCATGCACTCACAAACAGCAAATAAAATGAAAATTCAGTATGAGATGACAAGGAAATATTGGTTTTATTCCTTTCTTTTCAGGTACGAGAGTTTCAGTCTGAGGGCACAGATATACTTCCAACAAGATATTCAGTCCTGATATCCTTAAAATTAGAAAGATGTCAGTAAATTGAGGGGAATACAGCCATCATCAAGAAACAACCACAAATGTGGAAGAACAGACAGTGATCAAAAATATTTATGTGGGTCCAGACAGCCAGGTCTACAGAGTGTGGCAAATCACTGAGCAAGCATGGTAGGAAATGTGATGACTGCTGCAGCACCTTCTGCAGTATGGAAGCATGAAGATGGGTGTAATTCTTACACAATGGCCCAGGGAAAAATGGCAAGCCATACCCATGTGAAATTAGGGGAGAAGGCATAACCTGACTGAGTATCAGAAATGGAGAACCCCGTTAAACTTTGAGTTAGTCTTCCAGGGAATGGGTGGAGGGCTAACCACATAACCATTTAAAGCCGGGATGGAGAAGGAATTTAAGTAAAATTAATGGAAAAAATTTGCAATTGCAAGGTAACTAACAACTGTGTTTCCTTTGCTAATTTCCATGAGTAAAATGTTAATGAGCAAAACGCTACCTCTCTTTCTCACTAGTAAGTCAGAGAGCAAAGTTGTAGGTTGAATACGACATTGACAACTCTCAATGTGACTCAGGGAAAAAATTCAAAGCATAACCCAGTACTATATTTCAAGAGGGTGCAGAATAACAGCAGCAGGGAATTTCAGTTCAAGAGCTTTTTATACATTTGAAGTGGCAGCATTGGCGAGGATCTGAAACAGTTCTTCCACCTTCTCACAAATTTTAGCTAATCCTCAATATCACACAATCTGTTTCTTCTTCCTGACAGAAAGCAATAGGAGCATACAGAACTTTTTTTTTTTAATGTAGCTATATTTAGTAGCAGCTCATCTAATAAATAACAATTTTAAATATATGGGCTGTTCTTGAGCCAAAGAATGCTTCAAGACGCATGATTGTCATAGAATATTAATTTTATACTATATCTAAACATACCATATTTGAATATTGCCTGGCAGACATTCCTACAGAAAATGCTAAGCAAACTATAGAACAAAAAACAACAGGTAACACTGGTACCCTACCCCAACATGTAGTTAAGATTTTAAATACCATTTTAATTTGTAAAGATAAAATTAATAAAACTCTCTACCAGTCTTAATTAGATCCCTGTCTTCTCAAAAAACTAATTACATGCCAGATGAAGCAATGGTTTAGGAAGCCCCTGTATTCTTGCAAAGGCAGAGATAGTTCTATTCCCAGCTGTGCCTTGTTATATGCCTCCCAGCAAGAAAAAATGCACACTTTCTCAAAAAGCGATCTGTAACTACAAAGCCTTATAGTCATTGATTTACCTTTCATGTGTGCTGAACCACTACATCTCCAAGAAAAATCAGTAGGAACCATCAGCAGTTTTGAAAAAAAGGGCTTAGAGTCCAGATTTTAAAAATAATTGGTCAACAATAATTGTGCAGAAAAGGCAGTTAGAAAACTAAACTTCATATTCCCTTGAAAATACCATCAGTACATACCCACCATTTTAGATAATGCAATGTACTCACTAAGGTAGAAAAATTTCCATTCTGTTGCAGATTTCAGTAAAATTCAGGTATCTGAAAAGGGATATGGCTACCTAAGCACCTTTTATGAGACCAGCATTTAAATACCTTTGAGAAAATTGCAAAACAGAACTCATCCTAAGGTACTCAAACTTGGTACATGCTTTTTAAAACACACAATGAAATCCTGGTCCCATGAAACTTCACAGGCAAAACTCCCAGGCAAAATTGAAGGTTTATCCTTCTGTCTGCTTCTTCATGAGCAAATTTGCAATTTAAAATTGTCAAACATGATGATGCACTCCCTTCATCTCTTTCTTACTCTTTGCTCTGACTGTACTATTTTGCACATTCACCCACCAAAATTATCACCAAAATATGGAAAGCATCCAAAAGATGAGAAACAACCTGTAAAGTGTAAGTTTTATAATCAGGCATTCTATTATTAAGCATTTCTAGTAAGTTTAGAGAATGAAAGCAAACACAGCCAGAAAATGTCAGTCTTCTGCTAATGTGAGATTAAGACCAGTAAGCCTTTCACTAACACAGAGCTCTTAATCTGAAGATCTCCTCAGAGTCTTTAATAAAGACAGAGCTATGAAGAATTAATGTAAAGAAAAATTAGATGGCTTGAAGAGAACAAAACCAATTAACCAACAGAATGAAAGAAGGAAGGATCAGACACCGAAGATGGATGTCTCACTGACACCACACACATTTGCAGTGACTTGAAGGACTGCTCAGCTAGCAGTGGCCCAGACTCCACAGAAAGCATCAGCAGAAACAGTAATGCAGTTGCAAGTGCTTGTCATCCTGTTTTTACTGAGGCCATTGTACAGAGGAACCTAAATATAGAGATTAAAAAAATCTGATTCAGCCATCTACATCTTAAAATCTGGGTCAGTTTTGCCAAGATACAGACTGTCACCTCAGGCACATCAGGACACACAAAACATACAAACACCCAACCACAAAGAGTTACGAGTAGGAAGAGCCCAAATAACCTAAGTATCAGCACACGTGAAGACTGTTTTTCAAATCTGAGGCTTAGGGTCCTGAGGAAAGAGAATTCACATGAAAAAACCATCAGGTAATGCTGGCACAAGTATTGTTAATATAGCGTCAAGTACACTGGCACCTGTGGGTGGGTACACCACATTTTCACCTCAAATGAATTCCCCTGGAAAAGTGACAAGCAGACATGCACGGGTCAAACTGCTCACCTGCTTACAGGACTGTTTATTACAGAGGCACTGGTGATGTGAGTCATGCCAGCACCTGATCAATAAACTCCCCCCTCTCTCCCACAGCCCCCACTGTGGGGGCTGTTCCTTCCAGAACAGAAAACCAGGAACTCAGTGGCAGAGTGATTATAGTTCACTCCATTTTGAAAGGTCACTCACTTTCTATCATCTGACAGTGCCATTAAACCCAAAAGAAGTGGTGTAACCACTTGAAATTATTGCCTGTGGTGAAATGGAACAGTAAAGCAGTACCACTTATTTGCACCAGCAAAATTAAAAGGAAAAATAGCAGCCCTCTTTCACAAAAGGACATGAGTAACAAAGAGCCTGAAAAATTTAGCAAGATTTTACTAATAAACAAAATACTTACAGTGATATATTAAGCCATAGGAACTATTACTTTAGGAGGGCCATGACGTGTTAACTAAAAAACATTTGAAAACCTTCATCCTATTTTTAAATTATGCTAGACTATGTGTGACCTGGCCTCATGAAGATCCAGCCACCTCCTGGGGCAGTGCAGTGCTCTCAGCTCCTACTGAGACAGCTGTGGGAGCATAAGGTTATTTAGCACCTTCCAGGGCAAGATCCTTAGTGCTCAAAGGAAAAGTCAAACAAAATTTAGCCTAAATTACTCAAGCAGATAAAAAGCTTTATTTAACAACATTCAATAACAATGGAGTTAGTAGTAAATGCAAATAAATTTCAAGCTTTACAAAAAAACCCCAAAACCCCAAACTACAACCACCACCACACAAACCCCTGACTATTTCACCCCAAGTTACTCAGATTCAAAACTCTGAGTCAAAGGGAACAGAAACAAACTTTTCCTCCCCTCCTCCTCCCAACTTCTGTAGCTGGTGGACCACCAGAGGACACAGCTCTTGCTCTTGCTCTTGCTCTCAGCTGCATTCTCTCTGGGCCTCTGCCCTTGGGGAAACACTACCAAAGTATTGGGACAACACCTCGATGGGACAGCCAGAGCTGCCCTGTGGGATGGCAGGGCTGCCATCTCTGGAGAGATGTAGGGTGCACACGGATGTGGCACATGGGATGTGGTCTGGTTGTAACCTTCTGAGTGCTGTGCTGTTGGTTGGGCCTCTACCTGGAGGTATTTTCCTTGATGGTTCTGTTTTCCAAGTGGGAAACAAATACTCAGCAATGACACCGAATTGTGTAAGCCCCACAGACAGTCTGTGATAGATTACAAAAGATCTCTTCCATCACAGGTACAAGATAGAAACCATCCTTCCCCACAGTACGTTCTTCAATGACACCAAAGCTATTGTTATCCACAGGGTACCAGTCTTTCACATTGATAGACTCCTGCCAAATACAGATACTTTCAATCCCAGTAGGTGATTTACTACCCATTTCCCAATAGGTAGGTTGGGCTGACTTTTGCTACAGTTTTTGAAGTCATCAGACACCCAACCAGAATGTTACATTTATCACGCGCCTACTTTAGCTAGGTGTATCCACCCATGAGTACATTATGCAATGAAAATCCACGTAATGCAGACAACACAGCTTTGTTCCTCCACACACTGCAAAATCCTGCCACTTCCATTTTTCAGAAGAGTGAAAAGGCTCACATGGAAGCGACTGCATTTTCAATAAAATAAGGACTTTGAGCTTTACCTTCAGAACACTCCTTCTGCATTTTTACCGAACTTCCACTAAACATCAGGTCACGGCAGCTGATTATGCAACTGCCACTGCTTCTCACAGCAAGCTAAACTGCAAAGAGAGCCAGATGTGTGGTAACTAGTTTGTATTTTTAAAAGATTGACATTTTAGTACTGTTATGTCTGTAAAGAGCGTAAGAGGCAATGGGGGCAATAAGTGATTCCACTGGAAGAGGTATAGCTATACCTCTCTTGCAACTGGGACAGTGCAATCAGCCAAGACTTTACTGAATTTGAGCACACTTCCCCAGCCACCATCCCCACATCGCCAAATGCTCTGCAGCAGCAGCAAAGCCAACGCAGAGCTCACAGATGTAGCAATGCTATAGAAAACTGGTAAGCAAAATTGAAAGAAAAAGATCATACAGAGTGCTTGTGTGACTTTGATCTAAAGAAAAATCCTTCGCTTTATAGAATTAGTTCTATTTCTTTTGAAAACATTCTTTGCAACACAGATCACACTGAAATGTGAGCAAGAAAACTGCCCTTGTTTGATATACTTCACTAATGAATCCAGGCTTTAATGAGAAAATTACGATAATTCAAATTCAATCTCTCAAACAATTTGTTGTTCCTCCCCTTCTGTGAATTCACCATGTCATTCTAACCTAATGAACATCAGCATAATCTTTCTAATATCAAAACCACTTGCCTCTGAAAATTATAATTAGAAAGAAATGAAATTACTGAGAAATAACTGCATTTCATTTGTTTGATTTGTTTTAAAAATAAAAAGCAGATCCTGCAAGACACTTCATCTACTACTGAGTAAGTATAGAATGAAGCTAATTTAATTTGATGTACTATTTTTACTTTATTAGATCAGAAGAGAAACAAGAATGCAGCATACTGTAAATGTGCCTAATAAAGTAGGAAAACATAGGCAACAACTACTCTCACAATGTATTTCCACTGAGCTGTATTTGTTCTCATCAAAGCATTTGTGCAAGCAGAAACTACAGTCTAAACCTAAATCTGAATATGAAAAAAAGGGTACAGCTGATTCAGGAAACTGGACGTCTAGGCATATGAAGTACTTAACAGGACTCCATTCCTCTCTTCAGGGCCATGCAATCCCTTCAGTGACCTCAGAAAAACAGAATTCTAAGGCAAAAGTTGTTTTGTCTCTCTATTTGCACCTCTTCTTTCAAATCCACAGAGAGACATTAATGTCCTTTCATAAATAAAGAGTTGAGTACACCCTGCTGGCCCCTCTTCTGTAATAGGGGGGGCAAGGAGAGGATATGCTTTAACCCAGAGACCATGTGAGACTGAAAAGACAATGGAGAGTAATATGAACTGGGAAAGCCTAGCAATTACATTTCTAAATAGAGCTCTTCCTAAATCCAGTGGGAGCCCTGGCATCCATTTCCACAGGGAAAAACTGCTTCCATGTGGTTACAAAGCTTCACAGAGGATCAGGCAAGGGGATGTCTCAGTAAGTGAAAGTACAGGAGAAGAAATACAAGCGAGCTGTCTTCTCTACAATCTATTGAGATCTAGCCAAAGTAAAAAAAAAAAAAAAAAAAAAAAAAAAAAAAGGAGGAAAAAAATTCAGTTTGCACTCAAATCAAAATTTAAATACACTGACGCAAGGGTTCAAGGAGTTCAGTTCTGCCTAGGAAAAAATTAAAGCTATTATTAGAAGTTACTAATAAAAGTTATTAATAGAGAGATAAAAACATACGGAAACAGCCTAATGAGTCAGTACAACTCAGCAGCTGAGGGAAATCCCCACAGCTTTCACACACCATGGACACCCATGACAATATCTAGAGCTGAAGCCGCTGGTGGCAACATGCAGCTCCCTGGGGGAGCTCTGAACAGATGTACTGGCAACGGGCTCGGGCTGCTGGCCAGTTGGGTGACCATGTCCATCCACAGTGACACCAGCCAGGGAAGGCAGGCCAGCAGCTGCTCTGACCAGGGCAGTCCCAGGGCAGCCACAGCTGAGCCAGGGATTGCTGGCTCCGCAGTTGGGGGCTGACACCCAACACCAGCGGTCACTGGGACACGTGTTTCCTGCACTATCTTCCAAAGTGCAAGGTTACTGCCAGGGCAGGGGACACTTCACCTGGCTCCTGGGAAGTGCACTTGGGAACTCCTGAAGTCCTGCAATGGTAAGGACCAAAGGAAGGCAACAAAACAGAGCAACACGGTAACAGCAACAAGCATGGGGAAACAGAGGGAGGAGGGAATAAAAGAGGGTGGCCTTATGCCATCAGAACTGCTGTTTTCTTGCCCTGCACTGGGTAAGCATGAGCAGCAAGCCTCTCGTAAGCAGCAAGCTGGCCTAGCTGGTGAGCAGGACGGGGGCCAGTCATAGAGAGATGTAGACCTGCACATGCCCAACCCCACTGCCTGCTGGACTTCGTGACACCAAGCTGTGTCAGCCTCACCTTTGGCAGGCTACCAAAATTAACGGCTACCGGCAGACACAGTCTTTGCACTGGATTTACACAAGTAAGTGTCAACTCTTTATGTGATACCCAAAAAAGAACTATATAGCCACCAAAGCGTGGTTAAGGATGTCCTAACAATAATCCCCACAGCTCACAAACTTCCAAAAATCAGTTATCATGGTGAGTGAGCCCCGGCTGGTTGCCATGTCCCCACGAACACTTCTCAATTGCTCCCCTCCACAAGAGAAGAGGGGAGAGAAAATGTAAGGAAAGGTTCATGAGATAAGTACAGGGAGAGAGATCACCCACCAAATGCCATCATGGGCAAAACAGACTCGCACTGGGGAAATTAATTGAATTCCATTATTAATCAAAATCAGACCAGAGTATTTAAAATTAAGAACACCTTTCCTGCACCTCTCCCTCCTCCTACGAGGAAGGGTCTACCTTCTCCCTCATAGTGGTGCAGAGGGAAGTGGGGATTACAGTCAGTTCATCACACATTGCTCCTGCCACTGCTCAGGGAGAGGAGTCCTTCCCCTGGTCCAACATGGCTCCCTCCCGTGGGAGATAATTGTCCATGAACTTCTTTAACATGAGTCCATCCCATGGGCAAGTTCTCTTCCATGGGGTGCAGTCCTTCAAGGACAGGCTGCTCCAGGTCATAAATCCTACCAGGAAACCTGCTCCAGCGTGGGCTCCTCTCTCCACGGGTCTGCCTAGACTCTGCTCCTGCAGAGCTTTCCCATGGGGTAACAGCCTCCTCCTCTCCCAGGCACCCATTTCCTTCACTGCAGGTCTTTTTCACAGGCTGCAGATGGATCTCTGCATACCTGGATTCCCTCATGGGCTGCAGGGGCACAGCAGCCTCACCACAGTCTGTACCACAGGCTGCAGGGGACTCTCAGCTCAGGAGCCTGGAGCACCTCCTGCCCCTCCTTCTCCACTGACCTTGGCCTGCAGAGCTGTTCCTCTCTCATCTTCTTACTCCTCTCTTCTCTGGCTGCAATTACATCTGTGCAATAACATTTTTTCCCCTTCTTAAATATCACAGAGGTGTTAATACCTTTTCTGATAAGCCCATCATAGACCAGCAGCACATTCATCTTGGACTGCTGCCAGCTTCTCACAGAAGCCCCCCCCCAGCAGTCTGCCTGCTACCAAAACCTGGCTGTGCAAACCCAACAGAACAACACAGAAAGCCCTCCAGATGTGTGCAAACTGGCGTCTGAGAGTAAATACTAACAAAAGTTCAAGGCAGTAAAAGCGAAAAACATTAATTCAACAGTAACACTGGCTTGCCAGAAAAACTTATTTTGGGTGATAAATACTAGCTTGGGTGTGAGAAATACTAGTTTGTGGTTGCAGGTTTGTTGTTTTACAATCCTCTGAGCCACCAGCACCTCCGAAGAGCTTAGAGGAATCAAAGTGTGGTCTAGTGAGAAGCAATGAAGATGAGATCTGCGCTTTGCAGATCGATTTGATTAACTCCTTTACATGGCTTTGAGCCTCAAGTTTCCTATTCCCCTTCTGCAAAATGCTTTAGCAATGACAGATAAAATCCCTGTGTTTGCCTTCCACTCCAAAATAAGATACAAATTAAAAGTAGATTAAGTGCTCAAATTCTCAGATGGCAAAAAGCAGCATGCCCAGACATCCCATATGATTATATTCTCAAACCAAGAGGCCACCTCATGATTTAGTTGATGCTGACTTTTCACTTGTGACAGGAGACTTCTAAAAAACTTCTTGAAAGCTGTGATACGTCAGTCTACATCTCCAAAAGTAACAGATGTCCCTGGCCATATCTGACAGAGCTGAGGCAGAGCTGGCAAGCAGGCCCTGTGCTGGCAGACCCACCATGCCACTGCCAATGGGCTGGGGCAGGGCTTGCAGCGGGGCCTGGGACCGTCAGCCTCTGCTGAGGATCTACCCCAGCTTTGTCAAAGCAGACTCAGACCCCAGCAACTTGGCGCAGTCCCCAGATCAGCCATGCCACACAGCTGCCACAGTGGGAGCCACACCTGAGCCGACTGTGAATCCCGGGGAGTCTCTGCTGGCTGCTTCTTGGGTCCAAAAGAAATAAAGTCTGCGCAAGCAGGATCAGACCTCTTGCCTAGTACATCAATTGACACACAGCTTGTCTGAAGATCAACATTTCTCTAATGTCTGTTGCAAAGTAAAAATACCTCTTCTTGATGACTCATTTTCCACACTGAGAAATGTCCGTGGGTGGGAGAAAAGAAATGAAGCAACTTTATTTTTCTCCTCCTGTCACTATTGTAGCAGCTCTCAACTCGAGCATGAAATATAATTGAAGCACTTGCAAGATGTTTCCAGCAAGTGAACTGCACTGTTTTGCTACCTCTTTGTCATCATTTTTATCCAGAATCATATTATATTAAAACCATTTCAGCACTGTTGTACTCACCCTCAGAATATGACCTTCCAAGCAAAGAGGCGGAAGTGGGGTTTTTTACTGAATAACCTACACAAATGTATAGTATACTATTTGCAAAAAAACTCTTTGCTGTTAAGTGTTGTGAGTCCAGTCACGCCTTAGTTAAGTTAGGATGTGAGCCCCTGTGAATTTAATGAGAATATATTTATCCCACAGGATTAGACTAAACAACAGCCTCTCAGAGTAAAGAGTGACTCAGAAAACCTCTCTAACATTGCTGGACTCTGAAACTCTACAAAGCTCAGCAAGGGCTTTCTCCTGCCCTAGTTCCCCCATGACACCGTGCTTCACTTGGAGTGAGGATGAAAGATTATCCCTTTTGTTCTAGATGGGGAAAGGCGTGGGATACTGTCACCTCATATCAGGACAAGTAGGTGATCCCTCTTAGGGAAGGAACAATTTTCACACACTGAGAGCCAGGCAGAAAACAGCCCACAGCTTCTGAACCAGTGTGCCCAAAACAGAAACAGCAGGAAGTGTGGGAAGATTCATCATAAAAGGAGATTTCCTTGCCTCCTCCTCCTTCCCTTGAGCAAGCTGACTCATGGTTTCTCAGCAGCACAGGCTCAGTCTTTCCCAGCAATAGCAAAGCATTCTGCAGGGGCAGTAATGAAATTCTAATGAGTTGTAAGGGGTGACAGAAAAACAGAGTTTTTTTGAAAGGCTGGGGTGCAGAGGAAGCTTGTCTCAGGTGGGATCAGAAAGCTCATCAGATGGTTATAAGAGGGACTGGGCACAGCTTCCTCTCCAGTACCCCTGTTATTAAACACCTCCAGAATGCAGTATCCCTGCAGCAGAACCTGGAGAGCCACGCTGCATCCTGCACACCTAGCATCCCTTGTGCGATCACCCTGGGTCCCTCCCTGCTGCCACAGGCAGAAGAGGACAAGGCCAGACAAGGGGCAGGCCAGTACACTTTGCTCCCTGCCACTGCGGAAGGAGCAAGCATCAAATAGAAACACTTCTGGGCGTGGCAAGACGCAAAGTTACGCTCTTCATTGAGCAGGCTGTCCTGGGTCCTACGCTTCTTGATAAATCAAGATCTGCCTTATTCTTAGCTTAAGAGGGAAGCCACATATGCTCATTTTCAATGCAGTAAGAATATACATTAATTGTACTGAAGTACCTTTTGTTACTTTGAGACAATTTTCTCTAGTGCTTTGTTGTGTTGCAGTCACTGCTTTCTAAGGGTGTCTGTGACAATGCAGGAACTCCTTTCCATGTTCTCCCTTTACTTACTAGATAAACTTATTTATTTAATCAAGTTTAAACATTACACAGCACCAAGTCCATTCTCTGTTAGAACAACTGAAAACACGGGTGTCCAGCTAAACCTGTTTGATAACAAATATTTGACATGGTTCATAGATCTCTCTCTGAGATAGTACAGTCTTTCAGCCTGTGATTTTACACTTATAAGGGGGAAAGATCAAAGTCTGATCATACAAAGAGAGAGGACAGGTGCTTTCAGGCAGAAACAAAAATGTTCAGAAGCAAGCACAGGTACACCCAAAAGAGCAGCGCTCTCAGGGAGCACTTGGGTGAGCAGCCCTAAAAATGTTGACAGAATAATCAGTCTCTTGTGTGCATAAACTCCTCAGCCCAGCGACTGCTGATCTGAGCACAGATCTCAAAATGCCTTTTCACACTCTTCATCTCTCATGTCACTACCAAACACACATCCATAGATTACTTCCCAGAGAGAACATGAGAATAAACTAGGGACTTCTTACTATATGCAGTCCTAAACGTGGGTAACACCAAACAGACTAATGTCTGTGCATGATATGATGAAGGAACTAAACAAAACTAAACAAACAAACAAACAAACAGCAAGAAAGAAACAATAGAGGCACATGAGAAGTTCCAAACTGCAAACCAGCACATCAGAAGTACGAAGGCTGTCACAGACAAGAGAGGATAAGGCTGCACAAGGGGCAGGCCAGTACACTTTGTTCTCTGTCACCATGGAAGAAGCAAGCATTGAAAAGAAATACTTCTGGGTGTGGCAACAGGCAAAGTTACTTTCTTCATTGAGCAGGCTATCCAAATTCAGATTACCTCAAGGGATCCTATGCTTTGTAAGTAAATATAAATCAGAAGTACTAAGGCTTTCTAAGTTCACTGCATTTCCAACACATCCATGATGTTCTTGAAACTCCTGACACAGTAAAAGAACTGACAGCTGTTATATATGGAGGCTTTATCACCCCTGGTGAACCTTTTAATTTCTGAAATCTTGACAAATGCAGGTGCTAAACCAAGAAAATGTAGTTTGAGTAACTGTTCTATATTGACCTTACAGAAGAAATTATCCTTCGTGTATCTCCCAGGATTAGGAATAAAGCCACAATAAATGGAACACGTCCACCACGTAAATCTGTACTTAAAAACACAGACCATATCTGTTTGAGTTTGTAGTACAGAAATAATAATGAAGCCCTTATCCTCTGCTAAACAAGAGATAAGAGACAACTATTTTCTGAAGATTGGTAGAACTTGGTGTCACTAGACCGCGGTCCAACTATGTCTTCATTCGGGTTCCAGATTTTGTATTAGTCATGAGTAGTCATAACTCATCTGAAATACTTGCAGGCATAACAAATCTCTCCTTAGTTGAGAACTTCCAAAACAATTTATCACTGAAGAACACTATTTGTCTGCATAGGGTTTAAAGATTTATCATTCTTTCAAGGTATTGTATTATACTTTATTTCTCTTAAGAGCAGGTCAGAACAGAACCCTCCTGCTGCATATGAAAGATCCCCACATCCGTGTCTCAGAGGGCTTTTAATCTGTTCATGCCCCTACACCCCAACACAAACAAGAATGGAGAATAGCTGATTTCTCATCCCCTCAATTTCAAACTGATCGGGATGACAATCCTGTACTTTCAGTGATAGCTTGTTATCTCCTTTGCAGAGAGATAAACTTTTCACCCTTGACATCCCATTTAGATATGGTGAGGTCAGAAGTCTGGCAGAAACATCTTTGCTGACGTGTATTTCACAATGATTAATAGGAGGAAAAGGTGGTGGAGGGGGAAAGTCATTGGAAAGAAAACCAGAAGAAGCCAATAGCAAACATGGCACACAATCCTGTCAGGGTGTAGGAGATTATTTTTAAGAATAAAGAAAAAAGTCCTTGTCCCTCTCCTGCACAAGCAGGATGTTTAGATGAAGTGCAACATTTAGTTTGATGAGAAGAATTCCAGTTGGGCTCTGCCTGGGCAACTTGGGGCTTCTGCCACCCACAGCCAGCAAGCAGAAGATTACTTGTTTATCACTTCCCCTACCAATTTAAATCTCAGGACTGAGCAGCCCAAAAACATACTGTTCATATCCCATGCCAATTTGCTTCTCTATCTTGTAAAAAATCCCCATAAAGTGCCAATAAATTCAAGACTAACTAATTTTAACTTTATTTTATCTTAAAAATGTGTAAGTTACTATATTTTTAGCATAAAAATAAAATCTGGTAGCATTAATTTGACAGTTTCTAAAGACTGAATTTCAAATACAAAATAACATTAGGAAACCATTGCTGGCCATGCAAATAGGAGTTTACCAGTTTTGTAGAAAACGAAGATTTCCAATGCATTTTTTACTAGTTCACATTTAAAGTATACACATTCACTTATTAAATTACCAAAACTAATTTTGCTAAAGATTTGTGCATTTAAAATTGCATTGCTTTAATATTACTTAGTCATTTTTCTCTTTGTTATGTTATGTTAATCACTTAATAACATACAAACTTCATTTCAGTCTACTATAATGACTGTCAAGTTCTGCTTTCCCTCACTCCTCTATGAAATCTTTCTTCCTGATTTGCATATCAGATTCTCTCCTTCTTTCCAATTTTCTTCTGCATTTTATTTTCTCACCTTTTCTTCACATCCATTTCTTTTCTTTTCTCGTTATCTGCACAGAGCTGTAAAAGGGATGTAGTTTATCATGCAAAATGGAATGGATTTTAAAACTCCCCATCATTTATTTAACAACAGAAAGTCATGTCTGCAGAAGAACAAAAAATTTCATGAGAAACACACCCTCCATGCAGATGAGTTTTTGATCAAAATGGCAAATATCTTACAGCTGAAATGCATTTATATAGCCTTAGTGAATCCTGGAAACTGGAGCTGAGAAACCTCATGTCCTCTGTGGCCCGAACAGAGTAAGCATCCCACATTTAACACCGTGTCAGTCCCCCTGGCACATGATCCATCACCCCAGGCAAACAACCAACCAACCAACCTTCACTGCAAAGAGATAATAAAAGGAGCACTAGAGGGACAAAAGGCACAGAAGCCTCACAGGAGACAAAGTGCAAAATGTCTTGGGCTGAAATAAGAATTTTAAACTTTTCTGCCTTCAGCTGCCAGGTAGACCAAGCGCAAAGGGTGCAGCAGTAAAAGTCCAGGGGTCACCAGAACAGTGACATTTGTTTGCTTTGTCATTTCCTTGTCAACAACACAGTAAGGAAGAAAAGACATAATATTAGGCCAGTATTTGAACTGAAACGTTTACAAACTTTTATAATTAGACAATTTATTATTAAAAATCACTTTAAGTGAGTTTTATTATGAAGAGTCTAAATTAAACACTTCAGTAATAACTAACTCAGGCAAAAATGGGGCTCCCTGTGTCTTTCATAGATATATATTTCAAGACTATCTATCCAAGCCAAGCTACAACCTCATTCAATCAAGGTCTCTTATTTGAACACACAAATACATAGCAAAACTGGACTAAAATTTGTGGATTTAGGTGTGAATTACTGAAGGCAAACAGGAAGGGAATGGCCATACCAGGACTTGGCAAATACACAAGGCATATAATGATGTGCCTTTTCTGACTTTAATGTAGGTTCACCTACATACACTGGACAAATAACTGATCTAGACCTTTCAATTATTTTCCATCCTGCTAGGATACATGACCTAGAGGTGACAGACATAAAATTCAGCAGTCCTATTCTATGTTCTGGTAGGAGGCACTAAGAGGACCATTTCAATCTCCTGCAGATAATCGCTGATAAAGCCTCACTACAGTACCTAATACCATTGGAGACTGAACAGTGAAAAGAAGCACAATGGCTATTTCTGTACAACAAAAACTTCCAGGCAAGTGAGATCAGTCCTGCACAAGTTTTCAGTCAATGCCAATGACTGAAAAACAAAACAAAGTATTTGGCAAAGCAGGGCTGACCTGAGTTGTGAGGGAGGCCTAGTAGTGCTCCATCCCCTCAGTTTAGTCAGTCCCTCTAAGATTGGCATCAGCACCACTACAACAGGGGACTTCTTTGCCTCTTCACAGGAGAACAAAAACAAAATTTGGCTGAAAACTGCACTTGACAATTAAAATCCTCCCTGGGTTATACTTCCAAGTACTCGAGAGTTTTTACACACAAGCACTAACAGGGACAAGATGCACGAGCCTCATTAGAGAACACACAGACTTCTGTATGAAATTAATATTCTCCCTCTTTTCTTAATTCAAATTAGGACACCAAATTAACAATTCCAATTTAAGTGCCAGTGGATATTGTTGTTGTTGTTGTTGTTGATAACAATAATAATAATAATAATAATAATAACAATAATAATGATGATTATGATAATGATGATGATGATCATGCTAGTGCAAGTAGAGGAATCTCACCACAACCTAAAGATACAGAAAGTATATCCCCTAAGACTTTGAACACAGGCTATACTGGTCAAGTAAGGAAATTAAGCACTCAAATCCTACTGTCTCCATAATAACTGAATTATATTAGAGCAAAGCTATTAAGGCTATTAAATACTAACATCGCAGAGTTCCAAACAACTTTAACATTTTGCCTATTTACAGATACATTAAAATGGATCCTAGCTAAATAATTGGTTTTGTTGCTTTGGAGTCTGTTCATTAGCAGAACCCCTACTTCTCCATGCATTATTAAAATTCCTTTCTTAATGAATCTTTCTACACATGGAAATATTTTACTGACAAATCAAACAGAAGCATAGACTATGTCAACAATGCTAAATTATCTTCACAGCAATGCATAACTGAAAGAAAAACTACAGCAGTGCACCATATGATAGAGTATGACAGTCTAAATGGTCCCACTTCAATAAACAGTCCAGAAATAATGGATTTCAAAGGCAAGAGCACCTATTGATTTAATACAAGTATCTGAAAGACACAAAGGAGATTTGTAATCCCTGCTTTCTCTAAAATGCGCAGAGATGGGAAACAGGTTATTTTTCCATGAGTAAACAGAACATCTGAGAAGAGAATGCATGGAGAAAAACTGCTTATTCTGAACATTCACTGTTCACATAATCAAACGTCACAGCCTCAAATATGAGACAGAAAATACAGGAAAGAATAAAATAATATATTAAGAGAGTTATATTAAAAAATACACCTTTCAATAATTTCCACTCATTGGAGCATCTGCTATAAGCAAGTAGCTGACTTTAGAAAGAATACATCTGTGTTATACAGAAACCCAAATGTGAAGATGTGCATTGAGAAGTGAAGGCACGCCCTTGCAGAAAGGCACACACATGTGAAAAGAGTCTTGGCTGAGGGCCCAGTCTGCAGCTGGGTACACTGCACTCTTTAATATGCAAAGTAGAAGCTGGTAACCTGTAAATATAAATTCAAATATAAATTCAAGTATAGGTCTATCAGGCATAGTGTATCAGAGGCAAGTACAAAATAGACACCAATGAAAAAAAAATATGCCAGTGCGGCTTTTTTTTTTTTTTGCTTTTTTTTTTTTTTTCCTTGTGATAAAAGGAAGCACTTCTACAGCCATTTTGGAGCTGCGTCTACATTCCCTACATTGACACTTTCCAGCAATGTCTGAAAACAAACTACATAGATTAGCACGTATTCTTACATACTTACACTTGTTTTAATTTTATCCTAACATTTCCAATTTTTATATAAAAGGACAGCCATGCCCTCAATCACCACAATAAATTTTTCATCCAATTTTTATTAGCAAAACCCTGTGCAAGACATACATTCTTTAAAGTATTGAGAAACTTCTCTCCACAGGTTCTCGCTCCCACTCCTACTGTATGTGGATGTACAATACATTAAACTGTATTATAAATTAGCTCTCAGAATGGAACAGCCAGGTCCAACAAACAATAATGTTACACAATGTTAGGGAACACTGAGTTCCTGCATTTACACTATTTGCTAATACTAAGAATGGATGGTTCAACAGAAAATGCAAACACTAAGATGCCACAGCATTAATGGCTGACACTTTTTAAACTGCTAAATTCTTTCAAACTGAGCAGAATGAATTAAAAGCAGCCATGAACAAGAAGGTATGTCTTTCAGTTACAACCCTCTCATTTAGGAGTCACTTTCATTTAATCATATACACTCGTCAAAGGTGCAGTTAACAAACATTTACTACTGATTTAACAGGCCCTAACACAATAACCCAAAGAAAAAACACGCTAACCCAAAGTACAAAGACAAAGATCAGAGCTTATTTTTCAGCCTGAAATAAGATGTAAAGTACCAGGCTCTTCACAGCCATTTCCAAACTGAACAATGATGTAGAGGGATCTAACCAGGGAGGCCAAGCGAAAACAAAGCAGTAATGAGTGTAGCTTGGGTCTGGCAAAATTGCAAAAGGAAGAGCAACTATTTAATTAAGGAGTATGTTTTTGCAATAACAAGAGAGATACTGGTTCACTACCTACAGTGTGGTCAGAAATTGGAAAAGCATCTACTGTTAAAAGGAAAGTGTCTAAAACTATCTCCCAATGTCACCAATTTCTCTCTGGAGATTTATACATTTACCAAGTGGATTACCACAAAAGAGTTGCTCAGAAATAGGCTGGATTCAGTGTTACAGAATGTTTTCAATCTTACATTCAAAGCTCCAGCCAGATCTCTCACCAGTACACACTATCTTCAGAAAGTCCATCCCATTCTCAGCAGTATTATAAGTAGGCAAATCCAAAGCACATCAATAAAACATGCCTACTCCTTTCCCAGTTCTCTCTTCACATGCCTGCCTAGTTATCACAATTACCTGTCCTACAAACACAAACAAATAGCTGGAAGTCATAATGCCAGCACTGCTGCCCTACAGTGATTAATATGAAGAGTATGAAAATTTTCTGATAGCTAATTCTCACCACCACAGCTATAACGAGAGCCTAGTGGGAGAACTGCTCCTGAATCCTTAACTGGTCTGTGTGCAGCAAGGACGTGCCTGGTCCTGCTGCTGCAGCATGACAGTGAGAGATTGTCTGAACGTGCTCTCTGCACAAAGGCACGAGTCTGAGGGAGCAGATGTTACAGCAGGCATCACATCCCGGGCAGCAGAGGGACCAGAAGGTGTATGCCTAATGAAATCCAAACCACAGGGGAACAAGGCAAGAGGCTCATGGCTTTCTCTATCAGAATGTGTACGGCATACAGCTATGTCTGCAATGACAAATATATAAATATAACAGACGAGGCAAAGCGAGCTGAAACCAAGGGAGAATGAAATGGTCTGACTGACAGGGGAGATAAGTAAGCAAGGGCAGTGAGTTACAGTACTACTAAAACATCTCACATATTATTAAATATTAGACACCCAAGAGAGCAGTTTTGTACTGTGGTTAATTTGACCTAAACACTGGGCTGCCACCAACAAGAGTCTCTCCCTTCTCTCCCTCATCACTCTCACTGTTCCCAAGAACCAGCAACCTATTTAATCTCTCCCTTGTACTGCATATAACAACTGTGCAGCCATAATCACTAGTTCTCTAGCAAATCAAGGCACTGGAGGAAGTGAAAGAGAATTAATATAGCTGTATACCCCTCTTTACCAGGAGGTAATGAAAAGGCTCCCTTCGGGCAGCACTCTGGGGTTAGGCTGGATTGCACACAATGAGCAACCACACTCTGGAACTGCACAGCCTCGGCACCCACATTTCCCTAAATACTACATTAATTTCAACCGTGTATTTACATTATCTGCCTTAAATTTTCTAATCTGGGGAGCTGTACACGTGAGAGACCATCTTGGTTATGAAGATGTTTCCCCCATCTGGTATCAAAACTGCAACAAAAAGCTTTCAGATGTATCAAGGAATGTCAGAACCCCTGAGAGAATAACTTGCGCGGCCACAAGCATGAACTGTGAAATTTTCTCCTTATAAGTCATCGAAAAGCTAAGCCCTGAAATGTCAGGTCCTAAGGAATATATCCACAGAGATTTAAAGTACCAACTGCATATGTAGTTTGCAGATATTCCCAAAGGAAAAAAAAAGGAATGCAAATGTTGCTCAAGGAAAGACAGGGAAAAAAAAAAAAGAAAAAGAAAAGTTTGCTACACAAATAAATGGACTACCTTACAATTCTCACAATAGCCACAGCAGGAGAGTCCATGTTCAGCTGGAGAAACTGAGATCATCTGGTGCTGAAACTGCAACTGTTCTTGCTGCCTGAACCTCAGATATCACAACAATGACAAGTTACAACAGTCAGGGTTTTGTATTAACAAAATAACCTAATTAATCTCAGAATACTACTATGAAGTAAAATCAAATTATTCCCATGCAATACTGGTGAAACTGAAGTACTAACTGATACTTAAAACATGCCTGGCCACCAGGCATATAGTCTAGTCTTGCTTTTGGGAGAACAAATATTTTCTGCAACAAACTGAATTCACCAGACTTATCATTTGGTGTGTGACCAAACAAAGATTAAGGATATGACAGCAGAGAGGCACAAAAAAAAAGAGATATAATATTTTACCAACACAGTTGTATATCATGTGCTACAAAACAGGAACTCTGCTGCTTAGAACATACTAATCTTTCAGCCAAATCTCAGTTGTGAAGTCATGTAAACAACTACACATCTTCTGTGCTCATCACATTAATTCTGGCAACACAGGTCCTGCCCATACATGCCTTTGAAACTGATAGTTTCCTTCCTCAAAACTGCTACACAGAGCTATCACCTTCCCCAACAAGTGTTTCAGCCCTCCTTTTAGCCCACAGACCCAGGACCTCTGTGATTCTGAGTGGGTTTGCTGTGTGGGTGACAATTATTGCAGCTAGAGGAAGTGAGCACTGCACAGTATTAGGAATACCCCCCTCCAAATTTACAGTCTCCATGCAGGCACATAAAATCCAAAGGAGGACAAGATGGCAGAGGCAACACGCAAGAGAGACAGCGTGAGGAAAAAAGAGTATCTGCACTGGGCATCTAAAGCCTGTAGTTTTTTTACAGATAAAAAAAAAATGCACAAAAACTGAAAGCATGGCAAAAATGGCAAAGAAAGAAGGAGAGGGCACAAGTGAAAATTGAAAATGCTGTCTGCAGTGCTGTGGGTGAATCTGTGTGCATAAAATATAAGAATTCTGTTCTGCCTTTATGAACTGCCTTGATTTTTATGTCTAAGCTGCTTTTCACTCTCAAAATACACTGACCTGCGCCCCTTCCACTAAAAGAAGAGAAATAACAACTACTAATTTGTCAGGGAGAAAAAAATAGCCAATACAGTAATTAAGAGCTAGTAAGTAATGAGCATGGTTACTTCAACACACAATGGCTTTTCTGATTTCGCTGGAAAAAGTGTTAAGTCTGGAAATAAATCATTGGCATAAAGAGTCCAGGCTCCAATGTTGCATTCTGCGGTCTCTGGGGACTGAGGAGAAGGACACATGGACAGAAGTGCCAAGCCAAAGTCAGGCTGAAGTAGGGTTTTCCAGCAAGCCAGTAAGCTCCAAGTTTCAAGATCAGTCTGGAATCTGGGAAGGTGATTTATACATCAGCAAAGAACCTGACCCTGATTCAAGGCCACAATATGTTCACAGCAGCAAAGAAAACAAGACAGTGAGCCCCTGTGTATAATATGGGCTAAATTAAGCAAAACTGAGACAAGAAACCCATGTTAAACCTACCTTCTACTTGCTTCTTCACCTCTCACTTGACAGCTACCTATTAAAGCATAAAAATTCCCTGGTAATGAAGGTCTGGAAACAGATGTTAATCAGCAGTGCAGAGTCTGAGGCATCAGCAGGTGCTCCATTACCTGTAGACAAGCTAGTTCCAAATGTGGAAGGGTCACTACAGAGTGGCCATTCCCAGGGAACACAGTAAATAAAAAAAAGAGCGGCAGCCTCTACAAAACCCAAAGAAAGGCACAAGCTACTATTATATGACCCAAGCACCATCTCCTACTGTCTGTACAGTACCAAGCAGAGCTAACAGCAGCCCTGCAGCTTTCCTTGTTTTCTCCTGGAATCCAACTCACTGTCCTGGTTTACCATTTTCTCACTGCCACCCCCACTACCTTGCTTTTGGAAGAGGACTCACACCAGCCAAGAGCTGAAGCTAGTACCACATCTGACCTGTTTCCAAAAGGCCTCTTCTGAATTAAAGCACATGGCCAAGACACTGCTTGTCTGAAAGACCCTGATCCAGCTAGGGAGACACTGCTGGGTCAAAGGTGAGCCAAGAGTGCATTTCAAAACCACCACAGATGACCGGGTAGACTTCTTTATGAAAGACAAGGACAAAATAATAACTTGGGAACATTTCACTTCTCTAAGGAAGATCAGCTGAATCCCCATTCTGAGCATCTCCGGGATATACAATAATCTGTTCCTGCCAAAGTTCCTAACACTATTTTCTATTTCTATCCAAAACAACATTTACAACACAAAATGCCTTCTGTGCAGAAAAGGTGGCAGTAGAAACATTTTTCATGAAAGGAGAAGTATTCAATATTGAGAACTACTTTGTGAAGAAGGGCCTCAGCTTCCACAGGAAGAGTAGCCAAATATGTGCAGTATTTTATAAACCCAAAGACTTCATAACATATATCTATCTACAGATAGACAGAGGCCACATTCCCAGCAGAATTTGAGCACTTACGGTTAAATGGGAGAAAGGTTAGGAGTTTAACATTTGGTACAGGAAATATACATCTGGGACTCCTATGCAAGCAAAGAGCACACTAAGAGCATGACCATTACACCCTCCCTCCCCTTCAGATGCAGCACTCTGCACAGCTGGAACAGAGCTGCTGCTCTGCCTGCAAATGTCACTACCTACAGACCTCACTGATCACGCAGTTTTTCAGCAGCAGATTTTTAACAATTTGGAAGGGATGCTGTTAAAAAAAGCACTGGCAGCTGCCAGTTACATACACCTTATTCCTCTTGCAGAAAACAGGAAACTCTTCAAAGGATAGGAGCTGGGGGGTTGATATTCCCAACGCTACCTCCAGAGACAGGTGCTGTTTCTAACCCACAGCCTGTCGATGCTCTAAAGATGCGCAGCAGACACTTCTTTTCTTTAGGAAACATAAACAGATAATGGGACCATTTTAATTCTGAAGTGTCTCAGCATTGATGGATTAAATACATGACATAAAAATGTCAATCATCTTTCCTTCAGGTGTACTATGTAACTCTCGGTTGCCATTGCCACCACAAGTCTTGAAGCAAGAAAGAAGATCTGAATTAAATCATATTCTCAGACATATTCTTTACTATGTCTATTGAACAGAAGTGATCTAACATTTAATTTAAAGTGAATCAGTAAGGAAAATAGCTCTTGGTCACATTAACAAATCCTCTGAAGAATAAAATGTGCAATGATGTCCCAACCTGACTTCATTTCCTTGAACCCAGAAAAGTGCATTTGGTGTCTCATTTCACCAGAGTTTAACTTCATGCAGATTTAGTGGCTAGACCTATATGAAACATGAGGGATAGAAATTAAAGCAATCTTAGGAACAGATACAAGTAAATGTTCAATATGCTTCAATTCACTTTAAAACATTTTAAGGATTTTATGCAAAAATAGATATGTAGCAATGGTTCCAATTAAGGATCACTGATCTGCAGTCTAAGATGTGGGAAAGAAAGCACATAAGGTGAAAGAAGTTTATTCTTTTTGCTTTTTATAATTCCTCCAAACTTTATTGATTTCCAAGGAAATAGTTCACAATTCACATGTTGTGAGGGCAGAAAGGGATTTGCTGAGCTGGGAATAATTTCCAAATTTTTTCCTTCTGGGAGGAAGAGAAACTCCCACAAATGCCAGTGTCAGTGCAGACTGACACATATCCTATTAGCTTATGTGTTACCTATTCCTTGAATTGCACGTGTGAAAGCATGGCATTGTACAGATTTTGGCTGGGCTCGAGTCAATTTTCTTCACAACACCTTGTACAATGCTGTTTTGGGTATGTGACCAGAAGAGACCAGTCCACCTCCTTCATGTAGGGTTGAAGGAGACTGCAACAAGGAGGTGGCAAAACATCAACAGGGAATTCATGCTCCTTGGAAAGATGTTGAAGAACCATCGGCACAACGAAGATGTGGACCTGTTGGACTGGGTCCAGAGAAGGCCACAAAACTCATAACAGGGCTAGGAGCACCTCAGCCTCTCATATGAGTATGGGCTGAGCGATTTGAGACGTCAGCCTGGAGAAGAGAAGGCTCTGGGGAGACCCCACTGTAGCCTTCCAGTACCTGAAGGGGGCCTATGAAAAAGACAGAAAACGTTTTTTTACATTGGCAGATAGGAACAGGACAAGAAGAATGCCTTCAAACTAAAAGATAGTGGGTTTAGATTAGTTACTGGAAAGAAATTCTTCACTATGAGAGCGGTGAGGCACTGGCACAGGTTGCCTAGAGAGGTGGTGGATGCCCCATCCCTCCTAGTTTTCAACACCAGGTTGGGTGTGGCTTTGAGCAACCTGATGTAGAAGATAGTGTCCCTACCCATCTTGGAACAAGACGCTATTTAAGGTCCATTCCAGCCAAAACCATTCCATGATTCTGATATAACCAGTGCTGGTAACACAGGGCTCTTCTAGGCACTGGTGTGCAGAGCTTATACAGCACCACGTGCTGGGGGTGGGCAAGGGTCTGGGAGAGGGCCCAGCCAGCACAGCCAACCCCGGGTCACTCTGGCTGGGGCCACCAAGTGACCGGCAGTGCCCTGCGGGGGCTGAGCTGCCCCATGGGACAGCAAAAGGAGGATGCTCCTAACAGTGTATGCTGTGAGCTTGGATTTCATACAGCAGCACTTCATACAGCACTTGTGTAAGTACTTATGTAAAATTTCAAAGACATCCCAATGCGCTTTTCTTATCTCCCTTCTCCATTTTAACTCATGCAGGTCCAAGAACGACTGTGCACCTTCAGCTTTGAAGGAACTCTGAAAACCATTAAGGATAACATCTTTTCAACAATAACCAGGCTTGTATCAGGTGTTACTTTTGGAATACTGTGATAGCTTCTTTTAAAATACACATAACACACCAGCAACAGACCCACACCCCGGGTGGCTCACCATATTTCCCATGTACTACTGCTGGTGCCTTTTTGGGACTACCTAAAACCAGAGGCCAGGCAAAATTAAGAGCATAAAAAGCAGTAATACTTATTGAAGGGCCTTGAGGTACATTTAGGGCAGACAGAGCCCACCCAGGGGCTACACCCAAAAATGGATGGTGGGTCACGGGTTTTCACACTTTTATAAGTTCAGTCCATTTGCATATTGGGAGTTAATTTTCCAATTACAGCTCCAGGTAATGCAGTCATTTACTTCCAAGTTTGCTCCCCCCCAAATCACTTTTGTTTGCATTTCTCAGGGCCTGAGAGCGTGAAGTGTCCTTGATTCCCAGGCCTAGAAAGGAGTTGTTTTTCTGACCAAAATGGGAAAGCAGTAGCTAACACTTGATATGGATTTTAGCTATACACTAAAGAACTGGAGCATAACAAATACATGAAAAATATAAAAGCTAAAATCCTAAGGCATCACCAATCACCACAGGCCTCATTGCAAACCCTTATCTGATCATTCCCTGCAGTAACCTGTTATATGAGTAAATTTATGTGAATCTGGATTACAGTCCTTATTTACAATCCCACTGACAGATGTTACAAACACTACAAATGCTTCAACTTTATGCGTGCAAATATGCAAGTATTTTGTTTTCAGACTGAAGACAAGAAAGTAAAGTATTTTAATAAGAAACCTACACTATATACATCCAAATGGTTTTGTATAATTAACTCAACTTTGTTTGCCTGAAATGAAGATGTTAGTTCAGCCAGGAGTTAGATCTAGTGAATATATTACAGTGTGCAATCACACTTACAAGTTATAGGGACACAAATTAAATTAAATTCAATTTTGAATCTGATCATGGCCACCATTAAAAATATCCTACGATTTTATCAAACTGTAATGTTTAGGGGGCACTTTCTCCAACAGATTATCTTTAGTTTTCTTTTTTTTTAAAAAATAAAATCTAAAATGGGCCAATTATTTCTAAGAACGAGACTAATTAACACTTTCCTTTTACTCAAATGAAAAAAATATATACTTATTTGCCAGATGTGGAGGCCTCAAGCTTTAGATCAAGAACATGATATTAAGAGCAAGATGATGTTTCAGGTATCTATCCATACAGGCTTCTCTCCATAATACATGGTGAAAAAACCTGTCTTATCCTACAGAGCAGCACTGAGTACATATGCACTCACAGATTCTGATTTTTACTCCATTTTGTTGTTTAGTCCATTTTCTCCCTAAAGCATCAACTTTATTCTTCCCTTTATTTCTAGACTATCAATATGGAATGCTACGTGTTCTTAGAATATAATACATTCCTCTCCTTTTTTCTCAGGAGTGTTACTTTTCTTTTTCCCTGAGACACCATCTTTCTTCACATGCTCTCACACTGGCGTCATTTTCTCTCTGACTCAAGCTCTCACACCTATCTTTCCATTTCCCCTTCCAAATCACATGCTTATCTCCTCGTGGCTCCTCCTGCCCTTTCTACTAATAGCCAGCCATCTTCCTTCCCTCGGTTTCTCCAGTGCTGTCTCCTGATTAACCCTTTCTGTGCACCCATACCTGGCTCCCAGTCAGTAGGGCAGCTCCATCACACCCACCTGAGCACTGCTTGTGTGTCTAGTCTGAGCTATGCTGCCACGTCACATTTCCAATCTGCCCAGCTGCCAAAAGGTGTGAGGACATGAAAGGCAATGAAAGATCATAATTCCTGAAATATCCCAAAGCATTCCAGTAAAGCCAAGGACACCTCCCCTAATGTCACTAAACCTTTTCATCTGTAGATTTTGTAACAAGACAACAGCATTCACTGAGCCATGAGACATTCACCAAAGCTACATTAGGACAAGACCTGCATAATCATATTGCTTTAAAACTGGTACAACAGCACTTCTCATCAAGAGCCACAGACATTCGTGCTGATGCAATGGTATGTCACTTTTCCCCATGCCATTAGATACCACTTTAAACATTAATTTCAAATACCTGAATGCAACTATATGCATTCATACAGATACTTGAGTTCATAAGCCACATTATGTCCTCAGTGCAATACCCAGCTGTGAAAGACAAACTCATCCAGACCTTCTCCTCCATTATCTCTAACCTTTTTAAAACATACCATCAGAAGAGGAGAACATGCAAGAGCAGAAACAGGTTATAAACCATGCTGTACCAAGGCAGCCTGAGGTGAAGCTGCAGAATGAGATATATAGATTTGGAGATCACAATGCACAGACTTTACTACTGTGGGGAGGGGAAAAAATCAACTCTTATTTTTCTTTAATGATTAAATACAGTCGCCATATGGGCCATTCACTTATGAGCAGGACTTGAGGATCCTTGTGGATCAAGCACGTTTCTACCATGTTTGTGGGTCGTCCCTTTCAACCCAGAAAATTCTGTCACCTGTGAAATATATCTTAGGATGTCAAAGGCCTGATGTCACAATTCAGGGGCACCTGAATCTCACACAGAGAGTATGCTGGACATGCACTGTCATTTTACTCAAAACACCACAGTAAGGCATGAAACTCACAACTGCTTTGTATTAAAAGATAGACTTAGAGCAAAATCCCATTGAAAAATGCAGGAACCCATGTCGACTGACTCAGCTGAGTTTCACTTCACCAACAGAACTCTTTAGATGACCCAGGAGACAAAAGACTGAATGCTCATTAAAAAGATGTCTTTGACATCTCCATTCCTAACCAGCTGTCTCCACCAACCACCAATGCTGTTGCTCCAAAGCATTCATCCAAGCAGCCCTGCACAATCACTCACACCCAAAAATCCTTACAAAAGGATTTAGGATCCTGAGACCTAAGCTTAGAAAAAGTAAAAGGTAAAAAATGAGAAAGGGCCTGACAATGAAGAGGTTTTAAGAAATATTTAGGCTCTATTTTCATTCTGGTACAGCCTAATTGTGGGGCTGGATTGTGTTGTCTCACAGTTGAGCACCCTGACACCTCTACCCCTGGGAACAGATCAGATTATACACCAGTGAATGGAGGGCAACCACTAGGACAAAACATTTAGTCGTATTTTGAAACAAAAAGGGCCTGCACAGATACCTAATGCTACACTGTCACTCTTGCGCCGAGAACGGCACAGGAACAGGCGGGAGGCAGTGTTGTAGAAAGAGCAAAGAAGGCTTTATTCAAGCGAACCACACGGTTTGTTTAGTGATACGATACATTCTATTTGATTAGCTAACTAACAAAAACATCTTCCTCATACACCGTCCTAGAAAAGAACAGAGAGACAAAGTAGAAAAACACCACCTGCAGATTGTTTATACTTAACAAGTTATCACGTCCTTTTAAGTCCCTAAAAATTCTCACAAGCTGCTGTGAGAAGCGCTTGCCGTTTCTCTCTCTCTATCCCATGGCATCCACACTACATGACTCTAGACAGGAGCCAAGTACCCACCTAAATTCCCTGGGAGTGCAAGTCCTGACACAAGGCTGTCTGTCAGCTTTTCCTACTGGACAACTTTGCAAAGCCCCTCCTCACCACCCTGGCAGTGCCACCGAGAGCTGGGTGCCCATGCTGTCAGACCCAGGGCACAGGAAACCACAGAAAGGTTTCCAGTACACCTCACGAGACAGGTGCTCCAAGACCTGAGTAAGTTACTTTTCAAATCATTCAAAAGACCAACAAGTGTAAACTTCTCTGACCAAATGTCCCACTGCCCTCTTACTAGCACAAGGGCACTTGATGGCATGCTCATCCATCTTCGCTGTCAGTGGAAAATAAAGTTCTAGATTTTATTTTAAAAGGTGGATGTTTCTACCACGTTGTTTTGTAAGACATCTCTGCAGGCTCATTTGCCACCTTACTAAATGTAACTGTGAAGCAGCTGGTTATGAAATAATGCAAACTGAATTACTCAAAATGCTACTGCTGGCATTGACCATGTGATACGGTCAATCTTAATGAAAATTATATTAAGGCATCAGAGAGTACTTTGAGCTCTGTAAATACACACCTGTTACACTTAAACATAAGGCAGGGTGGGGGGTGGTTAGCTAGACAGATGGCCAAGATACACACATAGATACACTGGGTTAGGTTCTTGGAGTGTAAATAAAGCCAGTATCATTGCTTCAACTTTATGCAGATGATTGCAGCTACAGAAATAATCCAAGAAATTTAAACTGTAAATGAGACTATTTCTAAATTAAGTTTGGGCAGAAGTTAAATATTTTCCTGAATTACTCCAATAAACTTTAACTGAAAAAAATGGAACATTAAAGGTAAAAAATGAACATATAAAAGAAATTAAACTGTGTTTTCTCTTTAGTTAATCTTATGTCATCTCATCAGTTTCCTTTCATAGTCCAGAGGTGGAGAGGATCAGGCTAAATGAATATATCTTTTATAAATTCTATTTCAATCAACATACTGATCAGCAGCAAAATGAAAATGTTTCTGTGATAATCTCCTGAAACTTATCAAGTACAATAATAAAAACCTCAGCAGTTCTGACCGATTGACTTCAAATTGAAACAATCTAGGTAGGAAAGTCCCAACATCACCCCAGCCCACTCAGCCTTCACCTCACCAACCAAGCATTTTTTCAGTACAGTACATTATGTAGTTAGCTCATCATAAGCATATTGCAATCATTAGACATTGAAATCACTGAAGTTTGAGAGCTGTAAAGGATTCTCAGTCAGTAGCAGTTAATGTCCCCATCACTGGCATAATGTGCTACTGCAGAGCTACGGGCTGCACCCAACAAGGAGCTTAAGGATATTAGGGGTAGATAATACAGCTCAACTGTTTTATCTATCCGAGACTTGCATACACATCAGTCAGATGTAAAAATATTACTTTTTGAATTTTAGGTAGAAAGTTTGAACAAAGAGTGGTATTAGTCATGCCCAGCCCTTCACATTAAAGTAATACAAAGCCTGGCATTGTATCTCTTAAGGAAATAATACTACTATAGCATGTAATACATCCGGCTTCAAACTCTTGCCAGAATTATTTATTGCCATTAAAAATAAATTTAAAATAACTCAAAGAAGATAAGAGGTAAACAGATTATGAGAGAACAGATATTTTCATTGTCCTTATTGTCCTTTAACATATATTAATTGTAGAGGAAAGTGCATCTTACTCTGTCTTTGCTGTGTAACACAATCTCTTTAATGAAGATGCCTTCCCCACACAGTCAGGCTTGCACCTTAAACTGGTGTAACAGAACTAAATATCAACCTGTGGTCTTTCTTTGCTCTACTTCGACCTGATTTCACTTCTGTAGTCCTTCATGCAACAGCAGCAGCAACAAAGAGGAAACAATGAACCTCTTCCTGTGGCAAGGATCTTCCACCTTCAGCCACACATTAGCAACACCCTGAGCAATGTTGCAGAACCTCTGCCAGCCTCAGGGCCACTGTGACAACTTAGGAGGGAAATTAAGGGCAAAACTCATTTGCATGAGTATTTAAAAAAAACTCACAGACTTGAACCAGAAAAAAAAATTAAAGGGAAAAAATACTTATTATGAAGAGCTCAGATGTATTCAGATCTATAAATCCTCTGAGAAAGGACAGAATACTAACAAGAAAGCTGACACCACTTGCCAAAAATCAATGTGTGTGCACACACTGGATATGGTCTGGAGTGGCTGCATGGGCTGCAGGTTGGTTCATGATGGATTATGGCATAAGATTAGCAATGCCAAAGAGATACTTTCTGCAGAGTTCCTCTTCAGTAGCAAATATTTTATGCTTAACTTGAAGGACTCCAAGACCTCTGGGAAGCAGAGGCAATAAAAAGAGTCTGTGATCCTTCTTCAACTCCTTTCTTCTCAGATTTCACTGATACTGAACTTACAGAATTCCTTCTATTTGCCTGGCAAGCTTTTTGCTGACAACAAAAGGTTTCCCCCAGCCTCAACACTATTTTTCAGAAGTTAATTTTTACTTTACTTGACGCAACTTCCACCAAGCTGCCCTGCAGGGTTTTGCTATCTGCCAGCCTGCCGCTAGTCCTCAAGTCCCACTTGCCCTGGGAATGGAGGAGAGCAGCCTTTTGGAAGTGCAGGCTCCCCTGGCAAACTGCTAGGCTCTGTCCCACAGAGCGCAGGGCTCCCCTGGGACAGCTCTCTGTCCTGCTCTGAAAGCTTGGAAAGAGACAGTCCCTGCAGGTGCATGGCAGTGCACTGAGGCAGGTGTGACAGAGCAGCCTTTGCGGAGGGCGAGCGCACAGGAAGGAGTTTTACACTCTCACCATCTCCGTGGCTCACCCCTCCAGCTGTACACACTGGTACACCCCCAGCAGATTTCCTGGGCACTACAGGTCCTGTGTGTGCAGGGCACACCTCATCCACCCTCTGCCTTTGCGGCTGGTGATCTGAACAACAGGCAAACCTGGTTTTCAAGCCTGACCCTTAAAGAAATCACAGACATACCCAAGGTGTGCTGTTCACACTAGTCAAACTCCACCATCAGGACTCCACTAACAGGACAAGTAATTCATCTGTGACTTACACTATTATAAATCAAAGCAGAATCCAACCAAGGAAAAGCTCAGACATTACAGTGAATAAAAAGTCACTATCAAGGAGTTCTATTACTGACCAAATACATGAAAAGAACATTTGTCATGATCGCCAGAGTGAGTACTGTGAGTGAACATTTCTACATCCAAAGTGACAATTAAGAGCACCATGTACCTAATGAACCATGCATTGTTACTGATCAAAATATCAGACTGTCTTTATTTAGGGGAACTGAATTAAAAAATAGTTACTGGAGAGAGATTCACAAAGGTCTACAGAGGTTGCTTGTTAAAGCATAAGGAGCCTGTAATATGAAAAATGGGAAACCATGTAGGCAACATGTAGGGTTCATTTCCTTTGCCATTCTATTTTACAATTTCTATCATGCTAAGAGCATGCAGCTTCTACTGGTTCAAGCTAAAATTCTCTCTTACACCTGTGCAGCATCTACAGTTAAAGATCTGAAATACAAACCACTTCCGAACATCTAAGTTTACACTTACTTAGGTGCAACAGAAATCACAAAAAAACCCCAGCTTAAAAGGACTTTTAAACCTACACCAGCAAACAACTCAGGCAGCAGCTGCAATTATTTCAGCAGTGACTTCTGGGGGATTTTTTTCCTAGCCACACAGCAACTAACATGTGCATTCGCTATTCTGGTGAAACTTCCAAAGAACAGAAACAAGCGTTTCAGAATCTAAATCTAAACTGAAAAGAACTGGGAGATGCGTGGTCTAGAGCGGCTCTGTGCTGTTAACCTTCGTGGCTTACACACTTGTGTAACTGTTTCATGTCTGTTTTGTCTGTCTGCTTCAACAATATGAATGCAACAACCAGAAGTTTTTGTTAGAATAAATCAGTAATCAGTATGCTCTCTCTCTATATATATATGTATGTATATATATAATTAATTAATCAGTATGTTAGAATAAATCACTTCTTTCTGGAAAACAAAAGGCTGTAAGAAAGAAGGTGGAAAATTACAAGTTGGGAAGAAATAGGAAGACAATTGCAAGGAGATTATGCTCCCCAGTGGCACAGACAAAATGAAAATAGCCAGAGTTGGTGTCAAACTTTCTCTAACTTCTGCAGACTGAAGTCATCATTACTGCCCAAGGGGGAATGCAGAGGTGGCATTTTCTATGGGATAAACTCTTCCTTGTGCCAGGGGTATCCCATGGGACCACCAACATTATAAACAAACTGGTCAGTGCTTTGCAAAGTTCAGCTTAGCACTAAAAATCAAAAAAGAGACAAAGAGACTACTGTGGTGTCTTGGCCTTTGCCTACAAGCTGGAGCACATGCAAACCTGAGACTCAAATACCACACTGCTGGGAACACTTGTTTTCTGTGTGGGAGAACATCTAAAGTCCCTGTCACTTCAGGCATCTCTGCATCATTTTGGTCCTTCCCACTTCAATACAAGACATTCCTAAAAACCATACTTTGTATCTCACTTCATCAGCCTCGATGCAACTTGTCCTTACTTGTCACCTAAATGCAAACACAAATAATGTGCAATTTCACTTTGGTATGTAACTAATCATGAATATACTAAACTTTTCTATTAGAAGTCAAAGGAGATAACATTTATATTTAGCTTTGCTCTACTTACACTTCCTTAACAAGACGAATACAATTATAGACAGGTCCGCAATGCTGCAAATTGGCAGGACTTCACCGAATTCCATGGCAATTTGTCAATTTAAATTAGCTGAGAATATGGTAATAATGTTACGTCACAAAAAGTACAACAGAGAAGTTAACTTGTAACAAAATAAAGACAGAATACCTTGTAAGCAGCAACAAGAAGGACAAAACACTTATTAATGCCAGCAATATATGATGATCTGCTCAGTACTTGTGTCAAAAGCTCTGCAACTTACACACGCTGAGATATGCTGGAAATGTGCTTTAGAAATTGCCATGCCACACAAGACAGGCCACCTTTCACAGTGGTCTTCCAAAGACTCGACTCACTGTGCTGCTGGCTGATCGTGACTTCTTAATAGGGTAAATAAGTAAAGACTGTATCCAGCTTTTCTTGATCCCAAATGGTGATCAATTTATGTGCTCCATAAAACCAATAGCTTTTGTAATTTTTATCCTGACTCATTTAACTACAACTCCTATTCTCTTCACAGACAGAAATGCCTAATCCTTAGGAGCCCCCTGGGAGGCCAGCATCTTCCACACATCCACATCTGCCTTGAAGCCAGACAGAGCTAGATATAGAAGATATATATTTACCCAACATATCTCTTTATGTTTGCTGCCCTTGGCAAAGGTCAGTTTTCTGCTGAACTGTGGAATGAATGTGTTTCTTCATGTCTTAAATAAAGGCATATATTTTAGTGAAGTAATATTTTTCAATACCTAATCATTGATAATTAAAACACAGAAACAGCATAATAGGCAATTATTCATCACAAGAGGGACAAACCACAGCAAGTAAATGATTATGAATGAGATGCAAATTCAGGTACAAAAAGAGCCTGGAGTCTCCCTGTACTTGCCTCCTCCCCATCTATGATTCACAGGGAGAATGCAATTCTTCTAATTCACTGTATCTAGCTAAAACCAAGGAAGTATTAGAATCACAACTCATAATTTAAAAATAGAACACCAAAATGAACAAATAAAATGGAACAGCTAAAACATCGAACTGTAAATGTCCTCAGATTACACAGCAAAACAGTTTAACAGAAACTGAACCGGTAGGTGCTAACCCCCACTTCATTTTACTTAATGCTTTAATCAACACTGAAGTTTTCTGCAAAAATTCCATCAACAGCTAAATCTGGCACAGAGAACATGTAGAAAGCAGGATTGCATACCAAAGGCAAAGGTTATGTTCCCCATGTTGCCACTTCATATCCAACTTCACTATTCTTGTCACCCACTGATAAAATAGTAGTTCTACTTCAGCATGAACCTACAAAACCCTAGCACTGAAATTTTTATGCCAAGTCTAAAAAGCTTTCTCCTACAGAATGGTTAAATGTCTTCACAGCAAAATAATTCTTTAACATTATACCTTCTTAAAAGAGCAGAATTAGCATGTCCAGTTTTTAGCTGCAACTCTACTATAGCTACAACCATGTATGAAAGAGTTCATAAAAAATTCATAGAACTGCATTAAAATAGTAAACTACTTCATATAAGTCCCTGTCTGTAACAGAAGACTACTGATAGTGCCCATAACTTCTGCTCTACAGTATAAACCAAGTAGGTTTTCCAGAAGATTTTAATACCTGAATGTCTTTTTTTTTGGTCTGAAATACTGTACAATTTTCTTTTCCTATGTTTCCATTGTAGCAAAAATATATATTGAAATGACCAGATTTCACACAGTTTCAATACAGACAAAATCAGTGTGATCCTTTTCGTGGTTTTCACTGAATTGTCCTTGAGAAGAACTCATCAATTCTCTTTCAACTAATGGGTTATACCTACAAGAAGATCTTGAACCATTTCCAGACTCAGCTTAAGAATTGATACTGATTCTGACTGAATGACAGGTAAAGAGGCTTTTCATGTGGCCCAGAAGATTACATTCTTAAAAGATGACTCTGTGAAAACCAGGTTTTCACATGCTAGGGCTAGAAAGACAGAGGAGCACGAGTTTGACAACTGGCCATCTGCCCATGTTCAGCAACATCAGCAACCTGGTGAGCACGCATGAAACAGAGTTTTTTCCATGGACAGACTGCAGCTCTCCAATCCACAAAAGTACACAAAAATGAGAAAACATCTGCAAAGGTGACAGAAAACAGAATTCTGGTCTTCAGATTTTCCCCCACTTATACAAAAAAAAAATCACTGTTCACTATGAGTAGTCAGCACAAAGCCAAATATTCAGCAGTATCACTGTGGACACAAGTGAGCCTCATCACATCAGCAGAACCACTCTAGACTCAGAGCTGTAAATCAGACCAAGAAGTTGACTATCAACAGGTACTTTTATTACAATGGAATTCTTCCTGGTTTCAACACCTTTATCAACTCCAGACCGACAGAAGAGCATCCTAATTATTTTAATATTTTACTCTGTGTGTGAATATTCTGGGGTGAGAATTCCCTATCCAGGATGACTTTTTCAGCATTAAGGAAGGAGAATAAGCAAGAAGGAGTGATTACACACACACACACACACACACACACACAGACAGAGAAAAAATAATTTGCTGAAAAGCTAATGATCTGAAATACTGTGTCTAATCCATAGACTATTTTTTCTACTTGAGAGCAACCAGTGTCTGTCACAAACACCTTTTTGGGCAGAAAGATGACATCTTAATGGTGCAAAGCAATGCTGTCTTCTAGCCTGGCTCTTAATGTGAAAAAATTCTTCTCTAAAAGCTTAAAATGGAACACTTATTTAAAGCAACAAGATTTGAAGATAGGAGCCTGCACAAAATGAAATGTAGAATGCTACACAATCCAAAAGGCATTTATCCTTTAATTACATACTCCTTTCTACAAATGGTATGTGGCCATTTTTTGCACTCTGTTTTGGCAAACAGTATATTTCATTATCCAGGTGACATGCTGTTGCCCTTTTTATTTCTGATCAATGCCTTGAGGCTGGAAGGAAACATCTGAAGGGTTAGCTAGTTTCTTTGAGCTTCCTCTTTGCCCTTAATTCCTGGCTCCAGACAGGCTCCCACTGAGCATTACAGACCTTTCCCTCAGAACAATTCAGTTCCATCCTAATTGCCAGGATATGCCACCATCTTCTGTGACAGACAGGAGAAGACAAGGCAGGCTCACACAAATCCTCTGCCTTCAAGCAAGCTACAGAAGAAAGGTGCTCAAAGCACTGGACCAAGGCAGTTTTCTGCCCGCTGCCTTGCATGAGCATGTGAAAGACCATGGCTTACTTGGATGCTCTAGCAGTAGCGGAATACAATTTCTGATGCAAAACTCCCAGAGAACTCTGACTGGAGAAAGAAACAACCGCCCCCGTTCCTTACTCAAGGCACTTTCTTGCTCTTCTGCCCATAGAAGTGGGATGGATGCTATCTTGTGTGAGCGTGCAGAGGACTGTCAGGGGAAGGAGATGTTAATTCTGTATCTTGCTAGGGCTCTCTTCTTTCAGTAAGACTTTCTAGCTACTGCTACATGGGACAATAGGTTCACTCTTATGAGTCAATTTTGTCATTAAAAAGGAGCTTTTCCTCAGATGACGCATATTCCATGAAATACCTGTAAAAATCTTCACCCTCCCGTAGCAAGGAGAACATAAATTGTCCTCTTCCATAGGATTTATTTAATGCTGAGACAGAATCATACATTGGACATTTTTTAGATTTACTCACATTTCATCCCTTTCTTAGTTTTAAATGAACTCTTCCAGTAAGTTTAAATTTACTTTCACTCTAGGTGCTGAAACTATTTTGACTTGGGAGTGGTTAGACTCTGACTCAAATGAGAATTCAGGTTCTACACAGTAAGTAATCCACGGAAAAAAATACACCAACAGGTATCTTCAGATCTTTATTTATGAGCAATGAAATATATGGGAAATTAGTAGAGACTAACAGGAAAAGGCAGAAATGGCATTAGTCCCAATATAGAGGAAAATGATCTAAATTAATTTTGGCAGAGTGAACTCCGCTTTCAAATTTATTTGTCGTACCACATTAACATTTCAACAGTGACACCCTACACATTTGTTTTTAGGTACTAATATGTTAAAATATGTGATGAAAGTAGAGAAAGAAGTCACTGAAATTGTTTTCTGTAAAGACATTCAAGCACTTTCCCCAACTCCATGCTGGAAAACCATTCAAAAAACAGTGCATACATCTGTATAGCAAAAACACTTGCAATAAAAATGGTGATGCTTTTAAAACGTGCTGAACAACCCATGGTAATACCAAGACTGCTATGTGGTGAGACAGCTTGACACTTCTGAAAACTAGACCATTAATTTAAATGCCTAAAACCACATTTTTCTCACAGAAAGGAAGGGGTTCACCATTTAAAGCAGTTGTTCTTAGTATCAGTACAGCAGGCAGCTGAAAGAGGGCAGCTTACTTCACCCAACCTGAACAGGACCTCCACAAGACCATCCTCTCCCTGAAGTATATGTTTATTACATGATGCAGTGACGGGGACAGAGTTAATTTCAGACTTTTTAACAGCAAGGTAAGAAGGAGCTGTCAGACACAAACCCAGCAAAATAAGTCGAGCTCAGTATCACCATGAGTAGAATGGTAGTGGCAATTCTGCTTTCCACAACCTTTTAGCATTGGACTTAATGATGCCCTCTTACTATTGTGTTCTACTAGATCTGTTTCTAGGATGAGTAATTTGTTAAATCACACCTACTGAACGTGCAGCATTTAACAACTGTCTACAAAAATGTATGGATAGGTTTCACGTACGTACTGCACACGGACAATACTAGAAGTAGTATAAAGTTAGAATGAAGGTATATTAACAGAAGCTGTAGAATAAAAACCGTCTTAGAGAGAGTTTTCAAACACGAAGTTTTAGTAATGCCTGACCCAAAACTGCTATTTTTGAGTGCCCAAGGCTGTATTCAACATTACCTTATCTAAAGAATCTTTAGTGAAAAAATGAAAATCACAATTCTTGCCATGTTATAGCTAAACTAGATTCCTATCTCATACCACAGACTTCTCTCTCATGGAAACAGTGTAGGAAATGGTGTAGTAATAGCAAAAAATGTTAAGCCATATTTGATAGGAAATTTAAAACTGAAAGATGTAGAAATTTCCAGGTATTCTGAATCAGCAATTAACAGATGGCTAGATAAAAGCTGTGTATCTAGTTTTCACCCCTCTCTTGCTGCAAGAGAATGTAATTACCTACTTAATAACCTGAACACAAAAGTCATACACAGCCATCAGCACCAGGAGATGAACTGTGCTTGCACCAGCCCTTCCTAGGCTCTGCATAAAACTCATTACATCTAAACTAAAACCAGTCAGGGCAATGAATTCCATTAAAATCAAGTTCTCACTTTTGTAAGCCATACTTTCATCTTATGTAAGCTACCACTGTTTCCAAAAGGAACAGTCCAACCTTGCCCTTCCAATCCTGGCACAGCCAGTAAGCACACTGCCATGTAACAAACCTGACAGAGGAGCTGAGCCCAATCCAAAAGACACTGATTTTGGAAAAATACATGATTTTGGAAATAAAGAAAACCAACCAAACAAATGTGCTTCATTTTGGGATTTTCTGATGGACACAATTTCATGTTCTAGTTTAAAAACTGTTTTTCAGTTTCCTCTTTTTTCCTGTATTTTACATAAAATGAGCATCAATATTAAGATATGTATCATTTACCCAAACATGTTTTTCTTTAAAACTTTGTGTACCAAAGACTTCAGTGCTATCATTATTACACCAGAATGCCAAAATTATTCACCAAATGGAATCTCTCATGTAGGCAGTTTTATAAATCCACAGAAGAATCAATAGAGCATACCATAAAAGGGGAGAAAAAGGTTATCTGCACCTATTTATTTTCAAGTGGTTTACACACCTTGTGGACATAATGTGCTAGAACTTCAGATAGTGGTTTCATCTCTAGCTATAAAGTTACAAGCAATTTAGTCACTCTTTCAGTGGCACAGTGCCCTATCTGTGAAATGCTTCACTACTACAGTGAAATGGAAAGTAACTCATCATTTTACATGAGAGCGTCTGATTCTACAGTAACTTCCTGAATAAAACACAAAAAGCCAAATATTCAAAATGAAAACCACATAGGATAACAAGCTGTCATTATTTTAAGCAAAAATAATTAAAAGACCAAAACTTCCTTGCTTTTTCAGAACTACCGATGTTACAATCACAGTGCTGAAGTACAGAAGGCAGAATGTAAATCCACTGCAGGAACAGGAGATGAGTGCTTTGCTGGCAACATTAATCTGCATGTTCAGGTGTTACCTAGTTGCAATATGCTGCAGTATTAGATCTCATTATTAGTTCTCATGCACAACCTTATCGTCATTGTCCTTCACTGCCAATGAGAGTTAAGAACGTATTTGAATGAAGAAGTATTTCAGGACTGATATGATGTCCTTGTTTAGCCTCAGGGAAAAAAAAAAGAGCAGGGTGGAAAAAATACTAAAGAGAAAATATCTTTTTTCAGGACAACCAAGTACTGTTTCTATGTAAAGCATGTCAAATGACATATAAACTGAAAACAACTTCAGGGCAGCATGCATTTTTATCTGAAAGATGACAGATCAGCAGATCTGTTCAGTCTGCTTGGTTTCTGGAGGAACAGTATTTCATACAGGGACAGAAAAAGAACACTAGAGATTCTTTTAAAATGAAGAAGTCCACATGTTCACAATTTAATATCTGTTTGAGATCCTGCAGGAAAAAAAAACTAATTTTTAAATTTTCTTCTAGATATAGTTAAAGGAGAATAAATCTTGCACAGTCACAGCATCTGGCTGAACACCTCTTTTTATAAGAAATCAACATACTTATTGCTTTCTGACAAGGAAGTAAAAACATATTAAATTGATAAACAATCTGCCCTCTACTTAGTGCCCACATTATGCATGGTGACATGCTTTCACTAATAAATTGCTAATTACAACCTTCCCAAAACAGGTCACATCTCTGCAGTGACAAACAGATCTAATAATTTGGAAGCGTGAACACAGTGCATTAAGGAATACCCTCTAAAAGGATTGTCTGAACTACTACTAATTTACTATGAAATTACAAGTTAAGTCCACATAAGCAATAATAAATGTCCTCTGTATCAGACTTATCTATTTGGATGGATCTGCAGCATGCTTATGTACTACCTTAATATTTCAAAAGTGCACGAAGAGGCTGTTCAATCAATCCAAGCAATAACGGAAAAATCAGATAAAACCTGAGAAGCTGGTCCCAAGAAAAAAACCTCACACAGATAAACTTAGCAGTTTGAAGGAAAAAAGCACAAATAAATCTTAGGTCCTCATAATAACTGAAATCTTAGCTGCTCAAACAACTGTAGACTGACTTCCATGGACTTACCCTGATGCACTGTTAGTCTAGCTCTGGGTTTATAAATTTAAGACCACTGATAAACAAACATAATGGACACTAGAGGCAACTACAGTATGCTGAGGAAAACCCAGAGAGATATTTAACTTGCTAATATCATCATTTGCCAAAGAATCCTGCTTCTCAAACAAATTGCCTTTTTTCAAGGACTTCTGCTCTTCCATGTAACCACCATGGCTAAACCAAGGCTGTATTACACACTGACCTAAAAAAAAAAAATATTTAAAGGAAACAAAGCATGAAAAATTTAGTTACAGGCATGGCTAATAATAAGTACTAAAATACTTTAATCCTTCTTACACACCACTTCTACTCTTATTCATTCAGACCTTTTCTTGGTTTGAACATCCTTTCTGTGAACATCCACTGCTCTGGGCATTACTCTAATGCCTGTGGCTCCTGTGGACTGGAAAAACAAAAGTCATTGGGCTGAATATCTGAAACAGGGCCCACTGGCTGATGACCATGACCTGAAAGAGGCTCTATCATTTTGGGACAAGTCTTGAGAGCAAGAACCAGAAAATGGTGTTACAACTCACGAAGAGCACAGCTGCAGCAGTGTCAGCAAGAAAAAGCTCGTACCCAAAGGCCAAAACGAAGGTCCGAGAATGACCTTGCACTCTCCTAAACTGTCACCATGTATAAGTCACTGCTGTTGACCCTTACTGGAGACTTGCCCAAATGCTGCACACATTGCAGTAGAGCTGCTGCTGCTCCACGAGAGCCTCCTCTAAGAAGCCACTCACACACCTTCGATGTACAAAGCTGAAATTATTTTCTAAATAGCTTTCATTTTACACACTTTATATGTATGAGAGCTTACTGGCGTAAGCTTGCCACTCAGCACACCACTGTACACCAGGAATAACACAGAAAAACTTCCTAAATCACAACACAAACAAGGAGGGAACACAGAGAACACAAAACCCTCCCCTAAAAGGACGCTTTCTTAATGTGCTTGAAATGTGAAAGAGAAAGTGGAATTTGAGTGTGCTCTAACTAACAATCCACTTCCACCAACTTCTGTAAGCATTACCATTGTTTCTCAATTCTGTTTGAATCATCGAGGTCCTGAGACTGTTTTAAAGTCATCAATTTCCTAAGCAAATGCTGACCCCTGTTTAAATTCAAGGCTGAGGAATGTAAGGCCCTCTTCTGTTTCTCACTGAGCAAGTGCCAACACTTTATTTCAACTTAGATAAACCAGTTTGTTTGCCCTCAGTTATGCCCTTAGGCTTTTCACTTTATTCAGCTCAGAAAATGGAAACAATAGACATGTTCAGCTTCCTGGTTTTTTCTATGATCTTTGGTTTAGAGAACAGTCCAAAGCAACTTTCAAGTTCAGTCATTGTAGTTAAATAGTGTCTCTGTTAAATAGTCTTTACTGTATTGATTTGAGGAATCTACTCCACAGCAGATACTGTAAAGAAAAGCACACATCTTTATTGATGTCAAGAGAACATGCAGGGGTTAGCACCTCCATATGCATGTGTGACTGTGGTTTATTTTATACAGGCTTTTATACTTTTACAATTCTGCCATACCCCCTTTTTTGTGTTCTTATCTGAAAGGTACAGTTTTAAGGGCTGAGATCTTACATAACTTGTGGTTTCATTATCATAGGGTTACAAACATGGCAGATAGTTCCTATCACATTTATCACATTTATCCAACTGATACAATGCTTTGCCATGACAGTGCTTTATTGATTACGTTCTTCTCATTTCTATCTATTAAAACAAAACTTATGAACTTATGATTTCGCATTTTTCTTGCCTTTCATGAGAATTAACATGCCTCTCCTTCCTTATCACCTTAGCCCACCAGAGCTAGGCCCTGCTTGCAAAAGTGAGCAGCCACACCTTTCAGGTTTTGTGAATTCATACTTATGCTAAGGTGCTTATGTCACGTGAGACCTGTGTTTCAGTATCAATCCTTTCAAAACTGTCTTAAAACCACACCAAAACAAAGCATATATTAAAATACTGAAGGAAAAAGTATACTGTGACCAACCCTAAAAAAATACTGGTTCTCAGATACTGGGTGAAATATTCTACTTCACTGAAAATGAAAGAAGTTGTCCTTTCCTTTAGTAGGAAGTGGTAGGGTAGTGAGGTGGGAAAACATTTTTCTGAGCAGCCCTGGGAGCCTGGGGACCATCTGGGAGTCTGGTCCTACAGCCAGATCCCAAAGTATGCACAGAGGGAGCATTGATGGCTGTGGGAGTGCTGCCTCCACTGACAGGTTCACTTGCAAAGAATACGAAAGAATGCAGCACTTTAATGTGATGAACCCTGCAAAAGAAAAATAACTGACAAAGGCAGAGAGAAACTGAATTATCTAAAAAAAAAAGAACCAAAAATAAAAGCAAAATCTCTTGCTACATCAAATTTTAAAAATCTAGCTAAAAGAGACCACCTTACCATTCACTTTTATTTTAGCACCTTATAACTAACAATCAGGGAAAGCAGAAAAATGTGTTCAAGTTTCTACATATATTTCCTTTTGAAAACTGACAAGTACAACAAATGAATGCTGAAATATATTTTGAAAATGTGTACAAGTACAATCCAATTTATGACCACGAGCTGGGATCCACTTAAAAATACTATTTAAACATTCAACACAACATTTTTTTAGCCTTCTAGGTTATACTGACATTTCATTTAATGTCTCGGGAATTTAATTTGGTCAACTGCAGACAGCCTTGCCTCTGCCATGGGACCAAATATGGCTCTCATGCACTGAAGTAAGCTGCTGATGTGAAATTCGGCCTACTTGCCATTACAATCTTAACTTTTCCCAGTTTTTTAACATGAATTAACTTTACGTCATACATTGAAGCCTTTGTAATGTTTCTGTTAGTTCTACATATGGCAGGAATTCTATGTCTCTACATAAATTAAGGAAAAATACAAAGACAAAAAGCTTCACAGAGCAGGACTCTAAGGAAGGAGCCTTTCACGACTGGGATCACCTTTCTCATCACCTCCCTCCACACCTCTTCCTCAGTTTACGTTTACACGAAGGATGATTTAATCATCCTTTGCAGAACACAAGGAAACAAAAAAACCTGACACGTTATCGAACCACTGCCACCAGGAAATGGAGTCATTACTGTAAAAAAAGTACCTTTTGGAGCCTCCAATATAGGTGAAGGTAAAGGTGGAGTCTGAGTACCTGAAATCTGAAAGACAAAGAGCTGCTTTATTACAACTTATCTTTATTTCGGCTGAAGTAGCCGAGGCTTTACGGAGCAGCATTCAGCTCCCGACACGGGGGCGGTGGAGAGAGGCAGTCGGGGCGAGCCAGAGGAAATGCAGCATCTCCCCCCAGCCCCTCGCAACAAGTGCCCGGTGCTATGGCAACGGCAGGGAATTCCATTGTCACACACGGCAACAGGCAGCCGACGGCCGGGCTCCTGCGACGGCTCACGGCCGCTGGCACCGACCGGGCCCCGTGTGCGGCTGGGTGTTCCCCCGGCCCGAGGCCGGGCACCGGGGGCGGCCGCCCGGGAGCAGCCGCGATGCGAAACCGCGCGGGCTGCGCCGGGCTCGGGCTCGCCCCAGCGCTCCGGGGCTGCTGCGTGCGGCCGCCGCTCCGCTCCCCGCCTCGGGATGCCGCCCCCCAGCCCGCCCGCCCCTGCCCGGACGGCGCCCGGTCTCCTCTGCCCTCATATGCCCTCGGAAGGAGAGGGGGAAGACGGGATCTGAGAGCGGCCCCGCGGCCGGGAACGGCGGCGAAGGGCACGGGCACGGCGGGAGCGCGGTCCGGGGCGGGCGCGGCGGCGGCGACGGGAGCCTCCGCGCCGCCAACCTGGCGCCCGGGGACAAACTCACCTGCAAACAGGCAGTCCTTTTCCGCCTTGCACTTTTGGATCACAACGTCAATATCCTTCTGAATCCTCTCTTGTCTTGAACACATCCCCATGAAATAAATCCCAGGGGAAAAAAATAGCAGCCTTTATTTCCACCCCACCCCACCCCCCGCGCTGCCAGGGTTTTTTTAAGATTCAGCCCGAAAGAAGGAGCCCGGGGCTGACGAGCAGGAGCCTCTCCGGCGGCCCGGTGAGATCCGTTCGGCCGGTTGGAGGACGTTGGAGGCAGTCGGCGGGAGCCGATGTTGTTTGCCCAGATGCGCCCGCCCAGATGTGCCGCCGCTGCCGGCGAATGGCAATTTCCTCACAATGGATCCAGGGGAGGGTGGCGGCGGCGACACGGGATCCCCCCACCCCCCCACCCCCCCCACGCCCTCTGGGTTTTTTGGGGTTGGTTGGCTGGTTTGGTCTTTTTTTGGAGGCGAGAGAAAAAGGGAAAAAAAAAAAAAAAAAAAAAAAAAAGGAGAAAAAAAAAAAAAAAAGAGGGCGGGGGGGCCAAGCCGACCCGGCCGCTGCCGCTCACATCCCTGCCCCTCCCGCCAGCAGCGGCGATCGCCGCGCAGCAGCAGCAGCGGCAGCAGCACAGCGCGGAGAGCCGGCGGCGGCACCCGCACTCGGTCCCTGGCGGCGCGGCGGGGCCGGCGCTTGCTGCAGCGACGCCGAGCCGCAGACCCTCCCCTCGCTCCCGGCCCGGCACGTACGGCCCCCGCCGGCTCCCCCGGCGGAGGCGGCGCGGGGGGAGGAAGAGGCGGATGCACAGAGCCGTGCGGGCGCCCCGGGAGGCGGCGGCGGGCGCGATGGTCCCGGCCCTGCCTCCGGCGCTCGCCTCCGCCCGCCCGGGCTCCGGGCACAGGCTGCCGCCGCCTCCCGAGCAACGGGGAAATGCCAGGAGGAGTCCCGCGGGCGGCGGGGCGGCTCCCCGGCCGCGCCGCGAGGAAGCGGGCAGCGCCGTGTTGCGCAAGGCCGGCGGCGGCGGCGGGGCGGAGAAGAAGGGCGGCTGCGGCCGGCGGGGCCCGCTGCTCTCCGTGCCCCCGGCGGGAATGCCGACCCGTGCCGCCCTTCCCGGGAGCGGCCGGGCTGCGCTGCCGGCGCTGCGGCTCTCCCGCCGCCCGCCTCCGCGCTTGTGCCGCGCTCCTGGCCCGCCGGGAGCAGGGCAGGGCTGTGCCCCGTCGTGCCCGTTGCCCGTAGGACAGCCCGGCAGCTCCACCTCGGCCCGGTGCCGTGCCCTGCCAGCCTCCCCCTCCGACCTGTCCACGGGTGTGCGTGCCCATGGAAACAGTAAAAGGAGGATCTCTGCGACCACCGCGGTGTTAATTGCGATCCTCTCCATTCTCCAGCAAAAGCGTCTCGCAGACCTAAGGGCTTCGGAGAGGGCTCCGGTAGCACAGTCCCTAGCAGTGAGCACTCATCCCAGGTACAGACTTGGGGCTCTAGTCCAGAACAAGTAATGACCATAATATAACTTGGAAGGAATCATCAAGTCCGCAAAAACGGGTATTCTTCCACCCCAGTGCAATACATATAATTAATAAAATCAGGTCTGAAAGTAGTAGAAACGAGTTTGATATAAAATTGAAAAAATATTCACAAAATTCTGGTTTTATGTATTCACCCTGCTCTAAACAGCTCCTATGGATTATTCATTCATAGTGGGTGGGGTATTCTTTCTCATTTAGGAAGTCTCTATTAATCTTGTATTATTGATTTCAAACACAGAACACAACCAGTATTTTATGAAAAATTAACTCCCTATTTTTTTCTATCTATAGGAGGGAGTAGAAGGGAGCTTTAAATCCATCACATGATATGACTTCCTGTCTCTTAATAAAAATAATTTATCTTGAAGGGAGACTCTCAGATGAGTTTTCAGTGTGGAAACTGAACAAGATTGCTTTTCATGTGAGTTTATCCTTGAATAAAACTTACATACAGTTAGGAATCAATTTTTTTACAATAAAAGCTTATACTTTTTTGCTTCTGCTTTGGTAAAGGAGATGGGGCACCAGGCTAATGCTTTTCAGCAGGAGATTTATATGAGGAAGTTTTTCTGGAACCCATGGCAGGAGGTTTGGATTAGATGATCTTCAAGGTCCCTTTTAAGCCACACCATTCTATGGTTCTATGATTTTACTCAGCAAGACTTTTCCAAGGCATACAGAAATTGTCACTGTAGTCCAAAATACACTATAATATGGTAAGACACTGTGATTCTGTCAAGTGAACATTGGTTAAGAAGTGCTGCTTCTTGAGGTGTCTTTCTAGCTCTTCCGTCTAGAATATCAGCAGCCATGTTTGCTGCCTTCCCCTTCATCACATTTTAAAGACTTAATCAGAATTTGATTTATTCTGATGGGGTTTTGGTCCTGAACCTTGTAGTGAAATGTCTCTGTTATCCCTCCCAGGTGGATCAGGAAAGGAAAGGTTATTAGCCAGTTGCAGGATATTTATGCTGACAATTCTGCTTACAGTTTATTCTTACCACAGGGTTCTTCTCAGTGTCATGTCAATTAGCACAATTCTTGACTGCCTTTTTAAGCCTCAGACTCTTTTCGTAGGCTTGGTAACAGTGAATTGAAAAGTCATCCACGAACTAAAAACACAATGTTCAAGAAAGTTAGTATGTTTGGCTTGACAGCATCAACTAAATTGAACAAGAAGTCTGCAAGTACGGTTATTTATTCTGTTGTTGTTGTTGTTGTTGTTATTGTTGTTGTTAGTGGCTCTTCAATTCCTGTTTTCTTAAGTCAATTTGGCCACTGATTTACCTGATGACTTCAGTACAGTTATGGCAGCAGTTGCTGACTTCAGTGAGGAAAAGCCTGATCATAGCCTAAGGCCATTCCCTTTATTAAAATACTGAAAAGCAGGTGTTGGAAAGTCAAGGTGAATCCATAGAATTGATCTGTAAATTTGTAAAGATTGACAAGATTGATGTCATGTTTCCAGATGGCATGCAGGTGCCTTAAGTGTTACGGCAAATGTGTCTGTATGCATGCTTTGATCCCTCTGCAGGGGATGTACTCTCTGTGCTGGTTTTGGCTGGAGCAGAGACACACAGCCATGAAGAAACTTCCTGGAGAGCTTTACAAGTAATTTCATGAGCAATAGAACAGTTGGCCTTGAAAGTAATGGTCATGGCTCAAGTGAATTCAGAATATGGCTTTCCAGTTGCTTTCAGTCTTAAAAACTGGTTCATGTAATTTCTAGTTTTGTCCCAAGTTCAGCTCAGCTCAGTTATATTGTACTGAGCTAAAAAAGAAACACAAATAACTTTTATGTTATTTGGAAACCTGAAAATATTTACAGAGGTGTAAATGAAGTGAAAAGAAATTAAATTAATGGAAGCACATGATTAGAAAATTTATATGACAAGACAGGCCCTAAATGTAACACAGGAAAATAAAAGAGAAGCAACAGAGTGAATGTGTTTCAGTAATGTGTGCAGAGTGACTGAGGAAATGCATAGGTCAGACAAATTCTGCTCATAAACGTGTTTTGCCTTTTGTAGACTAAGCAGATATCTTCCATTTTATGCCAGAAAATGAACTCCCCTGTTAGTAAAGCTGTTAGAAATATTTCAGTAAGTATCAGGACACCCTGTTCTCCCCCCAGCTCTCTTTACATATTTTTCTAAACATGTTCATGTGACATATAAACACACACTGGAAGCCTTAAGGAAAACTAAAATAAAAAAACAAACTTGAAAACTTGCCATTGTAGGGAATACATACAACTTAGGGCAGAGGTATTTGGCATCTAATATCTCTAGTGCGGGAGAGCATTCAAAAGGGCAGAGGCTAGAAAAATAATCCAAAACCACAAAATGGCTATTGACACTCCAAAAGAGCAACAAAAATCTTTCTCTGCTTTTGTAGGCTCCAAATAAAGCTGTAGTACAAACCAAACCAAACCTCTAATTTTTCTCCAAGGTCCAGGAATATCTGCCAGTCACCAGTAGAGTGAATCTCAAGTGTCCTAAGACAGTGACTTCCAGAGGTAGAACATTTAAAGGATCAAAACCATTGCACTCTTAAGGCATAAAACACAGTAAAATGATGGTAATTTCTAAAGCAAGCCATCCATGAGCCAGCAGTATGCCCTTGTGGCCAAGAAGGTTGGTGGTGTCCTGGGCTGCGTTAGGAAGAGCAGTGCCAGCAGGTGCGGGAAGCCATCCTGCCCGCTCTGCTCAGCCCTGGTGAAGCACATCTGCAGAGCTGTGCCCAGTTCAGGGCTCCTCAGGACAAGAAGGACATGGAGCCCGGGCACCACATCCAGCTCAAGGCTACAAAGTTCCCAAGGCATAACTTTTGAGGACAGGCTGAAGGAGCTGGGCCTGTTCAGCCTCGAGAGGAGACAAGTGAGAGGGGACCTCATCAATGTCAGTGACTGCAGGGAGGGGTCAGAGCAGGGACTGGACTCTGCTCAGCAGTTCCAAGCAATAGGACAAGAGGCAATGGGCAGAAACTGATGCCCAGGAAGTTCCACCTGAACATGAGGAAGAAATGCTTTCTGATTTCCCAGAGAGGTTGTGGAGTCTCCCTCACTGGAGATGTTAAAAATCCATCTGGGTGCAATCCTGTACCATGCAGTCTAGGATGGCCCTGCTTGGGCAGGGAGGACCAGATGACTTGCTATGAGCCCTTCCAGCCCGACCCATGCTCTGGTTCTGTGATTAGCCTGAAAACACAACACTGAGGTGTGAGAGATGTAGGAGCAACACTTACCCGTTCATGCTAACAGAGAAGTGACACATGGCATGAAAACATCTTTGGTATAATTTTCACTAGCCACCCATTATTACCAACTACATTCTACTATTCTGATGTAATAGATGTGATGATGTAATAATACTCAGAGTTTATGTAATGTTCTTTAAGCCTGTATGAGTTTTAAGGGAGATATGAATGGTATTAATGGTATTAAGCTGTGCTTAATACCATTACTGCTGTCCATCCAAGTAGTCAATGGCACTCTATGTATATGCAATTCTTAGTGATGTTTTCCTGGTGAAGCTACAAATATATTGACTTCTTTGGGTCATCACTGCAAGTCTGTGATTACTTGGCTTAAAACACACTAACACAGTGAACTTAACAGGATTTCAGCCTGAATTTCACTGTAAGTAAAGCATCTTTACTGAGTTTTGGAGTAAGCTAGCACTGATCCATTGATAAAAGTAATTTCCTTTAAAGAAAAAAGTTAAATTGTAATTAATAACATGACCTAAAGTATTGGTTTAATTCTTAATAAAAACTTCAAATATTTTTGATTTTAAAAAGTAATGTCTTCAATTACAATATGAAACAATAGTTTATATATATATCAGCTGTTCAGCCCTCAGTAATCTCACTCTTGCGCCGAGAACGGCACAGGAACAGGCAGGAGGCAGTGTTGTAGAAAGAGCAAAGAAGGCTTTATTCAAGCGAACCACACGGTTTGTTTAGTGATACGATACATTCTATTTGATTAGCTAACTAACAAAAACATCTTCCTCATACACCGTCCTTGAAAAGAACAGAGAGACTAAGTAGAAAAACACCACCTGCAGATTGTTTATACTTAACAAGTCATCACGTCCTTATAAGTCCCTAAAAATTCTCACAAGCTGCTGTGAGAAGCGCTTGCCGTTTCTCTCTCTCTCTGTCCCATGGCATCCACACAGTAAGTTTTGAGGAATTATTTTAAGCTATCTCATAGCTTATGGCGTAAAAACTTTCACATTACTTTTTTTAAATTTTAATAGTAATGGGGGGGGGGGGAAGCATTGAAGTGATAGAAGACTAAGCCTTATTTTTTTCAATTCAGTCCAAAATAACTGTATTTATTTATAATTTTAAAAAGTGTATGTATTAAACAGCCGAAATAGTCACCTCAAAAAAAACCCCATAAACATGTACAGGTGCTACACACAGATGCAGTGTGGATTGCTCTGAATTGCTATGACAATGATCTCTAACATTCCATTCAAGTGAGTGCTCGTCTTTCCAGATGGCACGGAGGCCCACAGTAGCTAAACCTATGGCTGCTGGCATGATAAATGCTCCTAACAATGTTTAGTAAAGCATGCAATTAGAGTCCCAAATGACACCACATTTCATTGTAAATCTTAGTTTTATACTTTGTAATGATGGTTTTAACTTGTTCTTCTTTTTCCTCCTTCACTAGTATCAGCTCAGCTTTCAGTCTTTGCTTGTTTGCCTCACTTCCCCTATTTAGTTTTCCTTTCCTCACTAACTCTTATACAATTAGGACATTTCTTTTCCTGGTGCCTCTCATTATTCCCTCTTTTCAACTCTGAACTCCTGTGCATACATTCAGTACCCTTTTTGCAGCCCACTCTTAGTATCTCACTGCATAAGCAGCTTGCATTAAAAGGGCTGAAATTGAACTTTTTTTACAGAAACTGGAGTTTTAAAAGACAGGCAAGCAGGAATATTTCGAAACCTTATACACAGAACTTTGTGATGTCAGTCACCATCAAGCCCAGAGGGAAGCCCTTAAGTACCTGCCAGTTCCTAAACAGATTTGCCTCTTTCCAGTAACCTTGCTATTTCTACAAGTCGTGGGCATTCCTGGCTGCACAAAGGCAATGCTGTGTAATGGAAGTGATGGGGCCTCAATTCACGATTACTCTACGGCAGGATAGGCAGCATATTTCTCTAGAATTTGAGAGTCCTTAGTGTGTAATAGACTGTCATTAAGTTGAGCTTTCTGTGCCTCTTATCAGTTACAGCCTAAGGCCAAGCAGTGATTAGTGCCGAAGGTCCACCCTCCTGCCTGAGCATAACAAAGCCTCCCCATCCATCTGAGGCACCTGTCTCCAGGGAGGCAGATAAGCCCAGGGGAGAGGCAGAATTTCAGGTCCCTCCCTTACCTGGCCACAGGCTGTGCCTCTTTACAACTCTTCTAAATAACCTTCCCAAGAGCTTTGCTTCTTCCAGTCACTTCACAGGGAACCTGGATGGCTTTGCTATGCACACAGGATGGCTGAATTTATGACCCTGAGACCTGTAAACACTGCTCCCAGTTCACACACTGCTCCCAGGGACACACTGGTCCCAGAAGTTTAGTGAATGGCTCAAGAGTACACAATTCCTGAAATTTGTACTATTTCTGGGGTCATTAAGTGCAGCATTAAGCATTTACTACATGGTAAATTTCTCAGCTAAATTTCTCAATTTCTGAGCAAATACATGGTTAAAAACCTTAAAACAATCTACTCTGTTCTCTTATCCAGATTGCAATTTCTTAATAGCAAATAGTCATGCCAGAAAGTACTGAAACCATAAATAATACTTACCTTGCTAAAAATAACCAGTTAAGTCCATTTTCTGCTATAGTAAATATCATTCACCAAGTCACCATCTATTATCAGGTACTGATGCTTTCCTTCAACCTCCATTGCAGCCAGCCTGTGCCTCACCTTAACTAGGAATCTGTAACCCCAAATTAAAAAGGATTGTCAAGTATTTCCTATTTAGATGGAATTGATAGGGTGGGAAGCATTCAGCACCTTGCAAGATTAACCCTTAAAAACCGAGGACTAATTCCATCAGTAGCCCATGTCACATTTACACTGCAGGCTGTGGGGTACTGATCTCTGACCAAACCCTAAATGAGAGGCTGAAGATTAGCCTCTGTGCTGCTGCAGCTGTACTCTTTCCTGTAGCCAAGCAAAGTCATATAGTGTTTGCTCCACCACTGCTGCACAACCTTGCTTAACTTCACAGACATAATTAGATTTGGGTGCCTGCATTTGTTCCCTTCAGAAGACTGGAACCGGGAGTTAATGCAATGTTCAGTCAGTCTTCTTAAACCAAGGCTGTCTTTAATCTTAAGGAACTAAACATAAAAGAAAGTGACATTTACAATAATTAATGAGCGTATGCAACTGTCTCATCTAACTCTTACCAAAGGCATCCCAAGCTTGTATACAACAGCCAAACTTTCAGACTCCGTAAGGGTGTCTTCCTTGGTCACTTTCCCACAGTCCTCCATCCAATGCCTCAACAGCTAAGGGTTTTATCTTTTTAACTGTTTACAGGCCATCTTTTATGGCAGTTTCTCATCTGGCAGAACAGTTGTGTCATGCGGCAGGAGCTAAGGTAGCTTTTTCTCCTTTATAAAGAATAGCTTAGCCATTGTATTTAACATTAAAATCATGGAAGAGAGTGTATTGTGTGTTTTGCTTATTTCTGTAGCTGTTAGGAAATACAGGCAAACATGTAAAGTATTCATCATATTGGCCATGTCTTTTGGTAGTTATGCAGACAATTTGTTTGCAAGCCATGCTCATGATTGCCACAAGTATAGCAAATATAAAAAGAAAAGGTGGAATATTTAAAACAAAAATATCTGTCCCAGGGAAATGTACAATGTTGCAGGGGAAAGAGAAGAAGGGGAGGTAAAAACTGAAATTAATAAAAATTTATGAAATAATTGGAAGAAAATGAGATGGCTTTTACTTGGAAGAGAAGAAATATTTAGGTATTACAGGTTTTTTAAAGGTCGTAAAGTCAGTATTTTAGCTTCTGATTAAATAAAATAATGCCCATGGGTATTAACTATTAATGAAGACCATGCTTTTGCAAAGCATATATAAGCTTTCAGTATGAGTAGTCCCACTGATGCAAGCAAGATAAGTTATGAATTAAAATTATATTATTAATTAAGTTTTTAACACAAGTCATAGTTGTGCCACATCCATACTTTGTTGGATTTTTTTAAGAAGGAGCGTATTAAAAAAGGTGGCATTTTCTGTAAATCTGTTCCAGTAATAGTATCTATCTATCTATCTATCTATCTATCTATCTATCTAATTTAAATTAATATTAAAAGCAAGCCCTCATAAATACAATATAGTCTTGAAAAGGATTCCAAGATAATTTAGTGTGCTTATTGTAAAGATTCATTAATGTCTTTGGAAAGGAAGTTGGGATATGAAGGGCTTGGGGTGCTGTGGCTGAGAGGCTGCACATGGCCCAGCCATGGCACTGCCAGCCCAGAGAGCCAAACGTGTCCTGGGCTGCACCCAGAGCCCCGTGGGCAGCAGGGCAGGGAGGGGATTCTGCCCCTCTGCTCTGCTCTGCTGAGACCCACCTGGAGCACTGCACACACAGAGCTGGGCTCCAGCACAGGAGGCACAGGGACCTCTGGAGACAGTCCAGAGGAGGAACACAAAGATGGTTGAAGAGATTGAGCTCCTTTCCTGTGAGGAAGAGCTGAGAGAACTGGGAATATTCAGCCTGAAGAAGGTGACTTGTGTCCTTCCAGTACCTGAAGAGAGCCTACAAGAAAGATGGAGAGAGACAACTTACAAGAGCATGTAGTGACAGGAAAAAAAGAGTTTGTTTATATTAGATTTCATAAAGAAATTCTTTACTGTAACGGTGGTGAGGCAGTGGCCCAGTTTGACAAAAGAAGCTGTGGATGCCCCATCCCTGAAAGTGTTTAAGGCCAGGCTGGAATGGGCTCTGAGCTACCTGCTCTGGTGGAAGATGTCCCATAGCAGGCAGGCTGAAACTGGATTAACTTTAAGGTCTCTACCAACCCAAACCATTCTATGATTCTGATTCTATGGCACAATGACTAATGAAGCAAAGCCTACAGCAGTGTATGTACTGTCTACCTTCTCCATTTCTTCCCTGATACACAAGACATGCAGTAAGACCATGGTTATATCCTGAAATTAAAGATACACTCTTGTAGGCAGTTTCTCTACCTCAGCTCAGAGAGAGGGGTGTCATATTAATTCAAAACCACAAAAATATTGAGGAAAAACATGCAAAAAAAGTTTCTGATTAAGTGTGTTTTCAGATTTTCTATGTGACCTTTTCAGCTTTCCTTTTCTTTCTCAGCTCTGCTTTGATTTTTCTCTTAAATGAGATCTAGGCTGCCAGCAGTGAAGTAACCCATTTTACAAATTCTGCTGTAGCTCCATCTGTTTTGGTTGAACTTTGTCTTTACTTTGTCCCATCTAAAACCCATAAGCACTAATTAAATATATTATAAAATGCAGATGAGGTGTCTTGTGACTGATAAGGTTCTTTTACAAAGCTTACAGTGTGTTTATACTAAAACTTGCATAGAATAAGACCAATTTATTTTAACATTCACAACATAAAGTATCTAGTTGTCTAAACAGTCTAACTGAATTATACTATTCTTGCTATGTGGGAGTAGTACAGAAAAGCAGCAAAACTGGTACTAGGTCATTATTAATGATTTCCAGGTGTAAACTTCAGGGGTTTTATATTTTTATATAAAAATACATTTTTTCTTATTTGTTTTCTTTTTCTTTCAAATCTTGAAAACATATACATTTGTGAAATATTTCAAGGGTGAAAATAATCAGTTGATAATGTGTCAGCAAATTTTCTTTTTGCATTTGCATCTGCCTGCATTAATTACTAATATGCTCATCGTTGTCTTTATTTTAGTTTTTACATATGCTGTATGAGGTCTGGTGTGCTAAATATTGATAAAATGTTACAAAAGGAGATTTACCTTAGTTTTCTTATCTTTGTGAATTTATTTTATGCCACTATAGACACTTCTATACTCTCAGCTTTTTTGGGGTTTTTTTCCCTTATTAAATTAGATTTTCATCTTCCTACATAATCTGAATTCTGTAAGCTACACAGATGTAGCTCTTGACACAGTATTTCATACTGAAAAGAGAATGCTAAAAGAGAAATACAGATGGATAGACTTCTAAAATATTCCGGTCTGATTTCTGCATTTCATTAAGCATGGTCACAAGAGCAGCACTGAGTAAATAGTGGGAAAAAATCTTCATGGAGACATTTACAAATTCCTCCCTTGACTATAATACTACCCCTTATACTTGCTTATCTCAGAAAATATTCAGCAGGATTGTTGTATTAGATGATATGAATAGGCAGACATGATAATTCTGGTACCAGTATTAGGATTTACATTGAGACAGCAAATTATTCTTTTCTGTTTATATAGTCTAGAAAGACACAGTATTATGTAACATAATCACAATAAATACCATAAATAAATTATTAAAAATATTAAACTGAAGTATTTTGAAGCAATATAGTACTCAACAGATGTCCGCAGAAAGGTGATTAAATTAAGAAGTGATACATATATTCATGAAAATGGCAGGGCAATGGGTTTTGGTATTCTGAGGTCATTTCATCTGACACCTTGGCTGTTGAATCAACAAAAAAGGTAAATCATATTTGGTTTTTATAAAGCTAAACTTATTTTTGTCAACCCTTCTGGAGATTGAAAAAGGATATAGAGAAGTTCTGGTCCATTTAACAAAATATTGATCTTTTAAGCCTGAAACAAAAAGTTTTGTTTTGGGACACTCATTTGAGGAAAAACTAAAGTTCATTAAATTACCCTATGAAGAAACATAATTTTATACAGGATTACAAGGCCTGAGGAGACCTCATGTCAATGCCTCACATTTATGGAATGCCTATTGGCATGTGTGTAAATATTTTACAGAAGATGAAATAGCTTCAACAAACGACCCTAGCTCTAGAAAACTCCATCAGCTCCTAGCTGGAATACTTGGCAGAATCCAGGTTTGGTTTTTTTTCTGCCTTGATTGGAACAGAGAAGCAGTGAACCTTCAGCTCCACTGTTCTGAAATCCCCCAGGAGGACCCCAGGCCCTTGCTCAGTGTTTTGGTTTAGACAAAGAGAGACAACTTTACAAGCTCAGAGCAAATGCACTCATCTGAGAGCTGTGTATTTATGGCACTCTTTTCAGGACCGTAAATCTGTCTCCTGAAGAGGAAGGAACTCAGTTCTACTTTCCCGTATGTGGAGTGAATGCACAAGCCACATTATTCAATGAAGGAGAAGATTATGTTCTACTGGGAAAAAAATAACCTATTCATGCATTTAACCAGAATAAAAAATTTTAAGTCTCCCTTAGAAGGCATTTCTGTTACTTGACAAAAAGAACAATTTTTCATATCCCACTCTCAAGAATAAGTGGTGTTCTTATTCCTTCTACGAAGAAGGAATAAGTAAGAAGAATGTCCAGGAAAATTAGGCATAATTTGAGCACCTTTGGAATTTGGAATTCCAATTTGGAATTTTCAGAAACTTGTTGATTGACATAATCATTAGTATTCTCAAGGCCATGTTCCTTGAAGTAGAACAAGCAGCAGGGCAAAATATGATCAATCAAAATCACTGTAAAATACAAAATTTTTAAGCATTATTTTTAAGCAATTGCAAAAAGATAATAAAGAGATAAAAGGAAAAAAAAAACCCACAATCCAGAATAAACTTTGAATGTGAATGTCAACAACAGCCACTACAACACAGTATAGAAAGCAGTTTCTTCCTTCCCCTCCCCACTTCCTCCCCTGACATGATGATGAAATTTCACCGGTTCAGTTTGAGCTTCCACTGTCCACTTATCTTCTAACTTTGCCTATGTGCACCATTTGACCTTGTGCAAAGAGTGAGCTGAAGCAGAGAATGAAACTAAAAATCAAATATACATAAAAGTGATTTTCAACTAGATCAACTCTTGAAATGGGGTTTTGCAAAGCTGTACACAAAGTAACATGCTGATTCAAGAGAGGGGACAGGACTGGATGGAGCAAACCACACCGATCTGTTGTAGTTACCCTGAGAAGCTTCCAGTATTTGTTTGGCACAGCCTGGTTTTTTGTAGTGCGGGGACCACAAAGGTGGTTCCTGTGAGAAGCTGCTGGAAGCTTTCACTGTGTCCAGCAGAGCCAAACCTTGATGTCAAGAAAATCAAAACAAAGTCACAAGGTTACAGCTTCTAGTCAGCTGTAAAAGGAGGAGGTGAGAACATGTGAGGGAAACAACTTGGAAAACACCAACGTCTTTGAAAGAGGAGGAGGAGGAGGTGCCAAGATTCCTCTGCAGGCCGTGATGAGACCATGGCAAAGCAGCTGTGCCTCTGCAGCCTGTGGGGATCCACTAGGGATGCAGAGATCCACCCTCAGCCCATGGGGATCCCTAAGGGATGCAGAGGTCCATGCACAACCTGTGGGGATCTGTAAGGGATGCAGAGGTCCATGCACAGCCCGTGGGGATCCATGGGGGATGCACAGATCCACCCCCAGCCCATGGGGATCAATGGGGGATGCAGAGATCTATGCACAGCCTGTGGGGATCCAAGGGGAATTCAGAGATCCACCTGCAGCCCATGGGGGAGGTGCCCATGCAGGAGCAGGTGGTTGCCTGGAGGAGGCTGTGATCCAGTGGGAGAGCCAGTGGAAAGGGCCCAGCTTCCAGGCTGGAGCAGCCTGTCCTTGGAGGACAGCACCCTGTGGAAGAGTGACCACACCACAGCAGTTTTGGGAGGAGTTTCTGCCCGTGGGAGGGAGTCACAGTGCAGCAGGTGTGGTTTGGCTGCTGCTGGTGGGAGTGAACCCACACTGGGGAAGTTCACAGAGAACTCTTCCCATGGGAGGGACTCCATGGCCTCACAGGGGAAGGATTCCTCTCCCGCAGCAATGGAAGAAAGTCTTGGTGATGAACTGACCAAAATTCCCCTGCCCTGTATCCCTGGCAGTGAGAAGGAGGAAGGAGCTGGGGGGAAATGGTGTTTTATGGGCTTATTTTACTTCTCATTATCCTCCCCTGAATCTGTTAGTAATAAATTTCACTTTGCAACTAAAGTTGAGCCTGTTTCGCCCTTGAAATATTTCTTCCAGTCCTTGTCTCACTCATGAAGCCTTCAATAATTTTTTTTCCCTTTTCCCTCCTTTGCCCAGCTGTAGCAGGGGAAGGTGAATGAGCAGCTCTTGTGGGTGCCTGGCGCTAGGCCAGTGTCAAACCACAACACTTCCCAAGTCCAAATGTCATCGTGCAAACACTGATAAGAGCCAAGCAGTCTACTTACCCCTTGCACAAGAACATAAACATTATGGTCTAAAATATAAACCTTCTACAGAAGTACAGAATATGTCACTTCACCTCAGTCCTAAAAAACGCCAGCTGAGCTGTACTGCTGAAACATTTGATGTGATGACAAAGTAACTCATCACAAAGTGAGGTTTTAGAAAACTGCGGCCCATGTAACATGATGCACTTGTCTCAGTTACCTCCTTAACACACAGGTGATCAGAACACCTGGACTCTGGAGATGGGTAGGCAGCCGAGTGGGAAAGGACACAAACTACCCAGGAAGGAATGGTCCTCATAATGCAAACATCAGTCTCTATTTTTCAGATAGTCTCGGAACAGACCCGTATGTTCCAGTTTATGAGGGCACAGATCCTTGAGTCAAGCCCCCTTTCAGTCTGGAATAACAACTATCACTGTCTCACCTAAAGAGGCACCAGCAGTTTTGATTATGTGAGCTTCCCACTGGATGATCCATAGAAGCAAAAATTGTTAAGACCGTCACTCACTTGTCTTCCTATCTATAGAGGAGTGGCAACACTACTCAATTAAATTGTTCTAAGCACCATTTGTGAAGAATATATTTCAGAAGAAATATTGCAGGGGAAAAGAGGCATAGTTACTTGCTATACAAGCATTTTATCACAAGTTCAGAAACTAAATTTCTTTAGCAGCAAATGCCCCATTAAATTCTTCACATTTTAAAAATTATGTATTGTCCTATGGCCTTATTACATTTTAAGAAAGTAATATAGCATTCCTAATTCTTCAGGAATAAATGAGTGTGGAGACCTGTGCACTTGTATTCATTCTTTGGCTGCTGCAGTATTCAGCTATAGAATGTAGTCAATTTATCTACATTATCCTGAAATATTTTTTAATAGTAAAGGCAGTGTACTGGCATCAAGCTTCACACTGTGAGTACAAAGAATGAAGCTCCTTATGTAGCTGTTTGCAGCTTTCTCTAATTATTCCCTGTGTTTACTTTCTCATTTACATCCAGACATAGCTGGTAGAAAAGTTTGAGCTTCATAACTTCATCCCATTACTAAAAGATTTGCTAAATCCCACCTATCTGTCTCTGAGATCATAGCAAATAACATACATCTGAGTAAGCCTTTTAATTGTATGTATTCACAACTTTCAGTTAGATATCTGAGGCCTTTTACATTCATTATTTTTGAAAGCTAAAAATTGCTTTTGGGCTGTACAACTTCTTTCAGTTCTAGGACTGCACATCAGATTGATTGGTACAATTTTGTTTTTCTTGGAGTCTTCTAAGACATAGGGGGACTTGAGGGCTTTGGGAAGTATGTGTTCGGGGTTCAACACAACAGGTGAACAAAAAAGGAAATGGGGCAGGTATGTAAGCCAAGTAGACAGCAGAAGATGGTGATTTAGTTTTAATTTATAAGTTGCCTCACTTTTTTTTTTTTCCCTAAGCAACTATACTTTTATAGCAGAAGCTTGAGTTCTGGATTATTTCTGACAAGAAGCACTGCCTAGTCTCTTCAACAGTTTGCTGCTCACTCCTATACATAATACCACATGACAAAAACTGGGGGTAAGTAGAGTTGGGGGTAAGCAACTGTAGAGATAAGACTCCTGTAGACTCCCATAGCTACTCTCTCTATAGCTGGAGGCAAGCTGCCTGTCATGCTAAAGTGAATGCCTATGTTCTGAAACCCAATCCCCCCTTTCTGACTAGTTGCAAAAGTCATGAGGTACCCAGGGCTGCCTTCACTGCTGTGGGCTGGAGGTGTCCCCAGACTACCTGTTTGTTTCTGGCTGCCACTCCTTCAGTTCCATGCATTCTTCTGTTGCTGCTGTCAGCCAGGCTGTGAGCTCTGCACCAGTCACACAGAAGACTTGGACTCCATCGGGCAGAGATTTTCTTCAACAGTGGGAGTAGGGATGGGGAGCAGGGAACAAAAAACAATGACAGATTTCCTTTGAAAGGCATGTTCATACAGCTGAAGTAGACAGGGAAACAAGGGCCTAGTTACACAATGTCCAGGCTGGTAGAAAATACGTTGGATGAATTGTTGCAGAAAGAACTTACAAATACTCTGTATGGCTACAGCCTAAATCTGTGCTTTGAGATTAAGGAAGCAAAGCCTCCTATAGACAATGGAGGAGCATATGGAATCTGAATCTCCTCTAGTTCGATAGTATTTCCTTGATAAAAGGCTATTACCTTTCAAAAACAGTATGATTGCATATCTCAATTTAGGGAAGCACCTGTGGGAATTGCCCTCTTCCCCTCATATAGGTTCGAGATCATGCACATATCTTCCAGATATTACATTACTATCCCATATGCACAAGAGATTTCCTCTTTCAAAAAATTCTTCCCACAGAATTAGATCATTACTACTCAGCGTTATTTTCTGTATTGGGGAAAAACCACTCCTGAGTATTTGAAAAAAAACATAAGCATGACCACTTGCAGTTTAAGCAAAATCAAGTAGATGGATTTGTTGTAAACCACTGTTTTGTGGTTAATGAAGAGAGCCCTCTGTATATACAGACTGTAGACTACTGGGTTATAATAAGAGTTCCACCAATATTGATGAAGGGCAGCATAATCAGATATGAACACTTTGTCTCCTTGCACATGCACGACTTATGGCTGGCAACTCTTTCTATATTTTATATAAGGTTCATGGTATATTTTGCATACAATTTTACAGCGCACACTTAAAGAATGAATAAAAAATTACTAGGTTTTAAATATATATAATGGCAAAGAGTTATAATCCAAGAACATGTTGACAGAAAAAAAAAAAAGGGAAAGACTGCAAGAGGTAAGACAGTCCAGAGACTAGTAAGAACATTAAAAAAAAATAAAAACAAGCAAGAAGGGTCTTGCATGCTTATTGTTTTTTACACCAAAGACACTGATTTTGCCTCTGCAGTTTATATTAATATTCTCTGATGCCTGTTCAGAAGTTCTCAGATCTAATAGCATCTTTTTAATCCCTAAAATTATGGTAAGTAGTAAGTTTACCACCATTTAGTCTGTCACAGTAGCACATATTTTATTGCTTCTCCATAATGAACTATAAACAGTTTTCTCTGTTCAAATAGAACAGAACACTGCACTAGATATCATTTAAAAAACTCTGCTCAAACTACTTTTTCATCTGAAAAGGCATTTACATTTTTGCACTGATAAAGCTTATTTCACCTTCAATGGAGAAATCTCAAATGACCATGATGTATTTTTCAAATCTGATTTACATGATATATTTGTCAAATCTGAGCTACTGACAGCTCCCAAAAGAAGTGACTGGAGATGAGTCCATTCAATGCTTCTCTTAATCTTGATGTTTCAGTACTTGGCATTACTCACTTAAGTTTCTGACTTACATGAGTTTTTTAAACATGGTCATCAGAAAGGACTAGACATCTTCAAAAGCATCAGCCAGCCAAACTCCTTGCATTAGCTTATTTGTTGACCGCTCCAATTCTTCCCAGCTTGGAATGATTCTATTTATTTGCATGTTATTTACTGACACTTTGCTAAATTATGTGAAAATCCTTCCTCCTGGAAATATCTGGTTGATTTTCATCATAGTTCAAGAAATGTACTTGGTTATGGGACAATTAACTTTATGTGCAAGCTTCATTATATTCTACAAAACCAAAATTCCATCTGCTTCAGTTTATAATACTTCTGCCACTATGCTTTCTTCTGTCTTTTACCAAGGAGCCTCAGGAAGAAAAAAGTAGTCTTTGAACACTGCAATTAGAAGAGACTTTTTAAGAAATCACGGCCAAGCCTTAAAGAGGCATAAACTGATGACAAATTGCATGCATAAAAATATAGGCAAAATGCTGATGACTGTACAACATGAGCAGCTCCTACTGAGGCTTAAAAGTAGTGGGTGAGCAAAATCATACACAGAGGTGTATTTTTACTTCAAGAATCGCTAAAACGGTAAAATCAAAGATAAAATTACTTTTCTTTGGTTATATGTTGTTAATCAGATTTCACTGTTCCATGTCAGGAAATACCCCCATAATTAAAGGAATAAAAACTACCATATTTCTACTTTGACCTTTTTTTTTTTTAGCTGAAATGAAAAACTAAAATCATTGACTGTTATCAAAACCAGAATTTCTTGAATGAGAATAAAAGAGGATATTTAAAGACTGAGCTACTTAAAAGCACTTCAGTTTTGAGGAGATTCACAGGGACAATAATAAAAGAGCGTGCCTGTATTGAGGCAATGGAAGATTACTTTTTCTGAATAAATTAGTGTGTGTCTCCTTTAGAGAAAATGTAACCCTTAGGAGGTACGTAGCCATCAAACAACAGCTAATACAAACCTGGGCTGGATCCAGGGAAGAGAGAGGTCCTTTATGTAAGTGTTCAGAGAGGAATTATCTACTCAGCCTGAAAACAGTATTTAGCAGGCACCTTACCTTGCAGTCAGCCAAATGCCACAAAGTGCCACGGGCTGTGCATTTGATAGGCATCACTCAAAAGGGCTCTGTGCATCACAGGTTTGTTCGTTCTGATGGCACTGAAGTGCCCACTGTCCCCAGTTCAGACTGCACCGTAATCCTCCTGCATGTGCCTCTGTGTGCCAGGGTGGCCTTTTAGCACTGCTAAGAACCAGCTCCCTTCCCGAGGGCAGCCAGTCTGCTAACACCAGCTCCACGCAGGACAGCCCTGCAGCGAGTCCCAGGAGCCAGAGGCAAGGGTCAGCAGGTAGGACCTTCCTGTGAGGCACAGACACCGCTCCAGGCTCTCCTCCCCCAGTGAAGGTCCCGAGCATGGGTCTCACCTCGCAGCTGAGGGCTCCCCACCACTGCCAAGTCCCCGTTCAACACCTGAGATTCAGGGCTTGGCAGGAACATCAAAGGGATTTAATGTCACAAGGCCCTTCTTCTGGTCTGTGTTTCAAGGTCTGTAATTAATTAAAGTGTCATTAGATTAAATGCTTATGGAATGACTGGAGCACTCAAAGGTGTTGGAGTTACCCAGAGTGCCTTGAACACCTCAGTGCATGGGCTCAGCATCTTCCCCTGCTAATGAGGTTTCTTTTGCTTCCCATCAAAGGGCTGAAAAATGTTTCCACCACAGGAAACACATGAGTTGACAGCCACTGATAACAGTTTCATTCTAAAAATAAAACTTGAAATATGAAATAAAATAAAAAATTTTATACCTGGTACTGTTTCAAGAACTGTTACTAAACAAAGTACATTATTGAGATTTAGAGTATTTCCAGTTACTCTCCAGTGACCATGTGGCCACAGATTCATGCCCCTTTTCCGTCTGCCTCTTCCACGCAATTAATCTTCAATTATACTGTAACAAACATGAAAACTACTTCAGAAGGGGTGGGGTTGGAGCCTGACGTGGTGCAAGAACCAGTACTATTTCAGTGCCATCCAACTTTGGGATTTTATCCCACTTTGGACATTGAGAAGATATCATTTCCCAGTTTCTTACTCATCAACCAACTCAGAGTAGGGTCAATCCCTAGGACACATCTCTGTATCTGCTCTAATTATAAACATGGAAAGTGTAATTTAGTTGTGATGTTGATATCAGTAACTCCTACCTTGAGCATACATTATGTGATTATGTATTTTAAGTAGTATATTAGGGAGACAAAGGCAGGTTTGTTTTAGCTTTTTCCTTAAGAAAAATATTCTAAAGTGTCTGTACAAGCATTGTACCAAAACAATGAAAAAAATTCACAAAACCAGACAGCACAAAAATAAAAGCATTCTGAACTTAGCACAGCCAGAACTCTATTAAAAACACAAAACTCTTAAGAGTCTCGTGACAAACCTGAGGAATAAGGAAGAATAAAGACAATCCCTTAAAGAGAGAATGTGAGACATGAGAAGATAAAAATTATGAGAGACTACAAGCATAAAAGCATATGCAAAGTGCTGACTGTAGTACTGAATTCAGCATAATGACAGATGAGCAGATGTTTATGTGCGGGAGTGCATAAATTCCTCACTTCCACAAAATAAACAACTGAGGCAAAATCTAGAAAAACAATTGGATTGTAAACAGAGAGAGAACACAGTCAAAGAAAAACAGGAGAAAACACATGACACTTATCTTAAGGAACAGTTTTATCAAGTCTCAGCCTTTCTCACCATGAAGAGATATGTGGAAAACATTTAATTCAGGGTGGTTTGGGCAGACACAGCAAGAGAAAAAAAATAAAAATAAAAATAAAAGGTACACCAAGAAATGCTGAGATACACAACTACTTTTTTCCCCAAAAATGGTTTCCCTACCTTTCCTATTATATCCTTTTTGTTAGATGCTGCATACAACATGAAGCATCCAGAACTCCAAGATGCTGTGCCCAAGCAAACTTTAAACATCTGACCCAGACTTTTGCATTTTCTCCCTCCTTTAAAGAAATGAAAGCTCTCAAAAGCTCCCACACTGCATTTTCCACAATGTATTTATCACTATCACTAGAAGTCTGGAATTATCAACTACAATTAGATAACTAAAGCCTTGCTTTACTAATTACTAGATTACAGGAACATCCTCAGTAGCATTTAAGTACATATGCTCGGATTAACTGTAGCACTCAAGTGTTTGAAATAATGCACTTTAATCTTTACAAGGAAGAATAAAGGCATTGTTTTTAAGGCCATCTCATTTTGTATTGACTGCAACAAAAAGAACTCTTTGCCACATTCAGCATTCTCTCAGATTTCTAAGTGCTTTAAATTCACCTAACACTGTTACCATCTACCTACTATTATAATAGGCATGAGAGAGGAATAATGGTTCCAAAAGTTGAGTTGATGTAACCATAATCAGAAATAACAGCAAAAAATCACACAGATCATGTTAAAACATTCACACTTCTTGATCTAGTCATACAACTGTCGTTCATCATCTTGCATCCTGCTGTCAGGAGGAAATGCCCATTCATAGCCCAGAGAACCAGCCTGGGCTGCATCAAAAGCAGCAGTAGGCTGGGAGGTGATTCTGCCCCTCTGCTCTACCCTTGTCAGCGCCCACCTGGAGCACTGCATCTGCTCTGGGATCCACAGCCCACAAAGGATGCAGACCTGCTGGAGTGAGCAGAGAAGTGCCACCGAGGTTATCAGTGTGCTGGAGTCCCTCTCCTATGAAGGCAGGCCAAGAGGTGAGGTTGTTCAGCCTGGAGAAAGGAAAGTTTTGCAGAAACTGTACTGTGGTCCTTCAGTTCCTGGTGAAGGAATCCAAGAGATGAGGCTGCTCAGCCTGGAGAAGCGAAATTTTTGCAGAAACCTTACTGTGGTCTTTTTGTTCCTGGCAAAGGAATCCAAGAGATGAGGTTGTTCAGCCTGGAGAAGGGAAAGTTTTGCAGAAACCTTACTGTGGTCTTTCAGTTCCTGGTGAAGGAATCCAAGAGAACTGGTGAGGGACTTTTGACACGGGTGTGCAGTGACAGAACAAGGGCAAATGGCTTCAAAATGAAACAGAATAGGTTCAGACTGGATATCAGCAAGTTTTTTACCGTGAGAGTGAGAAGGCACTGGAACAGATGGGGTAGAGAAGTTGTGGACTGCCTACCTCTGGAAGTGTTCAAGGACACGTTGGATGGAGCTTTGGTCTAGAGCAAGGTGTCCCTGCCCATGGCAGGTTTGGAACTAGGTGATCTATAAGGTCTGTTCCAACCAAAACCATTCTATGATTCAATACTGTCAGTAAAATTCACTTACCAGGAACACTGATGTTATGACTATGGCATTTTACTAAATGTATGATTTACCTCAACCAATCGTAAATCTTCCACTCAAAAAAACCAAATATTCAGAAAAACCCAAACAAATAGTATCTGCCAACAACGATCAAGAACACTTTTTTACATTTGAAACTATTTAATTCTTTAGGTGTCAACAGAGAATGAGGACCTCTCCTTTCATCTTACAGGTCAGCAGTCAAAATGAGCTTGTCTAAGCATAAGTGAATGCTGTTACCTTTATGAAAGCATTCAGTACTTTATACAGTGCACTACAAATTGTTGTTGCATTCTGAGCTCTTTTGCTAAAGCTTTATTGCAGTATATGGAGTGCAAGCACATTGCAGTCTACAGGGATAATTTTAGCACTTTTAAAAACAACTGAAATACTTACTTTTAGTGAGGTCCCACATAAAAGAAGGCGCAGCTCAGAGAAAATAAAGCTATCCTGGGCTGCTGATCTGTTTTTGAAGAAGGATGCCTTTAAAATCTATTACTGGAGGAAGATAGCTTCTAGAATGAAAGGATGCAGTAAGTAAATATGTGAATGTCCAATGTAATAACAATAGGATTCCAAACCTGGCTGAAAACTACACACCGAAAGTACATTATTTATTGTAACACCATCAGATTCTCATCTGTTTAAAATAGCACCATACATTGTAGTCTCAGGAATTTCTCCTCAGTTTCAAAGACAACCACAAACAAGGGAACTACAGTTTAAAAGTGTGTTCCCAGTGCCTGCTAAGCATGATCCAACCAGCTATGAGTGCCAGGATCCTAACCTGCTGGTATGTGGCGTCCAAACACAGCCTGGCTGCAGGGATGTTTGCAATCAGGCACTGTGCTGTTGCTTGGAGCTGGAATTCAGGAGAGACACAATTTACGACAAGTATCAGGGGGGGATCAAGTTATCTCAAGTGGGCTGACTCTTTTCCAATATGGATTTGTGTCATAAATAGAAAGCAAGATGGTGTGCCAGTTTTGGACATCAAAAGGAATTGAGACATTAGGAAAAATTTCTTCTCAGAGAGGTCTGTTATACATTGGAATGGACTGCTCAGGGAGGTGGTGGAGTGGTCATCCCTGGAGGCATTCAACAAATGATTGGAAGTGTCACTTAGTGCCACAGCTTAGCTGACAATGCAGTGATCAGTCAAGGACTGGACTTGATGATCTCAGACGTCCTTTCCAACATAAAGGATTCTGTTAATCTATTAGTAGGGTATTCTGCTAGCTCATTAGACAGAATTGAGGTTCAGAAATGCATTTACTTAGCCAGAAAGCATAACTGTGCCCTACATTACATGCAGCACAAAGTGGAAAAAAAGTCAAAAGAATTCCAAATTTATTCTCCAATTTATTATTTTCTAATATAAAACATTTGTAACAAGATTTGGTGGGAACTCACAGAAGGGCAAATTCAGTATGATTTTAAGATATATACTATTTTTGTCTTTGAAAGATAAAGTTTTTTCTTAGTATGTGTCAGTGATTTCTGTTATACACAAATTTAATCCACCACTGATCCACTGCAGCTATGCAAACTTATTGTTAGCTTGACAGAGTTTACTGAATTGAAAAACAAAGACTGATTTAAAAATATGTTTACTGGACCACTGTGAAAAAAATCAGTTTATCTTCCAGATGAATTGAGACCACCTTCCCTCCAAAATTAAATACCCATCTACTCTCTTCTGTCCCTGAATCCTGTATGCTCGCATGTCAGTATATCCCTAACAGCAGTGAAGTTATCTAGAACCTGAAAAAAGGAGGTTTTCTGTCCTGCAGAGTTGTGCCCCAGGGCAGTTATGGTATCTGTGAAAGTAAAGTAATGATTTGTCATTATCATTCAAAAAGTTAATCTTGCATCGGATAAAGGATTTTTGTTTCAATTTAAGTCTGATTTTGCATATTCATTGCTAGCTGGGGTTTATATAAATGTGATTAGTTTAGATATGTGTACACTGTTTTCCAGATACAGACCCAAACATGCACACAAGTCCAAGTTCATCCATGCCAGAAGTACATGGACTTTGGGCAAGACTCAATCATTGCTAATAGGACAGCAAATCACACAGCACTGTTCAGTATGACCCCAAGCACATTCCTGCCTGGTCTCAAATCAGTGCCTACTGACAGTAAAACTGCTACCTCATTCTGTGAAAAAATGTGCACATTTCCAACAAGGCAGTTTTTTGTGCCTGTAGTTCACATTCTAAATGTATTCTACTGATAGCATTTTCCCTCTAGGTCTGTAAAGGAAGAAGAGTGATTAAAAAAAAAAACCCACAGTATAAACTTAGCATTAGGGATGATATTCACATTCCCTATCTCATCTTTTCCAATAAGAACTACAACTGATGACTGGTACTTGTTCATTCAGATAATATTCACATGCACACACATAAAAAATGGCAAAAGCTATTGCAGATAGATAACATCAAGAGAGAAATAAACAAATGTACAGTTTAGAAACCTTCTCTAGCTTCTGTTTTAAGAGGGAAAATGTAGCAAACAGTGAACAAAGGCCTTATCTGAATAAGAGACATAAAAGTGCTATTTGATAGCCCTGCTGTTCTCAGTAGAAATCTTCTGGAGAAATGCTTGCTCAGTTCCCAGAGAAATTCAGCCCTTTTGTGAGAGATCTCCCTTTCGTACTTTACTTCCTTTTTTAAAAGCCCAGAATTTTAATTTTTTTGAACTACAGAGGATTTCTGTTTAGGACTAAATGTGGACAGTCATACTGTGAATCAGATAAGCTGCATACTTGGCAGACAAAGAATTGGAAAGTGTGATGCTTCTGGCTTCAGGTTGCCATTACAAGATCCTGTCTCTTTTTGAAAAGTTTCTCTTCTGAAAATCTCCAAGTGTGGATTTTTTGAGTGTTCACAATGTTACACAGTATATGTTTTAGGAAAACGTAGATAGTAATACCTTCTCCCTTTATTATGTTTTTTTTTTTTAAATGAAAAAAGTACTTTTTTCATTTAAAAAAAAAAATAAGTGAAATAAGGTACCTGAAAGGTTATGTCATGGTGTAACCCCAGCTGGCAACTCAGCTCCAGAGCTGCTTGCTCATTCTTCCCCCAACAGCAGAACAGGGGAGTGAATCAGAGGAAAACAAGTGCAAAAACTCGTGACTCAATCTAAAAGCAGTTTAATAGGGAAAGCAAAAGCCACACACACAGGCACAGCAAAACAAGGATTCATTCACTGCTTTCCATTGGCAGGCAGACATTCAGACATCCCTAGGATGGCTTGTGGGATGAGGTAAGGTGCAGAAAAGGGCTTGATACTGCAAAAGAACTGTTCAGTGATAACTAAAACATCTGTGTATTACCAGTACTGTTTTCAGCAAATCTGAAACACAGTCCCATACCAGCTACTGTGAAAAACCGGCATATTCATTACTCATTTGGCCAGTAAGATAAAACTAAGTGCCTTATGGACCACATTATATTCCTTGTTACAATCCCATAGAGAGATGTCCTTTCCTTGCAAGGTTCTCTGTTTCTCCAGTAGTAACTTAACACCTGTACTGCTTCTAACTCAGGTGTTACACAACATGCTTTGAGGGTCTGTTAAATAGTGCAAAGGTTTTCATGGGCCATGGATGGGTCACTTTTTTTTCCTACTAGGAGGGGAATACATGATTCACAGAGTTTCAGTGGGCAGAACAACTTCTGCAGTACACAACAGCTGGAAAAATTAGTGCACTGTCATGAGAACTTCCTGAGAACTGTTTTCTCTTTCACTGCTCAAGGATACGGCTGCGGAGGAGCTGTAGAAATAGTGATGAATTATACTGCACTGATAAAGCTGATATGTACTAGATGACGCAGGCTTGTCCATGCCTATACAGAATCATCACAGAATCGGTTGGTTTGGAAGAGAATTATAAAAGGACATCTAATCCAACCTCCCTTGCCAAAGTTAAATGAAACAGTGATTAAAAAAGGCGTGTGAAAAGAGTATCATTTATTTTCCAACCACTCTAGTCACAGATTTCTGGTAGTGCCTTCTGCAATCCAGATCTATTATCTTATTTTCCTATTCCTAAATTCAATTAATTTATTTCATGGAGTTCATGGTCTCTGTGTGAAGTAAAAACTATTTAATTATTGCCTTTTAAAATGTAATTAACACCTGCACTGCCCCTGGCTTGATGCATCATACTAGTGAAGCTCCACCATCCTCAAGAGTGTGTAACTGAGAGAAGAGAAAGACTCAATGCAATTTAGAATTAATAAGCTTTGTCTTTACAACTTTATGAAAAGCTTGAAATAATTTTATGAAACTTTCAAGCATATTTTAAAGAAGTGTGTATCAATATGAAACTATAACTGAAATTTTATTTCTGGTCTGAAAATCCCAAGACAGTTAAAATGTAGAAGTGAGCACACCACTTTTACAGTAAAGCTGGACAGTATTTTTCATAAACCTAGAAAAGACACCTCTGTAAGAAGTTTTTCCTTAAAAGGAAAGCAGTTTTTGTAGTTGATACACTAGCAACAAATCGAGATCTGTAACCACAAAGCCCCTAGAGATCTACAAACAATAAAATTCTTTGCAGAAGTCCTAGCAGATAAAAAAAACTGAACAGCAATTTTTGGGTCACTCATACTTGGAATCTTATTTCCAACAGTACCAATGTATAAAAGTGCTTAAACATTTGTTTTCATCAAAATGGCTGTGTTCACAGAGCTGCCTGCTGCCACAGATGCTCACCTGCAATCTGTGCTGTGTGCTGCAGACTGCAGCTCTCATCCTTCCCAAACCAAGTCCAAACATGCTGTCTGTACAAAGGGCATGGTGTGCTCTCTCCTAAAAGAAAGAAGAGTAATAAAGGTCAGCAGGGAATGTCTCTGACTTTTTCAGTGCACGCCAAGTAGCCTTTTCTATCTACTCAGCTTTATCCTTGAAATCAAAAATAACCTGGCACGGGGCAGAAAAAACTAAAAAGAATAGTTAAATGTAACCCTTTTCCTGGGTTATCTCAGGTGAGCCACTTTGTGTTTCACTGGACTTCACACTACCCACGAGGCTGATGTAAGGACAAACACATTAAATGTTGTTAAGCATGGGAATAAGCTCCACGTGGAGAGATCACATTTCCATCTTGTTTTAACCCTGTGCGGAATACAAGTAAACTTAATAGTCAGAATGACCCAATATCCTCAAATTAGAATGTTTAACATTTTTATCTGAAACATAATTTTCCAGTAAGTAACTATGCAAACCTTAGCAGAATGTTTTCTAAAGCCCTACCACTGTCAGATACAATTTATTGTTCTTCTTATATGAGTTATTTAAACATCAAATAATTTCTTTTTCTTATAAAAGACTGTCTTAGTGGCACTAACTCTAATTTGTAGCTTAATCAACCAAAATTCAATAATTAAATTAATTCTTACACTAGAAATTAAGATGCTGCAGTACAGTTAAGCATTGGTTCAAATAACTCTCACAACCAAAAGAAGGCAAAACACACTACAGAGGAAGCTGGAACAATGAATGATGAAGATATGCCATTTTTTCCGCCGGCATTTCTGAGGTTTACAAAACTGGAAATAAAATTCATAGATCAACTTATCAGGATAAGTTGGTAACAGTTATTGTTGGAAAAATTTTATTTTAGCTCTGTAGATTTTTCACTACTGATATGCTGTGCTTCTATATATTAATAATTTAAAATTTATTTTTATACTGAAAGGTAAAATAAGTTATCTTTTTGTAGAGTAAGTTATCTTTGTATAAGAGAATGCTATCTTTGTGTAATCCTCCCACAGTTTACAAAGACCAGAATATTTGGAAATATATTAACAATTGCTGAATCATAACTGAAATTAAAAACTACTTATGATTATTCTTTTTCACTTTGAAATTCACATTCTATACACCAATATATTTTAGGCTACTTTCACTTCTAAATGTATGTATGTGTTTTGCCTCTGGAAATATTACCCAAGTTGCACTATAACCCTGATGAATCTTTTGTGGAAATGCCTTGCAGAACAAATCTGTTAAAAAGTCACACTCGGAAGCTCATCTTTGAACTCCTCTGGAGTGACATAATCTCAGCTGAAAAATCCATTTTAACTCTATTATTACCAGTGTCAAATAAAATTAATGTAATTAGAGGTCTAAAAAGATACATGAGACAACTCATAGTGGAGGAGCTCCTGTCATTGATCCCATTGGATGCTTCTAATCAAGTGGTTTACATCTCTGGATGAAAATTATTCCCCTGCGGAAGTACAGAGTACATATCACTTTAGGCACCAGAAAAACAGTAGGATTGTGATGTACATTCAGCCTGCAAAAACAAACAGGGGAAAAATAAGTATTCCACAGATTCTTGGCATGCAAAACCTGAGTCCTGATAATCACTCTTACAGCAGCAGGCAAGTAATTTCCTTAATATTGAGGCTCAGATGGCTTTCCTTCGTCTGAACTCTATTGCATGGCATTTTTCCACTTATCCAAAGAAAATATTTGCAGACTGGAAAGCGGCCCATATCCAAAGAACTAGAAATGTTTGCAGACAGTTCTGTATTAAAATTGTGCTTTCCTTCTCATATGAAGATAATTATCCAAGACCACCTCTGTCTGAACTAACATATTTCTTTTTATTAAAAGTACTAAGTTCTGTACTGTACAGTACTGCTACAGTTCTGAACTGTACAGAATACTACTGTTCAGTTCTAAGTATGCATCATTTCAGTGAGTGTTTCAATAGTTCTGTATCTGTAACATAAATGCTGAATTTGGGTGAACTAAAAACTAGCCGAATTATCATTCTAGTAAGCCTCAAAACTGAATTTTCTCTTTAACAGGAAGAGTATGGTACAATAAGCATGGACATATTCCTGAAATGTGGAAATTCCAGGATACATTTGCTTGTGCTGCCTTGGATGGTGTTTTTCTACCATCATGTATATGAATTCTTAAAATTTAGGAGAGTGAATATGCACATTCATTCAGATTCTCTACTATCAGGTATGTCCAATGCACACAGACTGAGAGCTGTGCCTCTGTGCTGATGAGGACAGGGGCATTTCTTACCTGCCTTCTGCAAAGTTTTAACTTCAGTTCTTTGGTTTTGGTTATGATGGCTCCGTAGTAAAAGTGCTGAAGATTGTCTTATGGTTTTCAAACATTTTTCATCTTTCTTATTTCTGCTGTCTTATTGAGAGCAGAAATCCTGTCATTAGAGCAAAAAACAAAATGCTTACCTTTCATTTAATAGACAAAATAATTAAATGGCAAAAGACTAATAGAAGCTGCTTAAAGTTTCAGGGCTTTGGAATTACAAATAATACTTCTAGCTACATAGCTTTCTTCACCTTTTTCACTGAAGCCCTCTTTTCCCCTTCGAAAGTAATACATAAAAACTAAAGGAAAAGATGTTCTAAGTAAAAGGATGCTGTCAGACTTTCTAAAGTTTACTGAAGTTTGTTCATAAATAAGTGGAGTGGCATTTAACTTGATTACTTCTCTCCACCAGGGAAGGCTTATGCCACTTAATTTGTTACTTATTTTATGCTGCCTTATCTTCAGGTTTTATCTTCAGAATTACAAACATATTTCCAAATAAAAAAAAAAAAAAAAAAGAAAAAAAAAAAAGAAGAAAACAAAAAGAAAAGATGGAACGGAGTTTCTGTCAACTTAAAAAAAACAAAACCCCCAAAAAACCCCAAACAAATTACAAAACCTCCCCAGCAATGGAAAACCATAAAACACATAATTGGCATGAGAAAAAGTCTACACTCTGTCACCATACCCACAAGAAACAGAAAGCATTCACACATTGACTACCCCATAGCACGAGCCCCAAGTAGCCCAAATTCAATCAAGTAAGGCCTGATTCTTCAGGCAGTTTAGTGCTCCTGCTTCTTGGTGATAACTGAGCAAATACTGTAGCAGAATGGAGGATACCTTTATTTATAATTTATATAATATATAAAATTCTCACAATTTTTTATTGTTGCCATAGAAGAGAGGCTGTTTTTAAGTCTGAAAGGTTAGAAAATGGAGAGTTTGTGATAAAGACAGACTTATCAAAGGTGATCTTCATGCTGATATTAAAGCAGTAGGTGAGACTCACCTGTGTGCCTTCATCATAATTACAATTAGAGTAATTGTTCTCAATTTGCATTCAGATTAGAGGCTGCTTTTATACTTTTGACATGTATATTACTGCAATGAAGGATACTGCCTCCCTTCCTCCTTTGAAGTCTGATCCTGTTTGAGTCACTTAAAATATCTTCTGCAAATTTTGAAGCACAGCTTGCAGAGCAAACCCTGTGATGAGGTGGCATCCATTTGTATCACAGTGAACTTTAATTCTACAGCAAACTAACAGATTGTGGACATTTCTTGTCTGTACATAATGGATGCAATTTAAATTGTGTTTTCAACAAAGTACTGTTTTTTTCATTATATTTTCCATTTTAAAAAATATTTTTTTTCAGGTATCAGAAAGCCGGGGACTGGTAGGCAGAAAGAATTCTTTGCCAAAAATCTGGTTTGAATTTTTAGATGCCAGTTCCTTATGATGGTGGGTTTGCCATGTGGACAAAGCCTTTACTGCCTGATCTGCAATCCTGCACAGTAACCCTGTTAGCCTCAGTAACAACTGAGTATTGACAGTATCGATAATCAGTATCAAAAATATCAATAACTGGTACTGGCAGCAACTTAGGATTTTCAAAAAATATGATCACAAAGCACTATAGTACCAATTTTTGTTTCATATACAGCTCTGACTGTAGAACACAACATTAAACATTTCACAAATGGCAGAATTCTCAATAGAGATTATATGCTTTATCTTGCAAATTGTCTTCAAAGAGGTAGCAGGAGATATTTGGATATACAGCCACTCAGCAGGATGCAGTCAGTGCAGAGAAGGCAGCTGCAGAGTATGCAGATTGCATAAACTGTAATTTTGAATCCAGACAAGACCTCTGTTTAGTTAAAAGAGAGCAAGCAAAAGATAAATGTTTAAAGGAGACAATAAAATTCTGCTTTGTAGTCTTGTACTTGCACTCAGTATATTACTTTGGTTCTTAGAAGCATGCACATTTTGCACTATTTTCTAAAAATAGTGCAAAATAGACTGTTACCACAGAATGGAGAACTAATTCCCCAATGCTTGTGTTGCATAACATCTATTTCAGCACATCCTTTTGATAGTATTCCAGAGTTTAGTAACACATTATCTCCTGGCCATGCGAAATTATTTCCTGGAGAGCTTGCAAGACTTATTTCTACAGTAATTCTAAATTGTGCCTCCTATTAACTAATGTTTATTCTCACGTTTTACGATTACATTAAAAATGTCATACCCATAAAACAAATAAAAAGTCTATCTAAAGTCTAATAAGGTGCTGATGATTCAGCTTTAGACATTGAAAGCTGCTAAGCACTGTCCCTGAAGCCAACTTCCACCTTAAGTGGTTTTAAGTCCATTTTGTTTGTTTCCTTCTTTTTTCACAGTTCTTCTGAGATACACATCAGTTACCTTTGCAAGTTACCTTTGCACAATATGAGATGATTTTATAAAAAGCAAACCTCCAACCAAGAAAACTGCTGGATCACATATGTCCTTTGGTTATTTAGCTGTTTCAGTTTTTAAAAGAAATAAATGAATGCCAAAGACTGGGCTTTGAGAACATAGGATTTGGTTGTTACTGAAAACAAACTGTAAAAGCACAAATTACAATCCGCATTTTTATTTAGCCAATAATCAGCATATATCAGTATTCAGAGTTTAATTTACTTTTCTTTTGCCACGAAAATGTTTAGCAAAGATCTTCCTGAATCAGCTGAATAAACAAGCAATTTCCCTGTATCAGAGATTTTATTAAATATAAGGTTTTTTATAAGCCAGAGTATGGTGCAACATATGAATTCTTGTTCCAAAACAATTGTCACATTTGCCAAGTAAGTACCATGTGAGAATAAGTCAAACTTTCTCTGTGGAAGTGAGAGAAGAGGAAAATACACTGCAGATGAATAAATGGAGTAGATTAGACTTGGTATGTAAATGCTTTTCCTGAAATTTCTAATTACTGGCCAGACAATGTTTCCAAATGCAAGCTAATAGTTGATATTTTTTTAATATCCCAAATATTCTACTTTACCATTGTTATCACTAACCTTATAATTTCTGAAACCTCTCGCTTTTTCAATGATCTAACCAAATACAGCTGTAGTTCTTAGTAAATAATCTAATCTGGTAATCTAATCTAATCATATTATAATGCTAAGGCAGCCACTGGAGCATGGAAACCCTCAGAGGGCTGTTTGGTTGCTTGACCAGTTCCTCTAAATTCTGCTTCTTTTTTGCCTTCCTTCTGCCATCCTTCCTCTTGCCTTTGCTTTTCTCTTTACTGTTCCATTCTCATACTGTTTCATTTATGGCTTCTGTACCTCATACCATGAGTAAAGAAAAAACCAGCTCCCTCAGCAGCAGTTTAATAATTGTTTTCTTTCAATTCAGCAAGTGTGGGATATAAGATGGCAAGAGCTAAGATGAAACCCTGCAAAGATGTTCATCATGTCTTCTGACTGCTCACCAAAGTTAAGTTGGTGGAAAAAACAGTCCAGTCCTATGCAAGACTAAACACCAAGTCACTCACAACAAATTGTCTCCATCTGAACCTCCACAGTTTCCATTTATTAAGAGCTGACAAAGCTACAGCTAGGTCCCAGATGGGACTGCCCTAGCAAATCCATTTGTGCCAGCCCCCAGTGTTTAGGCATATATTTCCACCAACCAATCCATGTTGATTCCAGGTGGATAAAATCTGTCTTACCAAAAGGTGCTGCATACTCAACTAGTAAAGAAAGTTAATAAAAAGTTTTCTTTTCACCCATTCCAGGGAGAGCTAACTGGAACTACAAGCCAGTCCTTCCATATCTTTAGGCAGTCGACACTCCCCTCTCCTCTGCCTCTCCCTCTCTTTTCCTTCCAGTCTCTCTCCTCTCCTTTCCCTCACTCTCCCCCACTACCAAGAAGTAAGTCTCTTCAGTCCTAACTGGTTCAGATAAAACAGCTTTCAAGTGCAAGCCAGTTTTTTTCCTATTAAAAGCTGAAGATCATCTACCATTCCTAAACAGCTTTATCTGAGTTGGATTCTCTCTCTGAATCTCATCACTCCGTGCATTTTTGCAAAGTGGCAGATTAACAGTCATGGGGGGTTCAATCTCTCCTCATAGCACATTGCATTGTAAGTACACCTGAATACACAACAAAGGGCCTAATGAAACAGTCCTGTTCCCAGTCTTTTGCCATTAGCTGTGTTTACTGGGAGTCTTTATGAAATAAAATTTTATTCTGAAGGTTACTGTAGAGGTATTGGAAAATATGGATGGAAGCATGAACATGTCTAGTGCAGGAAAATCAACATACAGGGCATTTACTCTGCATAAACTCTGACAGCTCTGTCAGCATGGCGAGCTAAGATAACAACAACGCTTTTTTGCAGTGACCTTTTTTATAGATACAAAACTCTTGCACAACTCACCCTCTGCATTAGCTGAAGCTGGCAAGAAGGAAGAAGGCAGGAAGTACCCTACCACAAAGTTATTCTTTCAGAAAATACCACCTTGCTGGAGTTCATTTCACAATACCAGCATTGTTATTTACCAAGCAATAAACAGAAATGCATATAAAGCACATCTCTAAATATATACACACACACATGTGAGTGGGCTTATTAGGTAAGCACACACACACATATAGAAAACCGTGTAAACAATTTCATTTAGCCCAAATCGCAAACCTGAGCACCAGAAATTGTGCTCCCGGGTCACTATTGTACAAGGTGGGAGATTTAGAAAAAGGGATGCAAAATAGTCGCAGCTCCCATACAGTATAACCCAGCTGTCCTGGAGGCAGTGACCCTCGAAGCTGGGCTCTCCAGAAGATCACCAGCCAAAGGCCAGGGTCACACACGTTCTGCCCGAGGCAACCTTCCCCGCGCAAGCCCTAACGGAGCCGTTTGCCGCCGAGCGTTACCCCGGCCCAGTTGCTCCTGCAGCCACGGCCCCTCTGGACCAAAAATAAGTCCCGATCCTGGGTCCCTACCCAGCCCGCCAGCCTCCCACCGCCCTGGGGGTCTCCGAGGCGGCTTAGGCCCCAGGGCCTCGGTCCAATTAGCCACCGGTGGGAGCCCCCGCCCTTCCTCCACCACTTAAAGTGCGGTGGGGTCGCCTCGGAGCACGTCCTCACGCGAAGAGCAGGCGTTGTGGCAACAGCCTCTTCCTGGCGTGTTTTTTTTTGGTTTTTTTTTTTTTTTTTTTTTTTTTTTTTTTTTTTGCCTGTTTTTTTCGTCCCAGCGAATTTGGAGCAGCTTTGCTTTGCTCCCGTCACTGCTGTAGTAGCCGGCTCTCCTGCAGAGCCGCTCCGGCCCGTTTGAGGCTTCCTCAGGTGGCGCAGCCCGCGGGGTGCGGCTCCGGGCCGAGGCAGGAGAGCGCGGCGGGGGCACCATGCCTGCCACCTTCTTCGGGCGCTGCCTGGTGCGCCTGCTGCTGCTGCTGCTCTGCACCAGCCTCTCGGGCGGGAACCCTGCAGGTAAATGTAAACTCTCCCCGGGCTGGGTCCCCTCCGCCCTCCGTGTCGGGAGGGCCGGAGCACCGCCTGGGAGCAAAGGTCCTTGCTCCGCAGCATCCCCCCGGTTCTCTGGGGGCGTAGCGCTGCCTCAGCACGGCAGCTGCCTCTCGGCCTTGCCTGTGGGAGCGGCTGAGGCGTTTCTTTTTCTTAGCGACCCCGACCCTTCCTGGCGCCCTTGTCTCCCTCAGGAGATCGGGGTTCTTTCTCCTGGGACAGCGGGGATCCGCGCTCGTTGTCCCCCAGCACCGAGGCCGTGGGCGGCCGCAGATGGGCAGAGCCGTAACGGCGATCAGCCGTCCCCTAGCCTCAGCACCCTCTCCCTTGCTTACAGAAGGGTTTGTTGGCTCACAGGTGCAGGATTGAGAAGGTGCGGTGTTGTGCCTTATTTCTGTCGTGTCCTTGCTGAGTAAAGTGTTTAAATGAAAAAAACCCGCAAAACACTAGGGTGTCAGTGTGCCTCATGGATTATGAGGGGTGCTCCTTGGGATTTGTTTTTATGTTTTTGAATATAGCATTTAAAATCATGAAGAAAGACAGGCTTGAGCTTTCTGGGCCCTGTTCCTCCTCTAGAGGCTTTCAGCAGTTCAGCAGCAGGCCAGTTCTTTCTCAGGAAATACGATCTTATGCCTAAAACTAGTGGATGCCTGTCATTTTTTTTTTCTTTTTGAAGCATTTCAGATTAGTAGAAAATTATTATAGCAGGAATTACGATATGGCTGGTATTTGCTGTCCAGGGTGAGATTCTTGGAGTAGGTTTTGGCATGGCCAAGAGTTCTGTCCTCTGTATGTGAGCATATACATACTTGTATGTCAACATCAATGCTGTGACTTGAACTCATTGTGGTTTAGCTGCGTTTTCAGTGTGTGAAATAGAAGCAGTTATGTTTCCTTCCGCCTCTGGTGCGCTTCCTAGTACCGAGAAGACCACTAGTGCTCCCTAGGTGATGTTAACTTTTCTAAAATTTATAGTAGTTTCATATAATGTGAAAGGAAACATACTTTGTACTTCTCAAGTCTTGTTTGAAATAAGTATTTAAGTATGTACACAGACAAAAATCTACTTAGTAGTTCTTAAGTCTTCTTTAAAATACATGTACACACAGAACTTGACATCATTTCTAGCAGCTTACTTGAGGAGCTTTTTGAGTGCAAAAGGTCTGATATTTGTAGAAATGTGTGAGTTAGCATGTGGCTAATTTCCATAAGACAGTTATTTTTGATAGCTGTTAATGCCAAAATCCATACCTGATGGTGTTTGAAGAAGTTTTAAGTTTATGTAAAGCCATTGGTGAAATGAAATTATAGCCTCTTGCGGGAAGAAACAAAATAAACCAGTGATCAAACAGCAAAACCTTTGTGTTTCCAAAAACTGTGCAAATCTACCATCTCTCTAAAGTGGGGAGTATCATGGTGTAGAGCAGACTTAAGAAATGAGCCACTAGCTTTAGTACTTCTCATCTGTATAGAGTGAAGGTTTTGTTTTCCAGACTTCTAGTAAATGTTTTTACAGCTGTATGAACTAGATAGGGAGGCATCATACTGTGACTTCTTTGATTTCAGTGAAAAACCGGTAGTTTACTCTTTCATTGGTTATTAACTAAATGTGTATGAAGCTAGTTGAGCACAGGAGCTCTCTACACAGCTGCAGCAAAGGGAAGTTCATGACACCTGAAGGCAGAAAAAACTGTTTTCCAGCGAAGTCTAGAAACTGTGTTTGTTTTGGAGATGTGATGGTGCTTCATCCAAAAGAAATGCTTATAGTAAAAGTAAGCAGAGGGAGCACTTGCACACACAGACTGATTTGTGGAAAGGTGAATTGCATGGTCGGCAGGCTGGTCACACAGATGCTGCAAAAGCCCTATTAGATTTTTATTTTGAGATAATATGTTGAAGATGATCTTTATGTTGTTATCTTGGTCATGTAACTGCTTAGTTGCTTATTTTGGAGGAATCTAAACTATTGCTTTTATTTTGTATTGATTTAAGGGTAATTTCTAACCAAGTGTCAGAACACTTGTTCAGAACTTGCTGCATCGTGTGGGTTCCCTTTGTGGTTGTCTTAGTGTAGCTGCAGCAAGTGCTGTCATATTGATTTAGGACAAACCATCCCATCACTCACCTTCATCTCTCAGTTTCTGCTCCTGAAGAATTCAAGGAGCTATGAGCACAGAACACACCTCATTCCTTACAGACTTTGCTTCCAAGTTGGGTTTTTCAGGTTTGACCTGAGGGTGCAGCTTTTATCAGGGTATTTGGGAGACCTTAGTGTTGATTCTCTGATATCTCTGGGGCATGAGGAGGGTTCTGCTGCATGGTTTTGGGTGCTACGGAATGCGTGTGATCTTAAAAAGTATATTATCGATGTTACATAAAATAGTAAAATAAAGATGGTAAATTAAACCAAATTGTATTTCAGTCATTTCTTACTCAGCTGCTTTTCTGGCTGGAAGAGAGCAATTAGATTAAGCCTGAAATTACTCTGGCAGTAGTAAGCATGGTACATCCATACTTTTTTGCCCCAAAATACCAACTGCCATATGAAGCAGAAGTAGTGTAGAAAACTAAATTCATTATATCATACTCTTTCCTATTCCTTGCTGCATGAAAATCAAGGAAAAGAGACCTCTACAAGATTAAATCTAGTGCAAAGCTACTGTAGGCTGAGGTGTGCAGCCATGACTCAGTAGTTTCAGAAGTTGCTCCACGCGACTTGCTTACATCATTGCCTGGCTGGATGACACTGAAGGTGCTGTGTTGGCCCATGCTGATCTCCAGTGCTATTCAGTAAGTATATGTGAGAGGAAGAGAGTGGGGCAGTGTTATCTCTGTTCTGTGTAGTTTGATGTGTGCCCAGGTAAGGTGAAAAGATACATAAGCAGGGGGGACAAAAATAACACTACTTGACTTCTTTCACTTGCTACATGAATTAAGGAAGAAAGCCAAGATGAGAACCTTGTTAGTATGCAAACCACATTGCAGGTTATCTGCCTTCATTGCTGAGAGATAACAGTGCTGCTGTACAGCTTGGCACTGGCACCTTCTAAATTTATCATCTTTGGGGATTTTAATTAATATGGAGGTGATCCATGACATACTTAGAACGTCTCAAGATGCTGCAGATAAGAAAATTCATGGAAATCTTTCTTCAGTTGTACTGTGTATATAAGAAAAATAATAGCTGTCTCTGCTCAGTACCTCTGTCAGGCAAAGAATAAGACCCAGTCTTTTTAGCATCTGGCTCATAAGCCAGCACACCATCAGAACAGATCTTTTAAGTTCTCTTAACTGAAGGGCTGGGAAGGAGCAACTGGCTGTGGGACCAGTGGACTGATAAAAAAGTGGGTTTTTCACTAATGTTTAATTCTTATAATATATTTTGACAACTGTGTTTTACTCATAGTCCAAAGTGGTTGAAGTATCAAGTATGGGCAGATTGAGACAGCAAATGGTGTAAACCAGCCATGGCTGTGATGGAGTAACTGTGTGCTGGAGGTGCCAATGGAGAATCTATGGGTTGGTCTATGCCTGTTGTTGCTGAAATGGGGTAGGACAGTTAGTAATGTTCATTTGTAGGAAATGGCACAGTTCTGACTTCACCTTCTGCAGAAGGCCTGTGGTTCTCAAGTTTGAATGCACTTAAAATATGACGCAGCTTTTCACTGTTCACTTAAGACTGGAGCCTTGCCTTCCAATTCAGAATATTCTGTGATTTTGTGATCTGTGCATGTTCTTTGCTGTCTTGGATATCCAGAAGAGTTCATGATCCCAATTCCACCCTCCTGCCAAAGACTTTAATTACAAATGCAAGATACATGTCTTTTCCATGGGTGGCTGAATCACTCTCTCTTAGTGCTATGGCACTGAAATACGTCTTGAAATACCTTTGTCAGTGAAGATAAACAAAATAAACACTAGCTCTCACACCCAAAGGTGGGAATAAAGGAATGAGGGCACGCTTCCATTCTTCTAAAACATCTAGATATCTTGATTTTCTTAAAAGAGTTACACAACTACTAACCAAGTGGTCCTTTGCCCCTTCCGTTGCTGTTCTTTTTCCAGTCAAGAATACAAAGCAGATTAGAGTCTTAAATGGTTCTTGTAAAAACTGTATTATAGGAGGAGGATCAGGTTTGCAGTGGTACTGAGGTAAACTGGAAATAATTCTTAGTATGGGATGCTGAAGTTACTGTTTGATACAGATGTCTTTTCTCTTGTTTACTGTGGTGCTAGGTACGTTCATTGCTTGTTCATCACACTAGATTTGTAAAGTTGTAAGGAAGTCTGTAGTCTATTGGAAAATCTGCTAATTTGTATTAAAAGTAATTGACCAATGTCAGTGGCATAAGTGGTGTTTTAAGCCTATGAACACAAAGGATATGAGTACAACTTAAAACGTTGCTGTAACATTCTGAGGAGTGGCTTTGCCAGCTGGTAAGCTAACTGCAAGAAAATAACTCTGTACAGAAATTAGGGATAAAATAAATATTGCCTCCATTCTTTAATCTTCTCTTGCCTAAAGTGAGCTAACAAAAAACAATTCTTGTGAATTTTTTAATGTGTATGCTCAGAACTTTGGGAAAAAAGGCTGAGGTGAGGACATTCTGCTGGGATTATTTTCCTGAAGTAACTTTTTCTAACTCAGAGTTTCTTAAAACTTTTTCTGGTGTTTTGTTTTGTTTTTTTAGATCCAGCTATGACAACACAAGATTCCAATCAGACTCAGGTGAATTCTGTGACTAAGATGTCCGTGACTGGACATGAATCATCTGGTAATTGTCTTATTTCAGTTCACTTAAAACTATAGTCCTTTTTCCTATTGATATCTGTCATACAGAGTCAACATTTTCACACTTAAGTCTCTTGAAATAAGATTGTGACTTTCTGGAAGAAGCAGAAGTAGATACAGGACAGGTCTTTTCAAGCCACTGAAAGAGCTTGAGTGTCATAAGTATCTCCAGAACTGGAAAAAGCTATACAATTACCAGTTTTGTGACCTGTTGCCCTTAGGAATATGTGCTTTAAGAGCAGGCAATAACCCTGGAGGTCAGGCAGTGCCCAGCTCGTGCCACTGCAGGGAGGTTGTGTTCTAGCCTTAAGTTTTTAATATGGGAGCTCCTTATGCCTGAGTATTAGTGAAAGGTATAAAAAATACCCTTGCATCACTGTGCCTGCTAGCTTCATCTTTCTGAGTTATGGCTGTGTCAAAACTGTCTGTTGTCCCTTATACATTAATTGTATTTTTAACAGGGAGCTGAGAATAAGTTCCAGGCAGGACAGGAAACCAGTGATTATTGGTTCTGCTTCTTTCTCCATAAAGATCAGAGAATCAGAATTTCAGCACTGTCTCGCAAAGCTCATGTTGATTAGTGCAAGTCAAACATGAGCTAAGTTATATTTGTATGTGAAGTCAATTTCTGGCAAGTTATTTCACCTACAAGTTGGGTTTTTTTATGAAATAATGGTTTTTATCTGGTGTTCATCTTCTAAGCTTTTTAGCACAATGTGAGAACTAAGAGTGCAATAGCTAATAGATTCAACAACTCTCTACATACATAAACACACATAGACATATATGAAATACAGAAAATGTTTCATATAGTATGATTTCATCTGAATATTTTCGTTTGATATGTGAATTGTGGAAGAAAGTAATTGTGAAAATCCTGTTTGTTGCAAAACACTTTAAAGGCTGTTTAGTTTTTTTCTGGCTGGATCTGCCATATGAACTGGCATTTGTGCCTTCTGAATGTATCATTGCGAGGGATTTCTGTGAAAATTATGTGTGTACTGAACTGACATAAACTCAACTATTCTGTGACAGCCCTGGCATGCTGTCCAAGTGTTTGTGCACAAAGGCAGGCTAAGATCTGCCAGAGCTTTTCAACCTTGATATAATTTCCTGGGTAAACACTTGGACTAGTTTACTTCTCCATGGGGCAGAGATCAAGGCTTGTTTTGTCCTTGTCTAGAGCCAACAGGACTATTGTCTACTGCTAAAGACAGCTTTGATTTCTCTGCTTAAAAGGCCATTTTGTACTATCAGTTAAGATTGACAACAACCTACTGCTAACAACACCAAATGAAATAGCCTGAAGTTCTGTTCTTCCATACAAAACACTTTAATATACACATTTATTTTATTTAAACTGATTGAAGCTTGAGGGAAAATATAAAAATGCGTGTGGAACAAGCCAGGAGAAGTGTGATTTCCAGTGGCACAGAATTCCTTGTGCTGTGAGCTGGAGAGGATGTTTTCTGAAACTGGCCAACAACTTGAAAAGGCAGGTGTACTTCTGCTTAAACCTTTAGATGCAAACCACTAGCAGGGGCCTCCTTCAGTATAGCCAAATCCTCTCAGCTGCAGCTCAGAGGCATGCATTTAAGATCTTTACCTGAGAGTTCAGTATTTTATGCAAGGGAAGGGAAGGAGTCATTCTGATGAGATGTAGGCTTTCAGAGATGCTTTTTCTACTTTACAGTGGTCGATTTTGCCACCCAATGCATCTCTCAGTGGCAAGGCTAAAAAGTGTAGCCCAGTTCCTCTGTCTTAATTGTGATTGGGAATCTTTGCAACCCATGAACAGCAGATGTAATCAAGCCCCTTTCCTTCTATGAAAACCAGAATAATTTTCTCTTACAATGCTGTGTGACTAGGCAGAATCAGTCTCTAACTACTGTTCATATTTTTCTGCAGTGCATTATGAAATATTTGACAATAAAGATATTTTCCAAGCATCTAAAAGCATGTGTGGCATAAAGCATTTAGTGTATCTTTTGGGGTGGTGGGGAAATCTATTTCTTTCTTTTCATCATCTTATTTAAAAGAATATTATCGTAGCTGGGCTACATCTGTTAGAGCTGCAGCTTATTAATTTGCTTTCTTGTGTTCTTGAAATGCATGGAGCAAGTGATGGGAACAGACTGTACTTAGAGTTGCTTTATCAAGCTTTGTAGATCTTTATAAAAGATCTCATACTCTCTGAAGGGTGTGTGATCCACAGCCTCATCAAAAAGGAAGTTTGGTGGCCATACACCTCGTACATGTAGGTTTTCCTAACAAAAGGAGAAGAATATTATTAGGTCAGCCATATGATACTTAATATTGGTATTCTTTCTTTGTAGAAGGGCATTGCCTTCTATATGAGAAGTTTTGAGAAGCAGTAACAGTCTTTGACCATTTTGTAGTTGACCACAAGGTGTTCTTGCCCCTGAATTCATTAATTAGCACTTAGATTAGATTGTCTACCTCTGACTTCCTGGCTGTGTTGTTAGATTGTAGAAGCTTTGGGAATGGCAGCATTCTGTTGTTCTGGGCTTTTTTTGTTGAGTGAGTTGTGTTGGTTGGTTGGCTGGGTTTTTAAAAGCTCTCTAGAGCTTATTACTTTTTCAAGAACTGTTTAAATGTTGATGTAGTTCTGTGTGTAAGCTATTGGTGACTTTTTTGAGTCAAGCTGTAAAACAGTGATGATGGTTTAGATACTGACATTCACAACTGCAACATTACGATAAAGCTAGAAACATTTATCTAGCAGCATAATTGCTGTAACAGCAACTTCGCAGTCCTGGCTGCTAAGACAGGTTTACAAAAGGATGGCCACAGTAGTCAGCACTTGACAAGGTCTGTTTTCTCCATTCAAGATTGATATAACTAATAATTGCCATACCATATTGTGTGCTTGTGTCATTATTTATATAGCATAACTTAACCATGTTTCCACCCAAACCTTGTTACCTCCAGATGCTGCCACGCAAGAGTTCAAGCCAGGAAACAAGCTGAGCGTTGATCTCTCAGAGCATGTGATAGTCCTGCCTGCTGGTGAGTATGTTACTTTTTGTCTTCCAATTATTTTCTGTTGAATGTGAGTACACACAAACTTTCACATCTAGATGAAACTTTTCAGCATCTAGAATGGCAAGTTCTTGATAAAGTGAAAATGTTCACAGTGAGCATGTAGAGGGCCTAGTGAAAGGTAAGTGCATTTATGTTACTATTAATTTCTCTGTTCTGGTAATAACTATTTTGCAGTGGAGAATTAGATTCCTACTTTTATTAAAACTAAAACTAATTCATAACTCTTCCTCCAAATCAATTGAAACAATAGGTTTTTTGCACTAATGAATCAATCCACTTGGAGAGACAACGTAAGCTAGAGTATTTGCTGAACAGCAGGTGGTAGCTTAGCAACATTGCAGGAGTTGAAGTGTGAAGAACAGCAAAAATAAACCTGTTCTTAAAGTACATACGAAGTTCCCAGTTGCCAAACAATAATCTAGAATTGATTTCTTGGATAGCTGAAGAAACTGATCTAACTGAAGTATCTCTGGAAGATTTGCAAAGTACTGGTGTGATATTTTAAGGATGTAATTTTGCAGTATTAATGCTGCATTTTCTTCTAGCGGGAAACTTAAAGTACTGTCTGTTACCTGTTCTTGTATCTGCGCTCTTAGTGCAGGAGTGCCCAGGCATCAGTCCTGCTATTGGTTGATTTCATCCATTTCTGTATTTTGCTTATTCACATTTTAAAATTATTTCATAAGAGAGAGATACTGTTTTCAGCTTGTCTAACTAGGCTGACTGTGAAACTTCTGCTGCTGTGGAACCAATTCCAGTTGTGAAATTATGATAATGAACAACCTCAACAAGCTGAGTTATGCTTGGCTTATATTTATTCAGCCTAATTGCCCTAATAAATGAGTTTCAGTGACTGATATTGCTCTGCAAAGGAAGACTGAGGTGTTGCACTTCTAAGTTTATCTCCAGTTCAACAGATTAGAATTACTTTGGCTGGGACTTGCAGTTCTGAATATGCTGTTCTTTAGGTTGTACATGGCTCTGCCAGACCCAGTAAAGTCACTTACTCTGGATCTCGTGCTATCCCTCCAGTGAGACTTTGCTGCTGCATATATATGACTTTCAGTACTAGGTCAGTGAGCTGTACCTTGAAACTTCATTTTCTCTTGGAAGGAGTGTGAGCTGTGCAATGCACCTATAGTTTTTGACCACCAAATACTACAGGGTATGTCTAGAATTGAAGTGAGGCATGCATACATTTTCTTGGAGTATTTATATGACAAACTACACTTCTATCCAGGAATAGATGAATGAAAAGGCCAGTTATGAAAAAAAAAGGCGGTACTAATGGATAAAACATCCGAAGTGTTCTTTTATAGGAGGCTGTTTCTGTGGATCAGAGAAATATTTGCTGTTGATAGTTTATTTTATGCTTATGAGCCTATACTCATAAAAAGCAAAAAACTGACAAATTTTTCTCTTGTACTGTAATATTTTCATACTGTGATTCTACTGACTTGCCAGGAAGGCAAAGGTAGCCCTAAATGGGTTTGAAGAGGTTTTGATGTCAGCTTGGGTAACTATAGGCATGAAAGGCCTGACGCAACTCTGTTAAGGGTGCAGATTTTATCAATAGCTTCCCCAGCAATAGGATATACCTGTGATCTCACAGTATCATAAAAATCTACATCTGCTAAGATCCAAATAGTTACAGATACTTACGTCTTACTCTTCTTGACATTAATATAGTTTTTTATATATATATTAAATATTTAATATTTTTCATTTGGATTAAGTAATGTAAAAGCTTAAATCTGTCTTGCTCTCAGTGAAATGAGTATCTGTGCTTCTATATTAGAGCCCTCTAGGAAGTTTACCTACAAATTTGGAGTGTGTTATTTTGTAAAGGGATATGTATTTTAACTCAGTTACTAGTTAAGAAAATTTCTGTGAAACTGATTTTGCAGGGGCTTTTTTGCCCTGAAGAGTATAAAGAGCACCTGTGTCCCCCTGTAATCCTGCATATGTAAATGCAGTGTCTAAAGTTCCTTTACCTAGAATGAGGAAATTAATTTTTTAATTCAATGTTTTTACACTTCTTATAGGTCCATTTGAAAAAAATATCTCTGTGGCCAGTCCAACTGAAGTTGATCTTACATGCAAATTAGATGAGAATTCCAATTTGAAAAATCCTCAAGTGACATGGAAAAAGGGAAGTGAAACAATCAGTCACACCAGTAAAGCTCCAAACAGCTGGACCATCAAGTAAGTAGCATTCTTTACATTGTGATTTGCAGATTCTAATGAGTTACCATTTTATATACAGTGCCCAATACTAGTAACATGTATATTAGAAAAGGGAAAAATGCAGAGGTTAATCAAAAATGTAGAGAATAATGTCCTGTCAGAAAGGAGAAAGATTGCAGGCATCTCAAGCCTGGAAGATGAGCTCCTATTTTTCTTCTAGTGCACATAATTTGTTTTTAAAAAAGAGCATAGAATAACAAAGCAGTTCCTTAAAGTCTAGTCCTGTTTAGTAAGTGAAATAATAATCAGTCTGAGATTAAAATATTGTAGCAATTTCTCTTTCCACTCCCTCATTTTCCACACGCTCTTTTCCTCCTCATTGCTGCTTTGCAAGTCTGGGAGGCATAATGGTCATTTTCTTTCCTTCATAGATAACAAAAGGTAGAAGTGAGATTTCCAGTAAAGATACTTTGAAGGTTTTCTTGAGTCATTGAGACTTGTACAGAAATTCAAAAATATGTTGTAGAAGCCTTTCTATAATCAGTACAATTTATTGTTTTTTAGAATTAGGCCAGTTACACATTTTAACTGACTGGTCTCCATTTGATTTCTGTATAGCTTTAAGTGCAGTAATACTTAGATAAAATTTCTATTTATCTATTATTGTCTATTAGTTATCTATTATAATCTATTATCGATCTTCATCTATTGTTATGTATTTGTTTATATTTTTTTCTGTAGAAAATATGATGAGACTATAACTATCACTTTTTTGATAATCTATATACACAGACACCTACATCTTTTTCAAAGTGACAGTAAAATGTATAGTTTGCTAGTGGAGAAGATGCTGGACTTCATTAGATGAAAGTTCTTTAAAACTGTTTATTTATGTATTTATTTATTTTGTGTTGAAAAGATTGCTTAAATGGTTTGTTCTTCCTGAAGCCCTACATAGATGTGGATTCACCATGTGAACTAAGAAGCATATCCTAACTCAGTAATTTGTAGATAACGCTGCTTAAAGGTGTCCTTCTGTCAGCATGAAGAGTGAAAATGTTGTTTGTGATCCAAAGTGTGCTTGTGCTCTTCTGTTTTCTTAAACACATTACACCATTTCTGCATTGCACTAAACCTGAATCCTAGTGTCTCAGTGGTGGTATCTTCTCTGCTTCATTACTAATTCTTACTGTTTTCTCTGGAATGCTAATTAGCAGTCACTTGTAGTGCAATAAAAAATTTGTGATTTTTTTTTTTTCCTTTTTGTTAAGAGTAACCATCTCAGAGAGCAGTCACCTGGGAAGTTACACTTGTTTTCTGAAGGCTGAAAAAGAACTCAGTGCTACGTTTCATTTGCATGGTAATTTAATTGATTTGTGTTTATTTAACATTTTTGTTCAGCTGACTACTGCGAAGCTGTATTCATATTCTTTCTGGACAGTGAAAATGGCAATGTAATTTGATAAGTAATGGCTAATGCAGTCAGGCTAAGTGCGAGTAACTATCGAAGTAATTTCTCTAGCGTGGATTGAAGAATATTGAGCCAAAAACAAAAAGGCTTTAAAAAAAATTCTAATAACCAAAAGTCTGTTTTTTACCCTTCTTGACTAACTGGTTTCCCCTTCCCTCTCCAGATGTGAATGCACTTCACTTTCTGGGGCATGAGATTACAAGACGGTGTCTCAGATAAATTTCTTCAAAAAGAGCCAATAATTTGAAATTTGAGCCTGAGGTTAGGTGTTAAAAGTGAAGCAGTGATTGGTAAAATGGAGGCAGGATTTTTAAAATTTTATTTGTATTTCTGAAACACTACATTATTGCTTTAGTGCTTTTATTCTGTAATACTATAAGAATAGTACTTAGATTAACAATTAGTGTACTTCATTGAGCAGTATGAGTGCCCTTTTTTCTGTTTTGTTTTCTTCTCCAATAATGTTACCCAATCCAGTAATGTACTAGGTGAAATTCAGATGCATGGAAGATATGTGGAAACGGTAATACGAGCTGCTGAGCTGATGAATATCTCTAACAGGAGTTAATCCTTTCTCTGTTCCTACCATCCAAATTTTGCAAAGGGCAAGGCAAGCATCTGTAAAGGCAGATACAGAGACATTTTCCCTAAACAGGCTCTGAGAAAACCTAACTATTCAAATCATTACCTAACCTTAGCTAAATTAAGCGGTGGGTCTCCCTAATTCTGAAGTTGCAAGCTGCCTTTGTTCAGTGGGATATCCAGTAATAGGACTTGAGGAAACTCACGTGGGTTCAAATATCAGACATTGATACCTGCTTTCAGACCTTCAGCCAGGAGAGACTAGATTGCAGTGCTGAATAAGGACAAGGTTGTAGTTTATTCAGGCCTTTTAATCTCTAAAAAATAACTACGTGTTTTTCTTGTCAGCATGTGGGTAAGGTTTAATCAAATAGCTAACTAAGTCGGTGTAGATGGAAAAAAGTCAAAGGAGAATTTTTTACAGAAATTTTTTTTTAAAGTACAAAATAACTATTACAGTAAGGGCAGCAATGACTCAATAGGAAAGTCATCTTTTCCAGACCAGTGCATAGGACTGGTTGATTTATTATAAGAAGATGAGAGAATTGCTGCCTGATGGTTGAATGCTGCCACTTCTGATGCCATAAAACCTACTGGCTTAATGCTTTTAAGATCAAGGCAAGAATGAAGGAAATGGGAAAGAGAAGTCCTTGAATCTTCCAGTCAGTAATGCAGGGAGAACAATTTTCAAACTGAAAGATGAGTAATGTGTTGGTATAGACTCAGTGGCTTAAGTCATCATCACTGCTGTAACTAACTGCAATATCTTTCCCACAAGGCAGTCAGGGATTATTGCATATGTTACCTCTCCTTCCCCCCGCCCCGATTCCTGGCCTGGCATAACCCCTCAGATTTTGAGGAGTTACGTTTTTACTCAAGTTTGCAGAAAACAATGAGATATTTACAGAAAGTTCAAGTTAATAAACAGAGAGGACATTAATGGGTGTTACAAAATATTGTGAAGTACTGCTAGCATCTACAGGGTAGAATAGATTAATTTATTTGCCCTTTGTTGATCCTTAAAGCAGCAGTTGAGTTATGGGCACTGTGAAATAGCTCTGGTTTTTAACACTGTGTGGAAATCTGACTTGTGTACATGCTGTTGCTGACACCTGTATGTTTGTTTCTTCAAAAGTTGGCTTTGTGTGTGCAGCAGAAGTATTTTGTCATGAAAATTTGGTGTGTAATCCACTTGCAAAAAGACCTGTCACAAGCCTTGCATGCATTCAGGGATTGGCTGTTATAGAGCCAGATCCCAGAATTTGAAATGTATATTCACATCCTTAATCATGGCTAATGTGGTCACATATGTTGCTGGCATGCTTACAGCTGACCTTTGTCATTCACCAGTGTGGCTAAATCTTTTTGACTGCCACATAAGGTTGTTGTGCTGGGTATACAGGGTTTTTTATCCTGACCTGCTTGTATATCTTCTAAATTGCAAGGGAGATTGCAGCAGTAATTGGTGAGGTCATCCCTTTTAATGGCAGCAGAGAAGATACACTGCCAGTACTCTTTAAAATTAGAGTGTTTAATGATTAAAATATACACATTGAGAGAACTTCACTAGTCAAGAGTCTTGATGTATGATGCAGCAAATTATGAGACTGAAAACAGTGTTCTTACTAACAAATTGGTTTCATAGCTATTTCTGGATAGGAAACATAAGTTTGAATACACATGAGAAGCAGACTTCTTTGTGGAAAAAATAATTTGTGTTCACCAGTCAAGAAGGGGTGAGGACAAGAAAAATCTTAGCTTATATCAGATTGTTCATCATAACTGCCAAAGGCAAATACTTGGCCTGTTTAGTCTAGTGTGATCCATAAAATCTGAAGTATGTTCCAGATCTGTACTTAAAAAGTACAGCAAAAGAAACTGGAAGTAAAATTTCAAATGAGTGGATCTGTGGAAGGTCTGTTGGTAAACATCGTAATAAAGAGAGGAAGGAAGTGGAAATACTTCAGCATAATGCATTTGCTAAGCTCTTAACAGTATCTGTAGGATAGTCTTAATATATTCAGTAGCCTTTCTGGACGCATGCTTTTGGAAGTTTGCAGGGCACAAGCAGTGACAATGATTAGGACAAGTACCTCTGAAGTTAGACTGATGCCTTGTTTCTTGTTGACTGTATTCTGTCCTCAGCAAGATTGGACCCAAAGTCCTTTTTATTGGCATGTACCCAAAAGTCATTGCTTCATCTCAGAAAATGTTTAACTACAAATCTCTATCAATCTGCATTTTTTTCTCAGTTACAGAAGCATTCTCTGCATGTACAACTTGTCAGATACCATTATGTAGTTATGTAGTCTCATTGTGGCTGAAATAGACTTCCAGCAGTTTCTGCAGAAAGAGTGAAATTGCAGGAAAATTATACGTTTGTTTCTAAGTGTACTAGAACTGAAGCATGTAGCTTGCAGCTGCCAAGGAAGGGAAAGAGGAAATGGGCAAGAGTAGAAATCACAGTATGATTTTTTTTCACTTGACGTTTGGTATTGATTGGCAACTTCACAAGATCACACAGCAACTGGAAACAGGATTCCACTTGTCTTCTGAACAGATGATATATCTGAAATAGCTGCCCAAAATAACTTCTCATGTCATAAATGATAGAATCCTGAGGGCTTTAAGTAGAAAAAGTGACTGGAGTACTATAAATGAATACCTAAATATATTCTTTGTAATACTAATGAAAATCCGTATCTCACTTGATGATTTTTTTTTTCCTTGTTCTTAGTACCACCTATTGATGGAAGAGAAAAACCCGTAATCGCTTATATAGGAGATACAGGTGTAATGGTTTGTAAAAGCGAGCATCATCCCAGGGCTTGGAAGTGGTTTATGAACAATGGAACCGAGCTGGTAAGATCTCCCTCTGTTGGGCAAGCAAAACAGTGTGACAAAAAAAAAAAAGTACAGCTACTTCATGCTTCATTGCAAGCTCTACGAATTCTATTTTGATTAACTTTAGCAGAAATCTTTATGGAAATGGAAAAAAAAGTCTGTAATATTTACAAGTATTCATTGTTACAGAGATGTGGTTTTTTGATCTGGTTTGTATGTTTCTTTTTGAAAAAGGCCCTGCTATACTCCCAAATAAGGTGAGTCTTGAGAGACTTGTTTTTACTGTATTTATACTAGCTGTACTACTCAAATCTTGCTACTGGATCCAAAAATCATCTTACAGCAGAACATGCTTTCACGTGTAAGATATTGTAGGACCCTTTACTTCCTCCACATACAAGTAATTCTATTTCTTTGCCTTATGACCTATCTAGAAAGCACAGTTTCCTAAACCACTTTCTTTTAGCCCTCTTCTGAGCGTTGTCAACTGAGAGAAGGTGAAGAGATCTGTCTCCTTAATATGTCTGGAGACTAGCAATGACCTTTTTAAGAGTATCAGTATATTTCCTGGCAAAGGAGAGCTCCCTCTTCTTGAAACTTACGTTTTGTGCTGTGGTGAAACCCATGCATTACATCTGGCAGCCAAGGATGCCTTTGTCATTGGAGAGTCAGTAGAGCCAAAGGTGCCTTTTATCTCATCTAAAATAAACTAAAACATATGAGACAATTTGCCCACTGAAACTTTGTATTTTCTTCCAGTGAGTTTAGAAGGAATTCGGGTGTCCAGCTAAAATAAACCCTTCCCTTTAATGTGGGGTAATCGTGCTTCATGAATGCCTTTTGTTCCTAACTCATTGTATGTATCTATACAGAGCTGAATGTTGATGATAGTTTGATTAAATACCTCCTCATTACATTATTAATACTTGCAATGTATTTTTTTTTTTTAGGTTTCCATTGATAAGATTTTGCCTAAAGACAAGTATGAAATTCTGAGCCGATCTGCCAGTGAAAGCCGTTTGGAGATACACAGGCTCACTGTGGCAGATAGTGGCGAATATTGGTGTGAAGCTGATTTTGTATTAGGGCCCGGTAAAGCGAGGTTTGAAGTTAGAGTTCTGTCCGTCGCAGAACCTCTCAAACCCTTTATAGCAGTTGTGGCTGAAGTTGCTATTCTTGTAACTCTTATTGGCCTCTATGAAGTGTATTCAAAGAAAAGGAAAGCAAAAGGTAAGTTTTGGGGGGGAGGTTTGGTTGGTCGATTTGGGTTTTTTAAATTAATTTCTAGCTTTCTGTTGAAATTACAGCCAAAGGTAGAAAAGTAAGGCCTTTGGTGCAGCATATATGAAGTTAAGTCATTTTCACATCTGTATTTCTGAAAATTCTTTCATCTAAAACACTGCAATGAAAAGAGCTTTCACTAAGCAATACTTATCCATAAACGTTTTGAAAGTCCTGGGGGATTTTTTCCCTTACAATATAAGAATTTTGAGGCTGTAATTTTTAGGAGAATGCTTAGAAATGGAATCAATTCTTGCTAGCCTTGATGGGAGAAGTTTCTTTAAAGACATTTAGTAAAAAGGAGAAATAGATGTGTCTAATAATACAGACATAAATGCATGTTATCTGTATTTTGAAATGTATAAACCTATGTATATAAAAAAGATTGTTTGTTTGTGTTAAAATCAGACTAATGAAACCTTATCAAAATAGGCTTCTTCACCACTTTGGAGGTGATTCCCTTGAATAGATAAAAAAGATAATTTGAAATAAATGATTAAGAAAACTAACAAAATTAAAAAATAATGTCTTGTACTGATTAAGCAATTACTAAATGTACTAAACAAAAAAATTTCTATTGTTTATTAAATGGATACTTATATATATATATATACTTCTTTTGTTCTGCAGAAGGTGAAAAAGAATTTGACCAAATTGAGCAACTGTAAGCAAAAAAGTTCCTATACTGTAATTCAGTATTTGTTCTTACGTGTATTTGTGTTGTACAAAATTATACATTGTTGTTGATCCCATTGACAAGGGGGGTGGTGGTCGATGTAAAAGAACGATTTATTCTTTTCCTTAGGAATTCCTAATTCCACTTATTTTCTGTCTGGAAGTTGATTTTGAAATTACTTTTTTTTTGGTGGTGTTTTTTGTTTGTTTGTTTTGTGTTGGTTTTGGATTTTTGTTGTTTCTTCTTGTGAGAGCACTGTGTGTCCTCATTATAAGCTCATTCTAGAAGACTATAACTGCATGGAAATTATTTCCAGGTGAAAGTGTATCAGAAGTGGCCCTGGTTTTGGTTTTTTTGGGGTTTTTGTTTTTTGTTTTGTTTTTGTTTGTTTGTTTGGGCAGTTTGTGGCAGGTTTTTTTCCCCCAAAGTGTATTTGTCCATGTTAACATACATTTCTCTGCTTTGCATGTGGTCAAAGCCCTAACTCTCATATCTAAGCCTGTAGTTGCTGGCGTCTTGGGAGCTGGCATGGTTGGCTGTTTTGGGGGCTAATTCCAACCTCTCAGGAGATCTCACACTGTGGTGGTACCTTGGGCTTCCTGGGCTGCGCTGCTGCAACCAAATGAGCAGGTGTTGGCACTTGTGTTGCTGTTCTGCAGTTCCAGGGTCTGTGCTCCCATGCTGGCTCCCCTGTCCTTAGGATTATGTATTTCTTCAGGCTTGCTTGCTTAAGTATGCTATACTTGTCTCTCTGCCTGTCCCCTGAAGCCTGGTTCCCCTTATTTAACCTGTTTACCTCTTAAAAGAGGAAAGTTGCCCAACAGGTCATTTTAGGTGTGTCCAGTCTACTCTAGTTTTTGTCATCTTGCTTCCTTTTCTGCTGCTGTGTTTGTCTCCCCTTTTCTTCTAACCCTTTAATATTATTCTTTCCTGCTTTGATTTTTTTTTTTTTTTTTGCTGCAACGATCTTTGTTTTCCTGTGTTATATTCACTTTCTCATTCCTTTTTTAAGTGCTGAAAATATATTATGGTTATTTTCCACTCATCTGAACAGACTTAAAGCTCTAATTAAATTACAGTATAAAGTGGGAGTATGTCTTGGGAATATAGTATTATATTATACTGCTGAATGTTTGGGGATATGCCTTGAGTTGAAAATTGAAAAATTGCTTTCATTGCATAGCCTGCTTCTCATAAACATGCTGAAAATACTAGAATGGTAAAACAGAATAGTTCACTAAAATAATTTTTTTGTCAATGTGGGATGTAGTTCTCTACAGCTGCTCAATCTTTATTGTGTAATTCTTGGATAAACATATATGAGGAAAATTTATTTAACTATGTACTTCCCTGACTCAAGAAATGAAAGCTATTTCAGTTATGGCTGTTTAGAAGATGGATTTGTGTACCAGAGAGTGGCTCCTAAAGAACACGTCTGGTCTGTTATGTCAGGGGATGACTAATACAGCTGTATTTGGTTGATGAGGCTATAATTAAATGTCACATCCAGCAGTGTATTTAAATGGGAGCCTAGTGAATCACAAACTTTTTTTTAGCAAGAGAACTTTTAATCAAGTCTCTTTAGTGATGCACAGCATAAAACCTAGTTGCAGTTATTCTAGAAGGAGACTGGGAATGATTGTGCTGTCTTACTGTTCAGTTTTGGAATTTACCCTTTTTTTCTTGTAGTAAATCAGGAGACAACGTAACTGAGAAAGATAAGTAGTTCTATGCAGAGAGTGAAGGTTCCTTTAAAGGTAAGTAAGAGATTTGTAACATAACCTTATATGGAATAATTTAGTCTGCATAATTGCTCCCATCTTTCCTTTCTTCTCACCCAAACTAGAGGGGAATTCCCAGAGCCTATGAGGTGCCCTTCCAGGGCACGGCCCTGGTAAGCTCACAGGCCTCCAATGTGTAGTGCTATGAAAGCTATATATATATATATATATTTCCTGAATCTCTTCCATCTTCACAGTCTGATTATAGACTGTTTCTGCTTCCACCATCTGGAAGTGCTTGTCAGAGCAGTCTGTCAGTTGAGGACCAGTCCTACACACACTTGTTTCTCTTCTGCATCTGGCACCTTAACCTCTGATCTGTAGAAGAGAGGTGTGAATGACTTTGCATTCATGTGGCTGCTGGTTCATCCTTACCAGAAGCCATCTACCTGAGTAAAGATTGTTGCCCTACCAAAGAACAGTAGGAAACATGACAGGTGGAGTTCACATAAAGAGAGTTAAAGCTCAGAAAATTATCCAGAACAAATGTTTTCCAAGATTATATGGTCTCTGTTCCTCTTAGGTTTAATCACAGCTGCCAACTCAGCCTCATGTAGCCACTTGCTTTTACTGTCGGGTGGGATGGGGGAAGAATCAGATGAGTAAAAATGGGTGAGCTTAGGGGCCGAGATACAGACAGCTTGACAGAAGAAAACAAATGTGAACACAGAAACAAAGGAAAGAATTCATTCACTCTTTCTTATGGGCAGGCAGGTGTTCATCTGTCTCCAGGAAAGAAGGGCTTCATCATGTTTGAACATGTGTAATAGGGTTAATTAGGGACACTAGTGCTGTGGCTCAGAATGTGTGTCCCTTCCCATTTCTCTTTCTTCCCCCAGCTTTACCTGCTGAGCATGATGCCCTATGGGAGGGAGAATCCCTGTGGTCAGATGGGGGCAGGTGCTCTGCTTGATGTTATGGAGGTCTTTTCTAACCTGAACAACTTTGCAATGGTCCATTGGACCATTGAAAAAAAATGGATCTATTGATTAGAATGAAGTTTATTTTCAAACAATATGGGAAAATGCTAAACAGTAAAATAACAGAATTTGTATTATAGTGAAATGTGTTTATTCTTTTTTATTGCAGGAGATTTAAGCCAATAGAAGTAGAAATCATCATAAAGTTACAGAAGATGTATGCAGCCACTTAAACATTCACTATATTTTGAAGTAAAATCCTCTACATTTGAGAAACAAGATGTTTTCAAAATAGCTCTGAAACTACTCATTTTGTACTGATGATAATACGATGTATTGTATTTAGATGTTTATCTGTACCACTTTACTACTAGCAGGGCATTTTTTATGTGATTAGGCTCGCTGTTGGTTTATGATTGATCTGTTTGATTTTTATCTCCCAAATTGGAGCTAGTGTTGTATTCATTGAAAAAATGGTCAATATAGAGTGGTTATATTATCTGAGTGTTATAAAACTGGATATGTACAATCAAAAAAGTATTCCACCAAAGAAAATGCCTTTTACTAGCTGATGAAGCAAATATGATGCAGCTGTTTTTACCAAAGAAATGGTGAAAGGGGAATCTTTATCAGGACTTAAATGAAACATTGAGAGAGTTGCAATTGCTCTGAATAGTAAAATGTGTTCGTTCTAATTTATCTTAGCTTTATTCTTAGTTCTACTATATTGTAGTCTTCAATAGGCTAAACATTTAGATACCATATAGCTCAGATATTTCAGAGTTGATGAAAGAAGTATTGGGGAAACGGTACCTTCTCAGACTAAACCTGGAATAATTCCTAATGCTTGAAAAACTTAACTGCACTCTGTGGGTCTGCAAAATCAGTTTGGTTATTATAATTTATATGGAGTGCTGAATTTTCAGGAATATACCTGTATAAGCTTCCAATCATACACTGTCTAGTTGGTACTTCTGCTTCTTTCAGCAAGCTGTTGTTTCTTACACTCCTTGCAAAGCACAGAATGGGTCTTGAGCAGCTGAAATTTTCAGGATAATAGGATGAAGCAGCATGAGTACATACCACTACTACTCTGACACAAAAAATTTAATGCTGCTGTTAGTGACTTACAGTATCTTATGTGACTTACACACTTTAGAAGAGTGTGTTGCCATAATTCTGTTTAGTTATGCATTCAGCAATTGAAAATGTTTAGCTAATAAGAAGACAGTTGGTTGCATCAGTTGTCTTTGCTTGAAGTAATTGAAGCTTCAATTTTGAGAGGAGGAAGTCTTCAGAAAAATATCTTTTCTCCATAAAAATGTAAGGAAAAAGGCAGCACTTACAGACACCATAAGAAAGTGAAAGAAAAAAAAAATACACAGTACTTCTTTGTATTGGTCATTTTTCTTTGAACATAAGGGAATGTAGAAAAAAATAGATAAACCAAATTTAATTTCCTTCCTTGATTTTTTTTTCTATTTTACTGTTCTTAGGGGTTTGAAAAATATCAGAAATCCTAGGATTGGCTGTTTTGTTGGAAATAGGAGATAAAATCCAGTCTGATGTAGGCTTTTTTGTTTTCATAATTTATTTTCCAGTTTCAAGAACTACAAGTTAAGGTCCAAATAAGACACAATGAGAATTATAAAACCGTTGGGTGATTGACTGTAAGGAGTGGACACTGATAAAGATTCCCCTTGCTTAGATACTGTGTTTATTGTATTTTGCCTTGGACTTTCTATGCACTACTAAAACCAGAATGCATCTACAGTTTTTTATATGAATTTCTCATTGATATAATTGATATTTTTATTGCAGCAAGTAAGTGTGGGCAGTTTTAAAATGTTTACTTCTGGTAACCATTTGTAAATTTTTTGGCACATTTCAGAGTTTGTAGTAGTTTGTTTCCTGTAGGCAGTTAAATAGTAAAAAAGATAGTTTTACTTTAGAGAGCTAAGAATTACATTCTGAATAAAGCAGTATTAGTATATTTTGCAATGGAAATGAGGCTAGATACTGTCTGGAAAAAAAACCTGCCAGTTAATCAAAAATGTAAATCTTTCTGCCTTCATGTAGCATTCCTACCTGATCCTGCAGTTGGGCTGTAAAGTCTTCACTAACATACGCAACTTATACAGAGAGATAATTTTTTGGCATTAGCAGGGAAAACCTGGATTAAGCATGGATTTTAGAAGCAGCACATCTTAATCTTTTAGGACTATATAAGCTTGGTCAGACTGGCTGCTGAAACTATGGATTTGCCTTGACCTGCCTCTAGCATGTTCTCCTTGCTTTTTCTAAGGGGTTTGATGTTTTATTTTCAGGTTGGTGAGTAGTTTTTCGTCATAAGAGGTTTTACTCTATGCATGTTCTCCTAGGTTTAAATCCTTTTGGGCTGCCCTGTGGAGGGGAAGAACAAACAATATTAAATGGTAAATATTAAGTAATTGGCATAATTAATGGTCAGCTTCAATGGCATAACCTCTGCTTTCTTGCTCCAGTTACCACCAGAAGCTGTGGAAATCTTGAAATTTATCTTTTGAGAAGTATGTATTGTTTATGTTCAAAACATTCCCGGTGTAGTTGCTTTATGATCTTAGCATTGAATAGAACAAAACTTCATAACTTTAAAAAACCTTAAAACTCTGGGAAGTGATTTTTTTTTTTTTTTTACTTCATTCAAGCCAGGAGGTACCAAATAAGATCCAAAAAAATTGTGAAATTTCTTTCAAACACAGTTGGAGCTAAGTGTAAGGATCCACAGAATTGGTTTTAATAATAAAACATTAACAACAGGCTTACATTGGTAGACTGAATCTTAACTACAGCTGTTAGGCAAATTTTGTCTTCCAAGATTAAAACCTTTTCTTGCAAGAGGGGATATTTTACTGGATTTTAGACCATCAAAAGCCTTACCAGTTTCGTAGCGGAAAAGGTTGAAATCTGCAAAAGAATCCTGAAGGCCCGTTTCCTAACAGTTTAAGCTGCTGCACTGCCAATTCTTCCTCCCCTTAAGTCCAAAGTAGACACAAATAGCTGTGAGACCAAATTTCTAGTGAAGATGGGGGTTCAAATAGAACTGCATTAATATTTCTTTAGTATGGAAACCTAAGCATTACCCTGCAGTTGTTCAGCAAAATTGATTAGCTGTGGTTCCTTTGATTCACATAATCTGGGGAAGAGAGGGACAGCTCATCAGTACTGATGTTGCTACTGGAATCAGCACCTGTGTGCCTCTGACTCTTTTTCGGCCAGAAATTTAGGTTTATATTCTGCCTTTAAATTGTGCCCCAGAGCCTTTGAATAGTTGACTGAGCAATGAAACATTGCTGAGCAATGAAAATTGAAAAGAAAATGATTAGTACAGTAGGGGCAGGGGAGGTTTTTGAGATGCGTGGCACCCTAAGTGTTGAGCTACCTAGCACGTGTTGTCTGACCACAATTAGCTGCATGATGACTCAGTTCTAGCTGGAAGCTCCCCTGAAACAGGAAGGTGTGGATAGTGAGGAAGCAACTAGATGTGAGGACATTTGAGGAACATGGGAAGGAATGGCATTGTGGTGTTGTGTAGGGTCCTGGGGGACAGAAAGCAGAAGTTGAGGTAACTTACAATTAGACATGTACAGGGAAGACTGAATGCAAATCTGTAGGAGAAAACATGTTTTCAGTTGTACCACTCAGACTGTGTAGGAAGTTTTGTACAACAGCTCAAAAAAAATCTGCCATTGCTGAACGCTTGGACAGGTGAAAGCACAAAGCTAAATGAGATATCTCATAAAGAGAACCAGAAGTTACATGCTTAGAAAATACTTCTCTGCTAGTTTAACAGTTTTGTAGTCTTGTTACTATATTATGCTAGAATGTGCATAATTCTTCGTGAAAAAATAAACCACTAAGTTCCAGACTTTACAGCTTCTAATGGAAGGTCTTGATTTGTCAAAATTTACTGTTGGCAATTGAGTTCACCTATGTAGTTGTATAATGTTTGTTCTGTCATACCCAAAATTCTGCCCAAAAACTTCCTTACAGAAACTTCATCTGCTTTTTTTTTTCTGTTCAGCTTTGTATTTAACCAAAGAGATTTTGTGGTTTTTTTATTACTTAGTATATTTCTATCAACTAATTTGCTGAATTATTTTCAGATAGATACTAAAAGTTAACAGTGTCTTGAAGGAATATGTTTGTTTACCATAGTCAATTTTGTTTTTCACAATATATTTGTTAAAAGTTTTCCTCTGAAACTTGACAGCAAAATCTGTTTGTCTAGTAAAAGACTACTAAGCCTAATGCTTCTTTCACACTTGCCTTATTTTACATTCTGATTTTATATTCTGTGCTCACATGACTGTTCCCTTATTAAGTAAGCAAATGGAAATACCCGGTTTGTTTGATACATATCACATAATGGGGATGGTAGTTATGAATAGTATGAATTGATATGTGTATTTTGAAATAATTTTAATAAATATGACCATAAAGTGATTGTGATCTGATGCCTGGTGTCATAGAGAAACAAAAACTCCATAACAAAATCAAACTTCTCTTTTGTAAATTTTTTTTAAAATTTATTTACTTCTCCATACCCTCAGATCTTTAGACCTGGACTGCACATTTGCTTGATTACCCAACTGTCTTTACTTAGATCTGTAACCTTCTAGATGGAAATTCCCAAAGATAAAATAAAATCCAAGTAATTCCTTTTTAAATGCACACACTGTATGTGGCCTAGATTCATCCTAGATTGTAACTTGGACATACTGATTATATCTAGTGTTTCACTGTTAATGGGAGGTGGTGCTAAAGGGTATCTTCCAGCAGAAAATAGCAGCCTAAATAGAATCTGGATTAAGCAGGGTGAGTATCACCCTGTATCAGTCCTGTTTCTTTAATGAAGCACAATATATCAAGACACATTTACAGGGGTTTTGTCTTCCCATGAAGGTAAATCTCTGCACTTGGAAATTGAATTAAGCACTGTTTTTATCCTTCCAGTTGTCAGTTGAAGGAACACCTAAGGGCATTTCTGAGGTTGTCACCTTTGATGATCTCCAAGGCACAATATGACATTTTGTTAAGTACATGCACTGTTTGTGCTGTGTTCAGGAGCACATCCTTGCTCATTGCTGTCTTCCCCAGAAGAGCTCAAGTGAGATAAATTGCATGTGTATATTTGGTCCCTCTTTTGGCAGCTGTTTTGAATGTTTGTGAGCTTGTTTCCCCCAGCAGAAGACAGGTACCAGGCAGGATGACCTGTGGAGAGGAGGGAATACCAATACCTGCATTTCTGCCACTGGGAGTTCGCTGTACAGAAGAACGAGTCTGTACAAAAATAGGAAAGATTAATGCTAACCCCTGTGAATAAATGGTCAAATCCTAAGCAGAGGTAGATGTGCAGCCAAGAGCATTTGGTGGATAAGTTATTGCAATAGAGTGAAAGTGAATCTATGTGTTTGAAGTACCAAATACTTCTTTATTTTCTTTTTTAAAAGTCTACTATTTAAAAAGCATCATGTAGAAACTGACAAATAATAGCAGAGGGAGGTGAAATTTGGAGTCCTTCCAAATGAAGAGAATAAGGGAATTTTTATCCTTTGCTGTTAAGGAACACGAGTCTTCTAAATGCATGACTACTTCCAAAAATCATAAAGGAAAACATGTAGAATAGTATTGTTTAAAAATGCCAAACAACTTGACAGCTCAAACATACACTCTGGATTGGAAAGAAAACATCTCCCCAGTGCAAGTAAAATAGCAATAGCCTTTCCATATTGCAGAACAACTGCTATTTACTGACTTTAATTCTGTTTCTGTGGATAAAGAGCTAGTAATCATGTCTGACATTTTTTAAATACATTAACCTCTACATTACTTAAAGTCCCTCTAAGACTGTCAGACAAAATAAGGTCATGCAGTTACTCTTTGAAACTTGGGAATTAGGATCATTTTTTATAGTGATGTATTTCTCTCTGTGAGCTGATCTCAATTTGCTACATAGTTCAGCCCTTGCATGCAATTGTTTTGTCCGAACTTAGGGGTTCAGGTGGTTCTGCTCAGAGAGTTCACTCAAATCTTTGCAAACACTAACTTTCATGACTCAGGAATGAAGGAGGGAAGCAGTGAGAAAAAAAAAACAAATCTCAGAAGACACAACCACACATTCAGAAAAGCTGAGTGTGTGAATTGACAGAAACAAATACTCAAGGACAGCCATTAAACCGCTGACAAAAAGCAGAGAGCAGACTTACTTCATTACCCTGGTAGCAAGAGCAGGCAGCAGAGACGCACCAGGGACAGGGCCCCCATCAGGCTGAGCTCACCCTAGCACACAGTGGGGGTGCCCTGCTGCCTCCCCCTGTGCAACAGAAGGCTTTCCACGTGTCTGAGTGTCTTATCTCTCCCTGTGATTTCTGCTTCTCAAAGGATGAGCAACAGTAGGCATAGGAAATGGGAGTTTTCTCACACTGTCAATTTTAGAATTCCCAGCTGCAAGGTCACTTTGAGCAAAGCTATTCCTTCTTCATTACCAAATCTTCTGTATTTAACCCTTTTCATCCATACACTGAGCATATGAAAAAGTTCTTACTGGGCTTTTTGCATCCATGTATATATAGACACTACCTAGACAATACAATGCAAAGGCAAAGCCTGCTTTTGGAGAAGTAAATAAAAGCATTTCTGTCAGATCAGTTAACTTGGGAGAAGGAGCTGTGGGATCAGTTTGTTCCAGCAGGTTAGACAGAAGGATCTGTACGTCTGTATGCTCTGAGATGTCATCATGAGGAAGTAAGATTCAATACTTAAAAAGCTGTTCAGGTGATTTTCACTTCTACCATGCCTTAGATTTTGACAGTGCAGACTACTCAGAACTAGTGAATATTCTGAATATTCTAACACTTCAGAGTTCCCTGCCTTTGGAAGTGTTTTACATTGCTTCTTGCTTTCTGGCATTGCTTGTAAGAAAAATGTGCAAAGAAGAGAAGAGCAGGCTTTGAAAACAGGTAGTAAATGAATTTCTGGTTTTGCTTTGCTTACATGAACAGCCTTTGCTTCCCCTATCAGATGTCATGTCCTGATGCTGGAGTGGCTTTGCCTGCCTTCCATTTCCTCCGTGTCTCACTGGGAAGCAGAGCGAGTGAGCAGCTCTGTGGGGTTTTGGCTGCTGGCCAGGGTCAAACCGCCCCCACAGCCAGGGGCTACCCAACAACAGGAAAAGCACAGCGGCATGCGCCCCTAATACAGCTCTTCCAACCTAAAACATACTATTGAGGAAAAGATAATTAATAGCCTTTCAATTGTCTCTTCTGAAATATTTATTAATTCTCCTCATATGAAAAAGCCCAAAGTACAAAGCGATATGCATGAAGAACCAAAACTTACTCTAGTAAAAACTTTGCCTTATTAAGGTATGTAAATGGTTTCTAGATCAAGTATGCTTTTTCTATCACTTGTTGATACATCAGTAAAAACTAAAATCAGCAGATAAGAGTATAGATGGTTCACTGAGCAAGAGTCAGTATAGGAGGAGTAGTGTCACCACACAAATGTACAAGAGTTATTCCAAGGAAACCATAAACTCATGGAAAGAGTGAAATGGTGTATTTGACTTCCAAAAATTTTTTACAAGGTCCCATACTAGCAGTGTCTGAAAATACATGGGGAAAAAGCAACAGACCTATTATAGAACAACAGTTGATTTAACAAGAAACAGAAATATTTCAATAAAGTGCAGGGACCAACACTGAGATCCATGATGTTCAACATAGTAATAAAATCAAGGGTGCTTAGCGGATAGACCACTGATAGTTATGAATCTGTAAATGAGTGCTCAGAGTTGTAGGAGAAAAACATTTTAAGCAAGATAACAAGTTGATAAAAACAAAACAATAGCTGGTTTATGTAGAGATTGTTAGGTTGTAGTTTTCCCATGAGATGTCATTAAACTGAGAACTAACTGGTGCAGCGTATTATGAATATCAAAGTTTAGACAAGCTTAAAAAGTAATTATGTAAATTCACAAATGAAAAGTCTGCCAATATTAAGTACTGATTAGAGCTTTTGTCTTAAGGATAGTCTAATTCAAGGATGGGTCAAATTGTGCAGATATCCCTGAAGCACATCACTGTATGCCTGCCATACTCTCAAACCCTTTCATATGCTAAGGGTAGCAGAAATATGCTGAATTTTTGCTTGTTCCCTTACTTCAGGATTAATGCTGCAATAATTATAAAAGAACTTCATAATACAGATTTTATTTTTCCAAGATTGATAGTCACCACTTAAGACTAAAAGACTATTTAGATTGAGAAAACTGAAGTACAGTTTGTCCATTTTTTAATTTTTCCTAGTGAAAAATGCTATCTAGAAACCATTTATATACCTTCAAAAGGCACCAATGTTTTTACTGGTGTAAGTATTGTTCTTCACCCATGTCACTTTGTACTTTGGGCTTTTTCATATGAGGAGAATTAATAAATATTTCAGAAGAGACAATTGAAAGGCTATTATCTTTTCCTCAATAATATGTTTTAGGTTGGAAGAGCTGTATTAGGGGCACATGCCGCTGTGCTTTTCCTGTTGTTGGGTAGCTGGCTGTGGGGGCGGTTTGACCCTGGCCAGCAGCCAAAACCCCACAGAGCTGCTCACTCGCTCTGCTTCCCAGTGAGACACGGAGGAAATGGAAGGCAGGCAAAGCCACTCGAGCATCAGGACATGACACTCTGACAGGGCAAGCCTGCCTTTGGTAGGCAGATGTCCAAATTCTTCCTGGGAACCAAGGCCTCAGCTTGTGCAACAGCTGCTTGAGAGGGCAAATATCATGTCCTCTGTCATATCTCAGATATTTTCTCTGAGTCTTTTTTGAAGATAAGGATGGTCTCTGGGGTGGAAAATTCCTTTGGTCAATTAGGGAGTTGTTCTGATTAGGTGGTATTCTAATGTCTGCCAATGCTGGGTTTACTCTGCAGAGTCAGAGCACAGAAGATAAACCCTTGACACTGTGCAAGTTTTGTTCAGCTGTGCCCAAAACACTGCTGCGTTATCAACACTGTTCTGCCACTTGACCACAGTTTTGAAGCAATCACTGTTTGAGCTGCAGTGAAGGACATTGACTCATCCCATCCAGACCCAGTACAACAACATTTTGCCAGGTTGAGTCTCCTTTCCAACACTGGCTGGAAAAAAAATGTCCAAAAATATCTTTTTTTGTATATAACTCATAAACTTATCAAGCTTCTTTCCCACTGAGTTAATTGACTTTAAATTTCTAGCAGGAGTCAAAAAGGCAAAGGCCATATAATGAGAACAACCATTTAAGCAATACAATTCCTCCACCTTTGCTGAAAACATTGAATGGAAACGATATAATTCTTTAAAGCATATATCCTTCAATAGCTGGCAATAGGTAAGGTAAATTTACTTCTTTGGGGATTATATATTTTTTCAAATAATCCTTATTTGCCACTGGTAATTTTCAAGATTTGGGGTGTTCCTGGAAGCAAGTACTTTTCATGCAAGATGAAGCAGCAATATAGTCAGATTCAAGATTGTCAGATGCTAGATTATTTGCTTTTCATCTCTTTGCCACAAATCTTAGCAGAAGATGAAATCTAATCTTTTACTTTAAGGTCAAGCTGGGAGATTGATCCTTGATCCATCATATAGTGCAAAATGTCATGATTGCTTCTCTATCAATCAAAAAAGAGCTAAATTTGCACAAAAAGAGCTAAATAATTATCTATATATGTGGGAGGAAATAAAGCAAAATAAACTCCTCATATTTTTGTACTTCACAAATGGAAATTCAAGATTATAATTTCCTTTAATAAAATTATTCATAAAAGCAAATTACCTCACATTGCACAGTACTCTGAAGGCATACCTTGTAACTAGGTATATATTTATGCCCTATCTGATTAGAGTTGGATCAGAGTAAAGGCACCTAAAGGCTTTGGTGCAATGTGTTTGGTCATTGCTGACATCAGAAAACACCTAGACATCAAAAAACTGATTCAGGCTTGAATTTGTTGGTGTAATTCTGTTGACTCATTTGTCAATCCAATGATTTCACAGACCAATGTTGCCTATTTTTAAATTATTTTACCCAGAAAAAAATATCTTGATATTGTTCATATGGAGAAATGGAAGAACTGTTTCTGCAGTAGTTAGAAGGTCTCAAAAATTCCTTTCCCCTGCTCACCAGGAGCCTGAGTAACCAGTGACTGCCAGACTCTGAAAAGAAAATTCTTGCAGCAAAATACTGAAAGCTACAGAAAGTTTACATGGTAAAATCTGCACCCTAAAATGAAGGGACCAAGTGAGGCTGTAAAGTTATTTTAACAGTGGAAAGCCAGTCAGGAAACATTATATGACACTTGATGTGAATTTGTCAGGAAATTATTTATTTAAACTACTGGTCAATTAAACAAAAAGTAACAATGAAAGAAAGTCTATGTCCTGTTTATCAAAACTTGATAACTGAAATTAAAATACTGCTTCCTTCTCATTGCTATAGCTCTAATGACAATGAAGAAATAGAGTGCTATTGAATGATAGCACACGCTGTCATTCAATTTCTTATTGAAACTGTCCAGTATCACTTAGTTACAAAGAGTTACTGATTATCATCACTGAATGGAAGGGATCACATAAACATGATTAGAAGGCAAAAATGCAGCCTATGATGAGACATGGTGCAGTAGTTTTACTGAACAACTACAGACAGAGATTGTTGCTGGAAAGAATACAACAGAAAAGATTTCTGCAAGCAGAAATATTAACATAGCATTTGAAAAAAATCCTAAGTGGAAGTGAGGTTTCCATACAGTGGTTTGGTAAATAACTGAAGATCCCCAAAGGGAAAGATCTATAAGGTATGCCTGGTTAAAATTATGAGCAATAGCAAAGCATCATCATATTCAATCAGAACATGACCATGGTCTCTTACTTGGTTCTCCATATACTACTAACATTGATTGCTTTCTTTTGGGGAATATTTTTAACTAGTGACCTGCCCGAGCACACAAATTAGGAGAAAATGAGGTTCTAGTCTATTTTGCTTCACCCCTTGACTTATTACAAGTCAAGCTGAACTCATTTGGCTGAGTTATTAAGTTCCAGGTCATGCTTAAAAGAACAGTATTTTTATCTTATGGTGGTTCATAAGCTCTCAGTTGGTCTAAAGGTACAGAACTGGCACAGTTGAGTCCACCAACCAAAACCCCTCCTTGCGCTATTCCCCCTGCTCTCACCACCAATCCTATTCCTCAATGGCCATTATGATAGGCAGCATTTCAATCAAGGGCAGACTTTCTGAAGACTTCTAGCAAATTCAGTACATAGAAGGAATAATATAAGGTTTTTATTAACTAGCTAATCCTGGAATGCTTCAGACACTCAGCAGCCTTACCTGTCCTTCCATTTTCAGGCTGTGAAAGAAACTGCATGCTGTTGTTTGGCACCTGTGTCACAATCTGTGGAGCCCCACATTGCTTGAGAAGTTCAGTGTGTGTCCCATGGAACGCTTCTGTGCCTGCCTCACAGCGTTAGGACAAGGGAATGATGACACATTACCACACACCTCCAGAGATCGTCACATTCTTCGTTCCCTTGAGTAATGAATATTCACTAGGTTTTGAATGAATATTCATAAGAATTTTAAAAAATTATTGGCGTTGATTTATTTAGTTCAACCCAATTCGAAAACATCACTGGTCAAATACCAGCCGTAGGGTATTTCGATTACCCGCATTAGGCGGTTGAATGGTATCGGCAGAAAGCAATTAGCTACCAATATTGTAAAAGAAAACAGAGGCTGCGGGAGAGACAATAATTGGTCTCTCTCCACGCCTGCCCTATCCGAGCTACGGAAGTGTTCGGGGCGTTTTGCAAATCTTCCCTTTGGCCGGAAGGTGTCACTTTGTCACCGTCGTTTGCAGGTTTGGCACGAACTGCTGTCGGTGCGCAGAGCGCCGCAGTGCCCAGAGCGCCGCGAATGGAGAGCCGCGGCCGCAGAGGGATGCCCTGAGCACAGGGATGTGCTGAACACAGGGATGTGCTGAGCACAGGGATGGATGGCCTGAGCACAGGGATGTGCTGAGCACAGGGATGGCCTGAGCACAGGGATGTGCTTAACACAGGGATGTGCTTAACACAGGGATGTGCTGAGCACAGGGATGCCCTGAGCACAGGGATGTGCTGAACACAGGGATGTGCTGAACACAGGGATGCCCTGAGCACAGGGATGCCCTGAGCACAGGGATGGCCTGAGCACAGGGATGTGCTGAGCACAGGGATGTGCTGAACACAGGGATGTGCTGAGCACAGGGATGCCCTGAGCACAGGGATGTGCTGAACACAGGGATGTGCTGAACACAGGGATGCCCTGAGCATAGGGATGCCCTGAGCACAGGGATGTGCTGAGCACAGGGATGTGCTGAACACAGGGATTTGCTGAGCACAGGGATGGCCTGAGCACAGGGATGTGCTGAACATAGGAATACCCTGAACACAGGGATGTGCTGAACATCGGAATACCCTGAACACAGGGATGTGCTGAGCACAGGGATGCCCTGAGCATAGGGATGGCCTGAGCACAGGGATGGCCTGAGCACAGGGATGTGCTGAGCACAGGGATGTCCTGAACACAGGAATACCCTGAGCACAGGGATGCCCTGAGCACAGGGATGTGCTGAGCACTGTGGCTGCAGCCACCAAGCCGAGGCTCTCAGCTGGGCCTCCTGACAGCAAAGACAAAATGGCACTCATACTGCAAGTGTGCCCAGCATTCTCATTCCTGGTGCTTTTAAGGAGTGTTACTGTTTTCTATCCCTGAATTAGGTAACATCCCTGAATTTCTGCACCCATTTAATTAGTTTTCTTTCTGCCAGCATTTGGCAACATGTTCATCACAGGAGACAGGACTGTCTTCTGTTCAAAGAATTAAGTTTCTGAACTATTTTGTTTTGTTTTAAACTACCAGAGCCAGTACTGCTTCTGACAACTAACAGATGATGGGGGAGCATGAGACCAAAGGCAGCAATGTTACTGAGAAGTGAGTGGGAGGGGAGGGAAGAACAGCAGTGGATTCTCAGACCTGATGTTTTCTTTCCTAATGCTGGGCACTTCAATCAGCTTCCCAGCTCTATTTATCATAGTCCATCTGGATTTCATGAAGACACAGAGAAGATGGGTCCAGTAGCAACTCAGAGTTAATGTAGCCATAAAGCTGCCCTCTGTCTGAAAAGCTTTCTGAGCTAAAGGACTCCCCCTAGCTCAGCATCACAGTAAAATGCTGGAAGATAGCGCCAGGAGAATCTGGGCCACCCCTTCTTCACTGGCTTTTTCCAACAAGGAAGAACAAGGATGCAATGCTTGAAACATTGATTTATATCAGTAGTAAAAGGTATAGATCTCTTTATCCCTGGCAAGGCTCTACTTGTTTCCACAACTGTTTTTCAGCATCACAGATTTTATTCAAAAGAAACACTCTGTGAGTAGCAGATCTATGCAAACATCCTTGCAAATGTTCTGTGGAGTAGCAGTTTTTAGATAATCACCTTCTGCACAGCCTTCACACACTCTCCCTGTCAGATCCTATTAGAATCACTGTGAATAACACTGCTGTGTTATTCCAACATTATAACTCACTGTTGTCAACCATGTTAGTTCACAACGTGCTGTGCCAGTACAAAAGACATGACCTTCTAGAATGGAGTTAATGAAGCATTAGGCAAGCACAGTAATTCTATAAAAGCAGAAATATGTAACAAGTATAATATATGCAGAAAATCACTGTGTGGTATGTTTTCACTTGCGATACATCACAACAAAATGGCTCCCTATATTTCATTTTAGAGATAACAATAAAGTTCATTTAGTATGTTTGATCCTTTCCACTGTGATAGAAAGAGTGGCAGATTATTTCTCTAATTCATACCTATATTAAAAACATATCAGGAACCTCTTGTAATTCACTATTTATCTTAAATAATGTTTTATGGAAATCTTAAAAAGTGTGTAAAAAAATAAAAGGAAGGCAGTGCTCTTACACATCATACTAAATACCAGATTCTCATTACTTTTCTGGGGACAATGAGGTCATCTATTTTATAAGGTACAATAGGTCAAATAAAAAATTCTCATCAGCATACTAAAAATGTATTTAGAGCCCAGAGCGTCCCACTAGGGAGGCTGTAAACTGAGAAAGCCAGAAGTTCTTGATGAGCACTCAGGAAGTTCTTCCTTTCTGGGAAAGATAGCAGCTCCAAGGGGCTGCCAAAAAAAAAGAAAAAAAAAAAAAGTGGCAGCAGTCTGAGTTCACTGGAAAATGGGCTGTTACTGTGTGTTCAGTGCCCGGCTTAATTTGCTGACAACTGGGCAACATCATTATACCAATGTATGTCATGTGAACTGTATACATTTTCTAGTTTGTTGGCTAAGAATGTGGTATTTGAAATACCATGATGTCAATCTATAGCGTGTGAACAGAATATATTTTCTACTAAGCATGTGTATTTGAGATAATTCTTGATTATTTTAGCTTTATTTGGGCTTTTTTTAAGGCTTCAAGATCTCTAGTTCCAAAGTATTTATGGACTTTTTTCTAAAGTTTGCTTTATGTGCTTTCTTCTCAGTCCCTTGAGGGATACACAATTCCCTTCCTATCTGAAGATTTTTAACACCATCTCTGAATTTCTGGAAGAAATGAAAGAAAAATGTGTCTGTTTTTTTAATCCAGATTTTGATTTGGTTTGGGAAGAGTATCCTGGATAAAGAGCAAAATATACTCTTTTCTAGCTAAGAATTGATAGTCTCCACCAGAGCCTTTTCCTTTCCTCCCTCCTACTACAAACTCTCTTGTAGTAATCTCAGTAGAATAAAAAAAATGGTAGTTTCAGAGATTTAGATAATTTAGATGTCTATCACTTTAGATACAGAAAATATTTATTTGTAGCTAATATTGATGAATAGTGGAAAATTGAGAAAGCAAGCTGAAATGCATTTTTAAATAAAGAAATGCATATTATAAAGTCAATATTGTAGGATCACACTCTGTTCTTAGATATGAAATATATTAATATTTTGTTTCCATTAGTTCCACTAAAACCCAGGTTTGCTCTGCCAGGTCTTATCTTGCTAAATACATTGTTCACAGAATAAGCTCTCCGACCTCCTGCTGGTCTCCCAAATATAATCAGATATTACTGCCTTTTATCATATGTCTACACGAGGATTTTGTTTTTTTCACTGGTGATTAGGCCAGGCGGAGGTTAATGAGGAACAGTGTGCACAGAATGTGACCTTGCAAAGCTGTTTTATCCCCCAGCAGCTCACAGAAAGCAGTCCTTTCTAGTTTGCAGTGAATCATTAATTTTAGCTGACAGACCTGAAGGCAGCATAGATATTAGAGTGCAGCCTGCAAGCCACCTCTCTCTGCTGACCTAACCAATGAAATCACTCTAATTTCTACTGTCTTCTCCAATTTACCAGCAGTTCAGGAAAACTCCTCCTCCTCCCCAGAGACCGCTTTTCAAAATGACCCTGATCTTACAGCAGTATCAAATATTGCAGCAGTATGTTTGTAACTGACTCACAGATGTCCAGCCTAATATACAAGAGGGGCAATTAATATTTTATATGATTCATTAGAAATTAAAGAGGGAAATATCAAATTAGTAATCATTTATTGAAGAGAAACTGAAGTTATTCACAGACTTGAGGTTTTGGGTTTTTTTGGGTTTTGGTTTTTTGGGTTTTTTTGGTTCAGTTGTCTCTCCATCAAGAAACAGAAAATGAGCAATGAATAAAGGACTTTCACCAGCATTCTGTCATTTGCACCGCTCTCAGTTATAAATCCTGATGTCTCGTATTCTCTTCCTTAGTGTCCCACCAGGTATCATATTCTCTGTACAAAAGCTTTAATAAAATTTCAGCATTAATATGCATGAGACTCCCTTCAGGTAGCACTGACAGCTGCAAGGAGGAGGGTACATTGATTACACCACAGGATTGATAACTTCCTCAATCCAAATGAATCTGAAAAGGATGAGCTGTGACAGGAAGCTGAAAAATCAGGACAAAGACATTATTTTATGACTGCCAAATCAAAGAAGGATGATCAGCCAAGAGAGATACATTTCATCAAAAAGGGTTCATTTAGAATACTTCTAAATGTCCAGATCAAGTGGTCTGTCGGTATTTTTGCTGTTTGTACTTCCATTTCACCATTATATTTTCTAGTCCATGAAAAATGAAGTTTTGTCTTCATGAGAAACATCATATTATTTCAGTGTAGATAGGGCAGTAAGAACAGGTATGTCTTATTACAGGTCAGGAAGAAGAATTAGACTGTGGATAGTATCAGTTCCCAAAGGCAGAGGCTTCTTTTCTCTTATTTGCTTCTGCCCAAATTAAATAGATTAACTTAGTTTAAATGGATGTCTGAGCTCATCTCATTGACAGCTCTTGCAGTTACGCATTTTGAATATGATAGCAGGAAGTTTACAGGCATCACTCCTCAGTAATTCCTAGCAGCAATCTTAATGCGCCCTATGGAAGTATCGGTGGTTCCCAGCACATCACAATGAATTTTTCTGTGAGTCTCTTTGAGGGATGTAACAAAAAAGGAGCCACTGCAGTATCCAGTGCTGTGGGTGCTAAACCCTCCTGCAGGCCCAGGCTGCCTGCACGTCTGTCTGTGAAGGCAGCAGGAGCTGTGACACCAGGACGTGCTGCCGCGGAGGGATGCTGAGACATGATGTGCTCCCGTGAGGAGATGCCATGTCCTGGTCATTTGTTTGTGATGTCTCTGTCCCTGACTGCTGGGGCAGGGCAGAAAGCTCGTGCAAGTACAGGGAGAAGGGAAAGAGGAGCTCTGGCTTACACGATGATATATAGAGCTGTCTGCTTCTCTGTGCAGGAAGATGAAAATAAAGATGATAGAAACAAGTCAAATGAGTCTGCCTACACTCTAGTTCTGCAATGAGTAATGATGTTCTTCACCTTTACCTTGATAGAAAATATTTATTATATACTTTTAAAACTAGTCTGTAATGCACGTTTTTTTTTTCCTAGGGAGCTCAGTACATAAAGTTATCTTTTATTATTCTCAGGGTAAATTTTTTTTTGAAGTGGCTGGAAAAATCTGCATTCAAGCTTCCTTGAAGTAAGGGTTCAAGGACTAAGGCTGCAATAATCATAACACAGGGTGCCATACAGGTAATTTTGTCCTGAGAGGGGTTAACTCAACCAGTTTGCAAATGAGAAAAACATGGAAGGGAGCCTGACACTGGGCTACTGCAGTAAGGCAGGAGATGAAGCTCTGGTTCTGATGATCCAGCTGCTACAATTGGGATAGTCACACCTCCCTGTGACACGTCCTGATCCCCCAGGTGTTCTGTGAGCTCTCAGGAAGATTATTCAGAGAGTTTATACAGCGATCTTTTTTTTTTTTTTTTTTTTTTTTTTTTTTCAGCATTTCTTTTCTAAAGTGTCTGAAATGATTCACTGGTCTCCAAGGTGAGGTGCATGCACAGGAAAGTCCTGGTTTTCAGATTTTTTATGTTGTCAATAAAAGAGATTTTAGAAAACCATCTCAAAATTTAACTTAATCTCATCTTTTTTAATCTCTGGTTTTGTGCATGCTTCATAGTGTGCATAATAGCACAACAGTAAATATGTATAACATTAAAAATATATAGGAAGTGTGCTGAAAATCATTTTAATGATGGAGTGTGTGATCAAAACATTTTGAAGACTGCTGCATTACAGAATCAGTTGATGAAAAATCTGAGTAATGAGGGTGAAACCCATGTGGAAGTGTTGGCACCCTTCTTAACAGTAGCTGGTAAAATCAGTCCTCAATTGTGACAGTCACCCATGACATCCTCTTCTCAGTGAGGTCAGCAGAATTAAAAAAACAAGACAACCAAAAAAAAAAGTCCAAAAACTCCAAGGCTTTCAAATGCACCTTTATTTCTAAAAACATGATGTTTGTTTAAAGCTTTCAGGCTTCAGATCACATGCACCTATGTGATTACACATTATCATTCTCTCCTCTTTGGCCTGGATCTACTACACTTAGGGTGACTGTAGTTACATGATCAGAGATCTGATTTTAAATGGACAATGATACAATGCTTACAATGCTTACAGATGTTATTCTCTTGAGTTATGTTTAATAATTGGACTGAAGGAATCACCATACAAACTGCAGAAGACATAATAAGGTAAAAATCTGCTTCATGGCTTCACAGCATCTTATGAATGTAAATTTCTACCTGAAAATTTCAGCTGGAATTGTAAACGCTAGGCAAATAATTCTCTAGAAAGCTAAAGGTGAAAAAAGGGACAAATACCTACAAAAATATCTAGCAAAACCTAAGAAATAATACTATTAGGTGCGTAGAAAGAGAAGGGATTTTTCTGTATATTGAGAAACAGCATTTGTATCTAGATTTGTACATATTCTAGTTCTTGCTAGATAGGTTAAAATGTTACCATTTGCTTCAAAATCATGGCAGAAATAATACTAAAGGCAAACTGTATTTGCCAGATGAGACATTCTACTGTAGAAAATTCCCATTTTAAGAAAAGGCAACATTTGCTGCAGTAATTCCAAAGGGCAGTTTTTTTTCAAAGACATTACTGTCAGCATCTATGCTTCACAAGCAAGTGACTGGCAGAGAGAGGAGCACATGTTGCTAAAGGGATTTTTCAGTTAAGAGGACTCAAATTAACTGTGCTGGCAGCTCCTGCATCAGCTGGAGGAATATGCCCACTTTAGGGGTCAACAGTCCAAAACATTCTGCAGCCTTTAGAAGGCAATCATCATCCAAGATGTCCCTGATAAAGGACTATGATGCTAATCTCAGTTTTTATGTTTTCTTCATTTTTGCAATATCTTAGAGAAAGTAAAGACAGAGAAACTGAAGTGACAAAGCAAGCCCACAAGAGTGCAGATCCCAAGGGCTGCATAGATCCAACGCATTATGCACGCTCTAATACCTGGCTGCAGCGGATGCTTAAGTAGAAAAATTAGAACAGAATGAGCATACTGTAGGTTTTTCAAATGCTCTTGTAATCTTCAAAACCATGCAGGTCTAGGGCTTACTGACTGAATGCAATGCCTCTGTACTAATAACTTGCAGACGATTTTCTTCCCATCATTTGATCATAAACTTATTGAATCCATGCAAATATTCTCTCTCCATAGCAGCTCATGGCAGCAAAGTCCCATAGTTTAATTGAACATCATGAAAAATACCTCCACCTTTGGTTTGTTCTCAGCCTTTGCACAATAGTTTCATCCGTGCTTTCCAGCACGTACATTGGAAAACATGTAATGTATTTTCACACAATTCACCCTCTCTCCTGATTTTACAAGTTCACCATATGCTCTCCATAGGCTGGAGAATTTCAAGCTACTTAGCTGTTTCCTGGCACACCCATTCTGGATTTCTACAACTAAGAAAGTATTTTCAGGAGAGGTATTTACACTTCAGCCCACAAGTGGCTGGTAGTAGGATTTGCTGGCAACCTATATGTGAAAGTTGAATTATGAGTGGCACAAAGAAGGCAAATACAGAACAAATGTTTGTAGTTTCTTCCAGGGTCACTTTAGGCAATTGCAGTTGAGCTTTCAGATTTCTTGATTCGGAATACTGCAGATGTTAAAAGCTTATGCAGGACCTGTAAGAAGTGAACAAATATTCGTCCAAGAAAAATACATGAAGATGGTATATCTGAAACAGATGGACCTTTAGTTATGAACACTGGAACTACACCCTGGAGAATTGCTACACAGTCTTCATTTCCTTCTGCTTCACTCTGCTCTGTATTTGCCAGGATTTATTACTTTGTCAAAAGATGGAAGTTTCTGAGACAGAAAGATAAACTTGCATGTTCTGTGTTTGTTTGCCTGTCAGTCAGGCAAATTCTCTCAAACAGTCATTTCTTTCGAGAAAGAAAAACCTTTTGATAACCTGTGTTTCAGAGTTATGGGCTCTTCGAGCCCTCAAATAATTTTGAACAATTCATATGAGTTTAGTAAACAGCAATTAATTTTGACTGATTTTCTCTTGCCTTCCATTACAAAAGTATGGTAAACCAAGACAGGCATGGAGCAAAAGCACTGATTAACTTATCAAGGGTCATAAAGGTCAGGGCCTAATGCATCATAATCTTCTCGCTCATTTTTGAGAATGCTACGCAAAAACATCAATAAAGTTGAAATAATAATAATAAAGCAAATAAGATGAAAATTAAGTTCTATGTACAGTGTACATTCTGTCTTATAAAGTTTATCTCAGTAGGAGGGAGATCTTTCCTCCCTAGAAAGGTTTATGCCAGAGCTTTCTTTTTATATATCGCTACTGAATCATTGGGTGACCAGATAGCTCTTACAGATTGAAAGGTAGTGGAGAAGTTATATAATAAGGATTGTAAACATAACCCTTACGTCTTCTTTTCAATTTCTTTCTTTCAATTTTAATTCCTTTCAGCATGAAGGTTAGACTTACACACTTTGAGGGGCAGACAGTATTTTGATGTTATTTGCAAAAAAAACCAAAGAAAGGGTAAATCTTAATTTTATCTTTCCTTACAGTTCTGCAACTAGGGCAGCAAATTGTCTAGACAGGCACATTTTTTTGTCTTTCTTTTAAAATTACTGTGTGACTCAAACTCAAAATCAGAAGCAAACTTCTTCAAATGAAAGACCTGTTTAAAGAATAATGATTTATAGAAACTGAGTCATATTTTTTGTCTTGTTTTTGAGGAACAGATAGAATGTACTACAAACACATCTAATAGTTCTTCAGAACTAAGTATTTTAATAAGACTCTCCTGTTATGTTCTCTTTTATTTGGAAGTATAAGATTATGAGGTAAGAAATCTGAGGGGAAGACTATTGATGATTACTTGTCCTTGCAAAGACATGTATAGTCTTACCATGAAAAAAATGCAAAGAGAAAGCCACTTCAGAAAAAAATTTGTCTAAATGACAAATAAAATATCAAAATATCAATTATTTGTCATATCAAATTAAGAATTTTTCTCCCATAGTTTCGCAGGGGTCAGCAACAGGTAAATAATCTAGGTGTGACCACTGCCATTGTTTATTTATTTGAAGTAAAATAAATAACATACAATGCAATTTATATTGAAAAGGTCTATCTGATAGGAAAAAATATAATAACAATATAATTAATTTTCAATTTATCCCCTTAATAGGCTGAAATAGAATTACCATGATTTACACTGAACAGATTAATGGTCAAACATAAACGGCTGAAGCTTCTGCTAAAAGAAGCAATACTGAAATAGACTGTAAAGGCTGAAGGCTTTCTGTGGAAAGACAGCATAACTAAAAATATTTCTGAAATACAGAAAAACTGTGTGAACTTTAGAAATGCAGTAACATTATAATATTAAGTGTGAAGATGAACACACAGGGACTAAAATATGTAAGAAAGAGGAGGAAAGATGTCAGGTGACAAAAAAGCTATAGAAAAGCCAGAGATTAACTCTGAATAATCCAGGTTAGATTCGAGAAATAAGGAGGTATGGCCTTATTAAAAAAAAAAAGAAAAAAAAAAAGGTTTTACATAGTCTCATGAATATTCTGAAATATTCACCTTAAATATTAACAGAGCTTTTGTCACAAATTCACATAGTTTCTAGATAATACTCATCTTTATCTCACAATCATATTTTCTAAGGATACAGGTATTTTGAAGTAATTTTGAAGGAAAAGAAAAAAATCTTACAAAACTATGCCAAAAGTTTTACATATTGCAACAAGCAATTGGTACTGGAGGCAAACTGTGTAAGAGAAGTATTTGTTGCAAACATAATTGTGTTAAACAATAAAATGATCAAGTTAAGATAATGTATTTAATAGGTGTATGAATTGCTTTATAAGTATATTTATCTGTTTCATCCCTAACTCCCTTTTCATAACTGAATAACCTATTTTTTTACAACAAAAACAATATATATTTAATATGTAAAAATATAATTAAATATATTTTTTAAAATCTATCTACATTTTTCTGTATCACTGAAAAAAGATTTTGATAATCTACTTGGCTATCTTGCTGGGAACAAGTTTGCCCTCTAAACCATTTCACAAAAGCATCAATAGATTATGTAATTCTGACATCAAGATTCCTTAACATATCCAAGCAATTGCCAAACCACAGAGAATAATTTTTAACTTTTGCATGTACAGGTTATGAAAAAGTCACATGCGAGCGCTCACACAAACACAGACATAAAAATCACCAGCAAATCTCAAATTCAGTCAAAAAATCTATGCTAATTTTCTCATAACAATGTAGAAAACACATGCCAAATGTAAAAATTTATTACCTCTGTACAGAGGACAAAAATATCAATCATGCACTGCATACTGGGCATTTTCCAAGCTTCCTGATGGAAAGATACCAAGGAGAACTGGCTTAGTATGTTCAGCTGTCTGCTAACCAATAATATACATGATTGATTCCCTAATAGCAACATCAGCTTTTTTCCCTAAGACAAGTGCTTGTATGACAATTTCTTCTGCAAAGCTACTGTGCTTCTGCTACTTGTTACATTTTAGAAATATTATTACATCTTTCCTGCCTTGACTGAATAGTCTTTTCCTTTCTAATTAAAAGCTCTTTGTTTTCTTTCCCTACATTCCTATATGATAGGGACCTAATAGCTGGAAAATTACTTTTCAGGAGACTGCCTGGGGATCCTGGTGGGCACAAAGTTGAACAGAAGCCATAAATATTCAAGCAGTTTTTGAAAGTTTGCATGAGACCAAGCAAAGGCACTTCAGCGTACTGAATTGTAACAGGACACACATCAGGAAGATGAAAGAGTCCTGAGGTACTAATGGGCAGCTGCCATTAAAATCAAACTTATATGAGCTTTCCAAGGAGCATAGGATCCTACCAGGAGTCGACCTGCTCCAGTCATACAGTAGTATTTCCTTACTCAGTGACCAATGTGCCTCAGAGGAAATGTGTGAATTGTCATGTCCGGAGAATTAAGTCAATGGATATGCAGATTAAGGAATATCACCCTTCTAGCCTTTAGAGAATATCTTATTTTCTGTATTTCTGTGGGGTTTAGTGGGGTTTAGTCAGTTTGTTTCTTCTTTTGTGGTTTTTTTTTGTCCTATGGTTCTTCAAGGGATGGAAACAATGCTTCCTTCATTGCTGCTTTTATGTTTAACCCTGTCTCTCCTCTGAGAATAACCCCCAGTTTTGTTGTCTTAGTTACTGAAAGTAAGCTAGGTAAGTTTCTAATTTCTTTTGTCCAAAATCATTACCTGTAATCAAATGATTTATTAAAAAATTGCCTGTTCCAAAATAAAACAGAAAGTAAAATTTTCCTGAGAAAAATCAGCTTATGTATTTGCTCAGTGCCCAAAACCTGATCTTATCTCTTTCTAGTCCTTGTGGTGATACCTTATATCCTAAAATAAAGTGAAAGTCTTCAGACATCTATGATAAAAGCATCAAATCTTATTTCTTGGGCAGAAAAAAGAAAGATATTTTGGTAAAGGATATCGCTGCTGCCTCCTAACCAAATGAATCCTCATATGGACACCTGGGGGCAGTAAGTCTTCACTGGCTGTCTTTCTAACTTATGCTTATTTTCTCAAAGCAAGAAAAATAAGGAAAAAAAAACTCATAAAAGAAATTAATAAGTTTCCAACAGTCATTTTTCAAACAGGATAAAGAGTTTGCAGCAATCCCAGACATATCCAAAGATTGGAAGGAGAGGTGATTGAGAGCCACCCTGCAGAGAAAGATTTGGCAGTGATGGTTGATGAAAATCTCAATGTGAGCTTGCAAGGTGCTTCTGGGCTACATCAAAAGGAGCATCAAAAGGGGAAAGGAGGTGACCCTTTAACTAAAACCACTATTCTTTGTCCTATTTAAACAGACTCTGATGAGATATGTGTCCTCATCTTTCTTATCTGCCCCCTTTAAGTACTGAAAGGCCACACTGAAGTTTCCCTGGAGCCTTCTCCTTTCCAGGCTGAAAATCCCAACTTTCTCAGCCTTTCCTCAAAGGAGAGGTGTGCCATCCCTCTGGGGATTTCTGGCCTCCTCTGGACCCACTCTAAAGCTCCACATCCTTCCTATGTTGGAGGGCCAAGAGCTGGCTACATTAATCCAGGTGATGTCTCATGAGAGCAGAGGAGAGGGGCAGAATTACCTCCCTCAACCTTTGGGCCATGCTGCTTCTGATGCAGCCCTGAACAGACAATGATGGATGAAACCTAGAAAAAAAAAAATTAAAAAAAAGAGGAAAGACTAAAGACAATCCATCATTGGAGATAGCTGAAACACATCTGAACAAGGCTCTTAGTAAGATAGATACTAACATGAGGAAGTACATCTTGCTGTAAACCCGGGCTGGATTAAATGGCTGTGAATGATCCCTCAGTTATCTGATCATTTTAAGGTGAGCATATATCATAGCACAGATACACATTAAAAAAATGTTGAAATCTGGTCAAAGCTTTATTAAAAGACGTTGAGAAGATTGCCAGGTCTTGAAGTAACTCCTCAAACAGTTCAACAAAATAAGCTTATTCTGTGTAAAGTACCGACCACTGTCAGTCTGGATAACAGTTCTGCAAATGGTGCCAGAACCCTGGAGACAGTGAGTGGCAGAGGAGTCACTGTGAAACTGCCAGCAGGAAGGGCTAGCAGCATCCAGCACTGGAGGAACAGGAGCACAGCTTCCAGGAGGAACAAGATGATCCCCCTCAATTCCACACAACTTAAGGCAGATGTAGATACCGTGTCCTCTGAGCTGGGGTCTCCAGTTCAGGACAAACAGTGCCAGGATTAAGTGAGCCCAGCAGAGGCCCACCAGGATGCTGAGGGAACTAGAGCACCTGCTCTGCAAGGAGAGCCAAAGGACTGGAGCTGAAGGGTGCCTGGAGATGAAGGGCTTTGGGGGAAATTCAGATTAGCCATCTCCTACCTATAACCTTGCATGCTGCGAAGGCAAGGCCAAACTCTCAAGGCCAAGCACAAGAGACAGCTGGCAAACACTGAAAAAAGCACAGCTTCAGAATGGACATAAAGGAAAACTATTTTTTTCCCCTGGGGACAGCTCAGAGTGGTGCAGGCTGCCCAGAGGCTGTGCAATCTGCCTCCCTGGAGATTTTCAGTGCCAGACTTGAAAAATCCCTGAGCCACATGGCGTGGCCTCCTCAGTGATGCTGCTTTGAGCAGATAGTTGCACAGGGTGCAACCTCCTGGTGTCATTTCCAGTCTGAAACTTCCTATGAATCTACGATTACTCCTCTCTTCCAACACTGTTTTCTCTCCTATCTAGACTGCCTCATCCCATTCCTCTCACCTTTAGTTCTTTCCCAAATCATTTTTGTGGATGAGTGTCACTTGTTTTCACAACATCCCTCCGTCAGTTTTGTGCAACTCCAAACACTCTTGCTTCACATCCTGCAAAGTCTCTCCCAGATCTGGAGGCAGTGACCCCTGTCAGCCTACAATAGCCCTGCACAGAGTTTTTGTGGCTGACTCATCCTGGCTCTGAAGACAAGGATGTTGAGATCCTGGTGGACACAAAGTTGAGCGTAAGCCAGCAATGTGCTCTTGCTTCAAACAAGGCTAGCAGAGTCCTGGAATGGACTGGGAGGATTGTTGCCAGCAGACTGAAGGAGATGATGTTTCCCCTTTCTTTGGTATTGGTGAGGGCACCTCAGTTTTGGGAAATTCAGTGCAAGACAGAAATGTACATTTTGGAGATGGAGTCTGAAGGAGGGCCACTAAGATGATAAAAGGAATGGAAAATCTCTCGTAATAGAAAAGGCTGAGAGAGCTCAGACTGCTCAGCATATAAGTTTTAGGAGAATTCCACAGAACTGAAGGGAGGGTGCAAAAACAACAGATCCAGACTCTTTCCCTTGCTGTGTGCCAAGATGTATAGGACACAAATGAAACACAGGAGGTTTCTCCAAACAGAAGGAAATATTTTTTCTGACCCTATCTCTGCAGGATTGCCAGCAGGAACTAAGAATCAAGGCCTCAGGGAGGGCAAGCGAGAACAAGACAATATCATGATATCATAAATCCATCAAACAAGTGAGAATCCTGAATTACACGTTCTACGGGATCCTGCTTGAGCAGGGAGACTAGACTTGATGACTTCCAACCTTATCTTGTCCACTCTGTGTAGCAAAGCTTCATATCCTAGAAACTGGACTGTATGCTGGAATGAAGACTGCCATGGAAGCATAACAGCTTTGTGCCATGGGCTGGAGCTGTGAAGGAACACAGGTGCAGCACCTGTAATATTGTGTTCAAGGGGAAGCCTGAAAACCAATTTTGAAAGTGTATTCCGTGGCAAATTCAGAGGAAGCAGCTGTAGTAGTCATGTCATCACTAGGACTTGCACACAGCTGTAGAGCTACTGAGTTGCCCTAAGCATAAATACTCTTGGCAGTTTCAAAAAAAAATCAATCCACAAACTATCCAAACATGTCTTCCTTACAAAAGATCATAATGAGATGTAAACTGTCCAGCCCATTTGATCTCAACCGTTTTGTGATTCCTTGATCCTGTATTTGAGGAAACACAGACCTCCTCTGACCTTATTCAGAGATGTCTCTCAGAACCAGACATGCTCTCTCTCTCTCTCTCCTTCCCCATAGTTGCTCCATCTTTTATATTTTGCTTGCAGCTTTAGTTAGGGCTGTAACTCCTTGAAGTACTGCTAGACAGCAAAGATCAGTTCATACCTGAGCCTGTCACAGAGTCCCTTTTGTGGGCTGGAGTAATGATATCCTTACATATATGAACAGTGCAATGACTGCTGAATGTGTCATCTGATTGATTCTCAGACTTCAGAGAGTGTTTCAGACACTGAAAAATCAGGGCAATGAGGGACAGAGAACTGTTTCTGATTTATAGAGACGATGGCTGATGGATGGCATTCATTAATGGTGTTCAGCATTATGGAACTCTGACTTAACTTCCTTCTGACTTCCTTCCACATTCACCTGCAAGACAAATAGTAAGGAAGAGAGAACTTTGTGGAGCTGTGTGTCTAAAACCTGCATTATGGGGAATACCAGGATGGGGGAAGGCGAAGGTCACAGCCAGGGCAGAAATCAGGAGACAGAGATGAGTTGGAAGTGCAGCAGAGAGCTGAAATATCTCCTGATGAGAGGAATGAATTCTGGGAACACAAGTTTCCCAGGTCTGGGATCCCTAGCTGGTGTTTATGGACTGAATCAGATGTGTTTGAAGCCTCCATCAAAATACTTAGTTTAAAACAATATGTTATAGGGAGTGCATCCAAATATTAAATGTGAATTTATTATCTATCTTTGTTCCATTTTACACATATCCTTTGGGAGATGCAGGAATATGTGTATGCTTGATACAATTGATTTGTATGGATTTGAATCAAAAAGCCTCCATTTCTCTGGGGAATAATGTACATACCCTATGTGACTTGTTTTTCACCACTAAAGAAACTAACACTCATCAAGCAATAGTTTTTCACGGCAATTTATTCTGATTTGTGGAAGTGAATCAGCAAAAGGTATTGTGGGTGCTTTCAAATCATAAAGTGTTTCTTCCACGAATTAATTATCATCGAGCAGATGCTTCCGAAGAGGCTGTGGCGACCTCTGGACGGGAAGCTCGGCATTTTCAATTCGCTCTGCCCGCCGTGCGCTCCCGTCCCCGCTCTCTCCCGCGGCCGCAACCCCTGCCCGGACTGGGGCTGCCGAAGGGCTGCCGGACACCCCAGCTGGGGCTGCCCGGGAGCAGCAGCACCACTCGAGGCTGTCCGGGAGCGCCGGCCCCGCTCGGGGTGTCCAGGAGCGCCGGCCCCGCTCGGGGCTGCCCGACACGGGCCCCGCTCAGGGCTGCCGACACCGGCCCAACCGCGGTCCGGGCGGAGCGAGCGCGGAGCTCCCCGGGCCCCTGGCGGAGCTGCGCCGCCGCCGGCTTGAAGCGGCCCCGCGAGCGGCGCGGAGGCGGCGGCCAGGGCCTGCCCGCGGGACGGACCCTGCGGGCCCGCTCCGAAAGAGCCTTGTGGCGGGACGCACGCTCGGTCACCGTCAGCTCAGGCACCTGCTCTCTGCGCGCTTCTCAGAGTATGGCCCGCCGCGGGTGTTTGGATTGACCTTCTCCACGAGGTCTAATCATCCTGCCCAGCCCTGCCTCGCTAGGATGTTATCTCCTGCCGTGAGAGGCATCATCCACACGTATTCGGTTTCAGGTTTGTGAGAAGCCCTGGGAATATTTTTCCTATATATTCCTAATATTTTACCTAGATCTCTAGGGGAATAAGGGATGGTGCATGTGGTGGCCTCCTGAACATCTCCCGAGCTGATCGTGACAGTCGCTGTCTCACTCAGGCCCCACATGGCGCCCTCTTCCACCGTGGAGTGCAATTCTTTCATATTTTGTAAGTCATTGGATGGATATGCTAAGTTAGACACCCTCTTCTGTCCTCCTCAAGGAGGAAATGAGCCCTCTCCAGCTGTTCCTTTATTTTTTTTTTTCCTGTCCAATGATTCCACAAAGGTGGCCAGCAGTCCCTACATATCAGTTCACCAGCAAGCCAATGGGAAAGGCTGTCTCAGTTCCAAGTAATTCCGGTAAAGCTTTAGCCATGTCTGGTGATGACTCAACCATTCCACTCTCTGCCTGTTCTGCCTGCTCATGAGCTTTTTCTGCTGGGTGGTGACTAAGGCACAGAGACTGAAGGTTTTCCTTTTCCCCATCTCAGCCTTCATTCAGTAGATGGAAATTCAGCCACTGCCTGTGAATCATGGCAGTGTAGCTACGGGCCAGAGTCGTGACAAGGGGAGAAGGCTGGGCACGGTGAGCCTCTAATCTCTGCAGCAGGCGAGTGCAAAGTCTGTCACTGTAGGGCACTTCTGGGGAGGCCCTAGAAAAACCTACAAGTACTCTTGCTCCCTGGGATATGGGTCTTCTCAGAGAAGGGGTTGTGCTAAGGAACCTGGTGCTCTCGACTGTTTTTAGCACAAAGAATGGTATCCTGTCCCTGATGCCAATCCAAAACGTTACGTCTAGAGAGCAGAGTCCAGGGCTGCATTCTCTGAGATAGCTGACCTTCAGGATACCTTTTGGGTGAAGTTATGGCAGAACCATGCCAAACAATACTTAGAAAGTTTTATTTATGGCAACAAGGATTTCAACTTTTAGACCTTACGATAGGTTGAACAGCCTCTGGCAGGAATGATTTACATTTTTGAACAGCCTGCGGCAGCAGAGGTTTAAACTTTTCTGAACAGCACATGGCAACAATGATTTTGGAAGAGCCTGTAGCAGCAGCAATTCAGACTTTGAACTTTATGTGAATCAGGCTGAACATCCCATGATTCAGTGATTTAAACTCTAAGGAGAGGAAGAAGGAAAGATAGGAAAACAGAGATAAGACCCAGGTCACCACCCAGGGTTCCAGCATCATCTCTGGCGTGGTTCATCTGGATGATAGGTGCATGGATGGTCAGTGCACACACAGCTCCTCTCAGTTGTGCTATTTGTAGAACAGTCCTTACCCACACACATTTTGTTATTCTGGAACATTTCAAAAGGAGGTTGGGGAGTCTCTTGGTTTCAATTCCCTTCCCCTGGTCAGATACACAAGTGCAATGCTGTTTCAAACTTGTTTTTTGAGATAGTTACCCAAGATAGGGAATTTTTCCCAGAAAAGTGCTACCCTGCCTCTGCAACCCCATCTTTTTAACTGCACTTTCCCCTCACTGGCATGGTAACATTCCTGTTCTCCCCTGACAAGTGTCTGAGACTACAATAACCCTTTCCGGTTTTAAGTCTCTCACACGAGACAAGGTGATGAGTGCCATGTGACAATAGCAGAAGTCATGGGAAGCAAGGACTTATTTCCCTTGGAGCCATTGTGACCAGCAAAGGGCAGCAGCTGGGAGGCAGTGCCTGTGGAATGTCACACCTGTGACTGCCTGTGGCCTCTCAGCTCTTTATCAGGCCCCATCACCGTCCTGGCACATTGTCCTCAGGGCACCTGTGGGCACACCTGAGCAACAGCCTGGTCTTGGGCTCAAGTCTAGGCATTGGGAGATCAGCAGCTCTGGGTGCTAAGGCCACCCCTTCCTGCTGTGGGTCCCACTCAGCTGCTGTCCCACAGATACAAGCCCTATTGAAGGCAGACAGCAAATTTCTCTGTCTTCACAGAGCACCTCCTCCTTCAGGAAGGCTCCTGCTGGGTAAAGTCGTGGTGTATGTCTGGAAGCTGTGGAATGAGGCTGGTGAACTGGGATTGGTTTTCAGCAGGTCTGGGGGAGCAGATGAGGGGAGCAGCCCTTCTGTCTGCCCCACAGGGCTGCTGCTGCTCAAGGAAGGAGCCTTTGGGAGACCTGGAACTTCCCTGTCCCACCTCTTGCTTTGGTTCTTGCTACTTTCCCCTTCAGTATCACGTAAGCCTAGTATATGGCATGTCTGTCTTTGCAAGCTATGGTGTCTGTTGCTGAGGAAGCTCTGGAGGAGTGTGCTCTGCCTTGGTGGCCAGCAGGAGCCAGCTGGAGCAGGCAGGGCAGCCAGAGGCATCAGAAGATGACACATGCCCCATCTGTCTAGGAGAAGGCCAACACAGCCTGCTTGGCCTCCTGCTTCCATCACTCCTGCCTTGGCTGTGTCCAGTGATGGCCCATGGTGAGAGCTGCATGCCCTCTCTGCAGGCTGTCCTTCAGTCATATCTGGCAGATGCCAGGGAAGAAGGGGACAGAGCTTGCTCTTTCACTTGCCACCAGAGAAATGAGGCCAGGGAGAGGTCCCACAGCAGATCCCCTCAGCAGCACTAGGTCCTGTCCAGGTATGTCATGAGGAACAGCATCCCAGCTTGGGGGAGGAGGCGTGGGAGGAACAACCAAGCAATGAGTGGTGCCAGAAGTGCAGGCCCCTCAAGCTCCTCTGCTCAGCAGGCATCTGTGCCTGGGATTTCCTGGCACAAAACCCCTAAGCACAGGGGAATCTGTGGTCAGCCCTGGGGGTAGAGCACATCTCCCCATTGTTATGTTGGCACTGCCCCCACTGCACGTCCAGGCCTCCTTTCTGAGAGCCTTATAAATACACTGTAGCTCTTCACAGGGTGTTTGTTCATGTTCTTCAAAGTAAGTGGTCAAGGAGAGCAGGCATTTCTGCTTTTATCCTCCCCTTTCTCTGTACCAGGGCCACATAATCCAAGCCCTTTGAACAGCAGCTGGGCTGATGGTCCTGAAATGCTGCTTATCCAGAGACCACAAGACTGTCCAGCTGGTTGCCCTCACCGTGCTGGGTCATCCTGCTGATTCCTTGAACTCAAACAGCCTCTGCCATCCTCCATGCACACCACTCTGAGCCTTTCTGTGACACTTCTCTACAACAGCAGGCCCCATTCCTCAAATCCCCAGTCTCATCACTGGCTCCTAAAATCCATTCCATGAGTCCCTTTTGTTTGAGCCCTTTACCCTGTCAAAGAAGGACAGCTTCAGTCTTTTTCAATTGTCTTGGATGCTGTTTAAGCAAAGCACATTTTTTTTTCACAGGCCTAATGCCTGGAATAGTTAGGTTTGATTAGCAGCCCTCATGAGTGTGTTTTGCCCCAGAAGGGATCAGGATGTTATCATCTCTCTCTGAAAAGGTTCATTCAAACCTCTGTCCAGCATTACTACCAGTATGAAGAAGAGAGTGGTAGCAATGGTTTTCATTCCTCTTACACAGAACTAATGTTGGCCATTTATCACAGAGTTGGTCAGTTTAGAAGCCTCCAAAAGAAGGGAGGGAAATGGTTCTTTTTCAGATGGTAATAGAACAGAAGAAGTAAAACAAGAACATCTCTAAAGTCCTGTCAGCCTGCACTGATGCAGACCCTATGGGCTATGGAGTAGACTGCAAATAGCCAGACCTTATGGGAGGAAGTTGTCCACAACCAGAGAGAAAAGAGCAGAACTTGGAAAAAAAGAAAGCCACTGAGTTTTTTAAAACCTTGACAGAAATCAAGTATTTGCCCTGCAAGGACAGAATGGGCAGTGGGGAAGTTATTTATAACCTCTTTTGATTTCTTTTCTCATTTACTCCCTTTGAATTTTCTTTATGCCATCTCTATAACAAAAGCTAATGAATTTAATTTATGATCTAATAAAGACTGTCTGCTCTTCTATGCCTGTTCATTTTCTTTGGGGAGGTCATTAGAAGAACACAGAGGCAGATCTAGCTCATAGCACTGTTGACTGCGGGAGATTGGACACAATGTGCAAATATATTTAGGCCAGTTTTCTCAGATGTTGCTATCTCAGCTCAAGCACCTGGTAATTTTTAGATAAACTATGGATTTTTCTGGCATCTCCAAATCCAGTCACATTAGGATTTAAAGTTGCTTTAGTGAGAATTTTCTGAATTTTTTATAAAGGGCCAGTCTGTCCTTTTTTTTTTTTTTTTAATTTTCCATGGAAAAGAAAAGTGACTTTTCCATAACATTGAAAACTCCCTCGACTGCAGAATCTACAAGAATTTCTCAGATTTTCTAAGATTTAAATTTCTTCTGGAAAAGAAAATGACTAAGGCACTGGACTGAGATTCAGCAGTTCAGAGAATTGTCTGCTCATTTCCATAGATACTTTGTGATATAGTCACGGGCAATTAACTCATTTTAACCTTTGGTTTCGTCTTGAAATTAATGACACTTTCCAATTGTTTTGGCAGATTAGGAAGAAAAATCTATTAGTTTATTGTAAGGCAATCAGATAATATTCAATGGACAACTTAGAGAGCACTCAAAGAAAAGATGTTGTTTCTGCAATGCAATTGGAAAGGTGCAAAATTATTGTGTTGCTGCATGTCAGACAACTGTAGAGACGAGTTGCTTCCTTCAGGAAGCAGGACTGTTCTTTGTGGCACCATTACATGGTGTTGCTTCATTAATAAGAACTGCCAGAAATACAATATTTCACATTACATATACACACACAGACCAAGGAGCTGATCTATTTCCTTTTATATTGTTAATTTTTTATGAACTTAACCCCAGGAGGGTTTTGAGAAAGAAGGCATATAAAAATATTCCAAATTGCTATGTAGCAACAGCATATAGATCAACTTGTATGTCTCTCATGTTTCCAGGAAATTTGAATTCATTTCTCAGTGTCTTCTGTCCTGGGTCGTTCTCCTTGGCAACCCACCAAGGGCTTCAAACTGACATCAGTACCACATTTCCAAATAGAAGCCATCTTATTTTTTTTCCAGACTCTATCCTGGATTTCTTGGCATTATCCTCCTTTTGTCATCAAATAACCATGCAATTTCCGAAGCTTTTGTCTATTTCTTGTGTGTGATAGCTGATGTTTACCTTTATGAGCTGAACATAAGACTTCTGTTAGGACATTGTTTATTTTTTGCTCTCTGCTTGCACATGGATGTTGCAATCACTGTTGTTTATGTCACCTTCAATTCAGTTATATTAATATAGAACCTTGTACTGTTTAATATTGCATACTATTCAATAAGACCTGTTTCTAATTTGGCAGCTCAGCAGTCTGGGAGCAGTCTCTTCTAAAGGATCACCTTTGGAGTAAATGCATATTTGCACAAAACAGAAGGTGAACTTCAGTGCATCACATCTTCCTCTGGCAGCTATAAAGCAAGTTTCAAATGTATTCAGGTCATCAACACATACTAAAGACAGTATTTTTATTTCTTTTTTTTTTCTTTTTTTCTTTTTTTTTTTTTTGGTCTCATGTGTGCTCTCTTCAGGTACTTTCATTTTTAGGAGGACTCCACCTCCTCTACCTTATGTCTCTCTAACTGTGGGAGCTGAAACAATCCATTTTCTCAAACAAGGTGGCATATAGAACCAGATTCTCAGTGTCTGTGCTGTTGTCCTGAAATCTTGTCAAATTTGAAGGAAAAAAGACATTCAGTATAAATGTAAGGCTGCATTTCAGGTCAGAACCAGTTTATTACGAAACAGACAATAACCTGTCTCAGGAAGTGGGATTAGAAAGTCTGAGGTGATTCTTATACTATTTCTCATAGTGACAGAAAACATACAGAGATACCAGGAAAGCAAGAACAGAATGTTTTCTCCCCTGCTCTTTTCTTGGGGACTCGTGTATTGTTTTTCACTGAATTTCTTAGGCATGACAGTAGTGTCAGAAGACCAAGCTAGAACTTAGAGGCAGATGTGCCTCTATCCTTTTTTAAAGCATCTTGAGAGTAATGAAGATTATTTAAACCTTAAAATAAAAGTTTTTACACTCAAACTCAGATTTTATCCAAGCAGATGTTGCAAATAGAATATTCCAAAGAAGTAAAAAAGAATTTTCTTCCTTGAATGCACTGTAGATTAGTAGGATAGGTTGTTTCCTTCAGTCTTTTTCTCACCTAAATTATATTTTTGGGGGATAGAAGATGCTGTGCACCAATTCTACATAGCACCACTGTTTTGTTGGAAATAGATTTGACCCTTTGACCCTTTTTTCCCTCTCCTTTTTTTTCTTTTTCTTTTGGTGGAAGGAGTGTCTTTGGTTTTAATTTCATACTTTTTGAAGGTCATTTCACTGAACTTTTTAACAAAATCTTATCTTATTCTCTATCTCATCCTCTATGGGCCATAGTTGGTATTCCTTTATTTCAACACTGATGTAGGATAATTTCATCTTCTAGCTCCATTAATGTACAAAATCCCTCATTTTTCAGATCCATGTTGCATTTCACAAGTTCACACATACACATTTAAATACCAAGGTGTTTTTCACATAGTACTCTTAACAACACATGCCAGACATTTCCTTAAGTGCCTGAAAAACAGTCTTAGCAATCTGTACATGTATTTTTACCCAGTGCTTAAAGACAAAGCTTCTCTGGTGCCTTCTGGAATAATCTGGAACTATTTTCAGAGAGATAATATAAAGAAAATTTGTTAGCCTGGTGATAGACTAAACAAATGTTATTATCCCAGAACAGAAAGAGTAATGGAATTTTGAACTAAATGTTAAATAAGTATCACAGATTTTGTGCCATGTCCTCTTAGAAGACATCCAGCATTGCAGTTTGCAGCCTCTCTCCAGTCTAATCTACCAGCTCTGGAACTTCAATCTCCATCAGACTGTTGGGAAAAAGCACTTCCCTGTGAATAAACCTTGCAATGCAGAAGACAAAGAAGGTGGCTATCTGTTCACATCACCAGAGAGATAGATAGCATTGGAGTACATTGAGCTTCACTTTTGTCAATATTATTCTGCAACAGTGTAAATAGACATGGAAACCTTTGTTTTTGAAGCGACAGTTTTGTAAGATTCACAGTAAGTCTGCTGAAACAATGAGATAATTTAAAACACTGTTGAAATTCCTAGTGAGGTTGTTTGTATAATCTGCTTATCCAAGTTAGAAAAAGAATCTTTCTATCTTTTCTGCATTTAAAAAATGTCTGTGAAAGATTGCATGGCAGATAGCAGAAGTGATATCACCAGAGTATAAGCATTTCTAAGAGGAAAAGCAGTTCTAGAGAAAGCTGACAATAAGAAAGGGGAACCTTTCACCATAAATGTCAGGTCTAACATGGAAAAGCTTAGGGGCTGAGGAACAGATTATCTGCGCATGAGTAAATGTAAGAAAGTGCTATTATTGCTTGCCACAGTATCTTGTAAGGCTTATGTTCTCCCCAAGATGAACAAGATAGGTGTTCATCTGAAAAGGAATACATAAATAGGGTGTTGGAATACAACAAATTAAAATCAGTAATTAAATTTATTCAGATCCATGGTTTTCTGATACAGTTTCCACTCAGACACACATTAGAAATATGTTAGATACTAATGCAGTTTTCTAGTGAAGAAAATTAGATTCAAGGGAAAGCCTAAAATCTGTGCTCAAATTCAAAGTATTAGTTACAGATTTGAATGATCTTAAAGTTCTTTTCCAATCTGAGTGATTCTATGACTTCACTTGGAAGAACATCACCTCTTCACACGTCCTTTGTGAAACTATTTCTGCTACAGCATGATTATAGACCCAGAGCTGTAGGATTAAAAAAAAAAAGGCAGAACAAAAGATTGCATATGTGCATTTGTGTAAGCGTTTTCATACTATTTCTTGAATATCTAAACCATAAAGCCATAAGAAAGGCTAAGCTGCATACCACACAGGCAAGACTTCTGAGTAAATGCAAATTTCATTGGAAGGACAGGTAATCTTTCCAAATGTCTACAGAATTGTTCTCATTTGCACATCTATATACGCACAAAGCATGTATTATCTATGCTTTGTAGTCTGTGAAGAACAAAATATAGATTAATTAATTTACATTTCTTTTCTTCAAATAAGAGTAACTACATAAAACTGAGAATTGAAAAATAAGTGTTTTATGTCTGTTTTTCAATACAGTTGAAATTACAATCAGTTGTAATTAGTAGCAAAGCAAAATATAATGGAATATTATTTCAAAGCAGCACAGAAGTTTTGCTAATTCATTTCTTATCACTGGCAAAAAAAAAAATCACTTATCATCCAGTGCTGCTGTGAAAAGTTATGTAAATCTCAAAACATTATTAAGAGCAGGTAGAAGGGGAAATATAAACAAAACCTGCAGAAGAACTGGATTAAAGTTTTCAGGCTGAAATACTTTGTTTGCAAACACATTACTATCTCCATCAAAGCTTAAAAGTGGTAAAGTAAGTCAAGATCCCCTCAATGAATCTGAAGTTTCTTAGTTTGATATGAAAATTCCTGTTTGAATTTCAGGCCTCCTTTAAAGAAAAGGATTCTTCTATGTAATACCAAAAGTGATTATGTAAACAAATGACACTGAAATATCTCAAATGTTTTAAAAAGATTTTTTAAAATTCAATTTTATGAGAAATTTTAAGAAATAACAGATTTTTCTGTAAAATTAGAATACAGTATGATGTCTTGTCAACAAAATATCCAATATCTGAGTAGTTAGTACTTTCAGTTAGAGGTGACTTATTTCCACACCTCATAAAAAAATGTTTGGTTTTCTCAGCCTTCAGTTTTTCAGTGGGCATGCTACCTCCTTGTACTGAATAAGTTATCTTAATTTGGAAATCTTGTTATTTCGTTGCTTAAGAATCTCTAGAAAAAATGCATTCTTAGAGAATTAGGTCAACCTACAAGGGGGTTTATTTTCTGTCAAATTACTCTTAAAGCAACAACTTCAAAAGCTTTATTTCTGGGGTTTTTTTCTTACATTGGATCAGAGTATTGGGCCCATCAGCATTCTCTGCAGTCAATTTCAGGACAATATTTTAAATATTTTTGAGTAGTTCAGTAATTTCTCACATAATTAGGATAAACTCATCATGCATTCAGGAGAAATCACATGGTACTTTTGAAAAGGTTATCAAGAGGGCTTAGTAAGGCCCGAAGCACATGCTACTGTAGTGTCACAATTAGTTGCTGTCTGGATTTCTTTAAAATTGAAAGTTGATCTGCACAAACCCAGTTTCCAGAGCACTAATTTCTCTATAGGATTAATTCTGAATAATCCCTGAATATGAGAAACACATAGGCAAGTATACAGAGAATGAGAAAGACCCTCTTATAAAAAGGTTTCTGCAAAAATAATGGAAATGTTCAGATACATGGTCTTCTAGAGACTCCTTAAAATAATTGATAACTTCTTTCTCTCTTTAACATTTTGAAGGTCAAGAATAGAACAAGAGGCATTTCATCATACTTTTTAGGATTAATTATCTATTTACTCTTGGCGATTATAAAAATTTAAAGTATTATGATGAAATCAGCAAAAATCATAAGGACACCAATTATATTGAAGTGTCCTGCTAATTATATCATGCCAATTTCAAATACATGCCCATTTTAGCCCATTTTGGCACTTTATAGTGGTCTGAAAATAAGTTTTTGTTGAATTACATTTATTTTGGTGTATTCATATTTATCTATATTGGGGTTTCTTTTAGTTTTCATACATACAGAATTTAATTATATATTTTAAGATGCCAGGAGATCTGAATGAGATCAGTAACAAAATAATTCTGGCAAGAAGATCAGGACCCGGTGATAGTGATAGGACATACTCATGAAAGCAGCCTGAAGAAAACAAGATGACTGAGATCAAAGTGCTCCAATAGACTGATTTCCCTCAATGACATTGTCACTCTACCACCTCCTTAAAAGTGGCAGACATCAAAATTGATTGCAACATGTAGGTTTCAGTCTTGCAAAACTTTGTTGTCCACATATACAGTTTTATATAACCATTTAAGGAAAAGTAACTAAAATATTTTCATGGTCAGATTTTTCTGGTATTAATTAGGGGCAGTTTTCCTCCCTTTGCTCACTGTCTTTAAGCAGAACAATAAGTAGGTAGGAATAGCAGTATCCGTCAAGCTACAGAGTTGATCCACAGGCATGTCAAACTTGGGCAGGAATTCAGTTCTTAACTGTACAGAGAGCTGTAGAAAGATAAAAAGGCTATTTTGTAGCTGCCATCAGAGAGACTTGTGGCAAATTATGTCCACTGAGTCAGTTCCAGATTTCTGCCTCCAGCATGTGGCTCTTGCTGAAAGAGAACACTCAAAATGTCACTCTGCCAGAGTCAGGCAGGTGATGAACTGGGTCTTTTATGTCATTCTACAACCCTTGCAGGTTCAGAAAAACCCACATCTCCTCAGGTACAATCCAAAGATCTTATAACAGCCTACTTTAACAAATAGGAGACCCTTTAAAAGGAAGGAAGTGGCAGAAGGAAGGAAGTGGCGGAAGTGGCGGAAGGAAGTGGTGGAAGGAAGTGGCGGAAGGAAGGAAGTGGTGGAAGGAAGTGGCGGAAGTGGCGGAAGTGGTGGAAGGAAGGAAGTGGCGGAAGGGCGGAAGGAAGTGGCGGAAGGAAGTGGCGGAAGGAAGGGGCGGAAGGAAGGAAGGAAGTGGCAGAAGGAAGGAAGTGGCGGAAGGAAGTGGCGGAAGGAAGTGGTGGAAGGAAGGAAGGAAGTGGTGGAAGGAAGGAAGGAAGTGGCGGAAGGAAGGAAGTGGCGGAAGGAAGGAAGGAAGTGGCGGAAGGAAGGAAGGAAGGAAGTGGTGGAAGGAAGGAAGGAAGTGGCGGAAGGAAGGAAGTGGCAGAAGGAAGGAAGGAAGGAAGTGGCGGAAGGAAGTGGCGGAAGGAAGTGGCGGAAGGAAGTGGCGGAAGGAAGGAAGTGGCGGAAGGAAGGAAGTGGCGGAAGGAAGGAAGTGGCGGAAGGAAGGAAGGAAGGAAGGAAGTGGCGGAAGGAAGGAAGGAAGTGGCGGAAGGAAGGAAGGAAGGAAGGAAGGAAGTGGCGGAAGGAAGGAAGGAAGGAAGGAAGGAAGGAAGGAAGGAAGGAAGGAAGGAAGGAAGGAAGGAAGGAAGGAAGGAAGGAAGGAAGGAAGGAAGGAAGGAAGGAAGGAAGGAAGGAAGGAAGGAAGGAAGGAAGGAAGGAAGGAAGGAAGGAAGGAAGGAAGGAAGGAAGGAAGGAAGGAAGGAAGGAAGGAAGGAAGGAAGGAAGGAAGGAAGGAAGGAAGGAAGGAAGGAAGGAAGGAAGTGGCGGAAGGAAGTGGCGGAAGTGGCGGAAGTGGCGGAAGTGGCGGAAGGAAGGAAGGAAGGAAGGAAGGAAGGAAGGAAGGAAGGAAGGAAGGAAGGAAGGAAGGAAGGAAGGAAGGAAGGAAGGAAGGAAGGAAGGAAGGAAGGAAGGAAGGAAGGAAGGAAGGAAGGAAGGAAGGAAGGAAGGAAGGAAGGAAGGAAGGAAGGAAGGAAGTGGCGGAAGGAAGTGGCGGAAGGAAGGAAGGAAGGAAGTGGCGGAAGGAAGGAAGTGGCGGAAGGAAGGAAGTGGCGGAAGGAAGGAAGTGGCGGAAGGAAGTGGCGGAAGGAAGTGGCGGAAGGAAGTGGCGGAAGGAAGGAAGTGGCGGAAGGAAGTGGCGGAAGGAAGTGGCGGAAGGAAGGAAGGAAGGAAGTGGCGGAAGGAAGGAAGGAAGGAAGGAAGGAAGGAAGGAAGGAAGGAAGGAAGGAAGGAAGGAAGGAAGGAAGGAAGGAAGGAAGGAAGGAAGGAAGGAAGGAAGGAAGGAAGGAAGGAAGGAAGGAAGGAAGGAAGGAAGGAAGGAAGGAAGGAAGTGGCGGAAGGAAGTAAGGAAGGAAGGAAGTGGCGGAAGGAAGTGGCGGAAGGAAGTGGCGGAAGGAAGTGGCGGAAGTGGCGGAAGTGGCGGAAGTGGCGGAAGTGGCGGAAGTGGCGGAAGTGGCGGAAGTGGCGGAAGGAAGGAAGGAAGGAAGGAAGGAAGGAAGGAAGGAAGGAAGGAAGGAAGGAAGGAAGGAAGGAAGGAAGTGGCGGAAGGAAGGAAGGAAGGAAGTGGCGGAAGGAAGGAAGGAAGGAAGTGGCGGAAGGAAGGAAGTGGCGGAAGGAAGGAAGGAAGTGGCGGAAGGAAGGAAGTGGCGGAAGGAAGTGGCGGAAGGAAGTGGCGGAAGGAAGGAAGGAAGGAAGGAAGGAAGGAAGGAAGGAAGGAAGGAAGGAAGGAAGGAAGGAAGGAAGGAAGGAAGGAAGGAAGGAAGGAAGGAAGGAAGTGGCGGAAGGAAGGAAAAGAAAATACGAGCAAGAAATAAAGTATTAAATCATCATCTCCCTCACTGTAGGATTAGGTGCTAATGCTTGTATTGTCTAAAAGCTGTCCTACAGAGGTATAGCCATGGTTTGTTAATGTGAGCTCTTTCATCCCAGTATGTACAGATACTCAGAACTCAGTCTCCTCTTACACTTACTTCATGTCTGGCATAATTCCCAGGGCTTCGGTTTTCCTTTTGACAGCAATGAGTCCCACATCATCAACTTTTCTAAGCACTGTTTATGTTCATCCTTTGACATCACATTCTAGATGAGATATATATAATTTTTTTAAAATCTAAATACTTCATTCAACACTTTTAAGCTTAGATCCAGAGGACTTTCATTTTAACCTAACTTGAAAATTTGCGTATTATTAAAATTTTCTCTGGTTAACTGTTACATTTAATACTTTTTTTTTTTGATTTTTTTTTGGGGGGGTGGGATGAATGTGATGAATTAAAAATGTACTACTAAAATGATGGAAATTCTTGACCAAAAATACCATACTGTGAATACAATATGAATTATCCAATAGATTGTCTTTTACTGAAGTATTTTGATTTTGTGTAGACTTAGTCCTGGTCAGTTGCAATCTGTTATAACCAATAGTATTAGTTCAGTTTAGCAATCCAAAGTGGAATGTTTAATAACCGGTACTGTCAGTATCAGTGTGAATTCATCTGGAATAATTCTGGTTTGTAGATAGATTGTCTTGTTTTAACTTGGGTTTTTGGAGGGTTTTCCTTCAGTGTTTTCCATCACCAGGAGTGTCATAGCTAGTGCAATGGGCTCTTTACTCATTAAAGTTACTGTTTTGTGTTCTTATGAGAATTATTTTTGTGGAAATGTGTATCCAAGATCCTGTGATAACCTTTGAACATGCTGGCCAAGTTCAGCCACAGCTGATGGAAACAGTATTGAACTCGCAAAAATTGTGTGAAGAACAGTCTTTCAGTACTCCTATAGAGGGAAAACTGATAGGTTACTCATCAAATGCCAGATAACCTAACTGGAAGGGCTTAGGACCCAGAGAGAAAAAGAAGCTTTTTTCAGCCCTTACACCGTAACTTGTTAACATTTAATCCCTGAGGAACAGGGCTTTCTTGAGACCAGTATTCACCCTTTTATTTCTTTTCTATTCAGTGGACATCATAAGAATGTTTTATTTAGTTCTTCGGAAGACAAGGTAAAAGAAAAATAGATCAGTGACATCTACTTGAAGCATGTCATAGTTGTGTACTTATGTAGATTTTCTCAAACTAAAGATTTACTCACCCTGCTGTATCTGTCAGGGTGTTAGAGATTTCAATTTAAAGGCTCAACATTATTGGCAGTATTCTTTAATTCAGAGCCTGGACCTTAATTTAAAGATTTCCCAAGACATTTTCCAAGTGCCTTGATACTAGAGATTTTTTTCACAAATATTAAGCACTTTTGTGTTGTTAAGTAAGGAACAACCTCAGTAGTGTTTTACGAGACATCCATGCATGTGCAGTGTTCAAGCATAAAAAGATTTGTCACGTCTGCATCTTACAGTAATTTGTGGTTTTGGGGTTTTGGGTTTTTGGGGTTTTTTCCCCTCAGATTGCCTCATTTGTTTTGTAATGATAAAAAAGTTGAAATATCAAATACTGGTACTTAAACCTTATCCTATCTGGCAAAACAGACTCACATTCTGAACAAGGTGAACAAGGTTTGCTCTTCAGTTAACAAACCATTAATATTTTACAATCTCTAATGTCACACTACTGATAACATTCAACAAGAAATCTAAAATTGCACTACTTATAAACAGCTTCTGTAATTCTTGCTCTCTATTGGGGGAAATTATTGCATTTTAGCAGAGAGGGTAGTTTTTCCTACACACCAGTACATGATGGCCCTGAAAAATGTAAAATTAAAAAATAGGTTGGTTCTACCTGACAAATCCTCCATGGAGGGCAAGTTCATAAATTCATAGAACAGTTTGGGTTGGAAGAGACCTAGAGACTATACTGTGAGCCTCTCCCTTCCCTTAATTCTCAATGCTTTTTTCCATTTCTTTTTTGTTTTTCCATTATTTATAAAAGAGTAATTATATCCATATTAAACTCTCAGGCTTCTTTTAAAGGAAATTCTCTGAAATTCATTACAATGATGCTGTTGCTTAAAAGGTCTTGTCACCTTCTTTAAGAAAAATAGGACATATACTGGTTGAACATTCAGAAATACTACAAAGGATCATGAACATAGTAAATATTAAGAGACTGCCTAAAAATCTGGACAGTAGCAACCTATAGATGTTAAAAGAACTGTCTCTAAGTGACAGAAAATTGGAAACAGAGTTGTAAATACAAACTGGTTTTTGAATCAACTCTGCAGTAAACCAAGACATTTAAAAGCTAGGAAAAAGAAAAATAAAGTGCTGAAATCAAACTCCACCCTCAGATTACCTAATATAATCCTATGCATATAGGAATGTGAAATCAAATAACTAACGAAACAAGCTTATGGATGTTGTCACTGTGTTTGAATTTCTTTAAAACACATATTGTTTCTGTATGTTTCACACTCCCCATTAATTGTCTGAAATACTGTTCACCTTTCAAAGGTGAAATAAAAATTAAAAACTCCAATCCTCATTAGGTGTTTGAAAATTTTTATTGTTTTGTACTTTACCTAAGCTTGAAGTTCAGAATCTAACAAGGAAAATATTCAAAACAGTCCTTCATATCTTGTGATAACAAGAGTTATCCCAAAGCAGAGACCAGGATGATTCATCTCTGTTGGTTTCTTGCTGGGTTTTTGGGGATTTTTTTGGGGTGTTCTTTTGTTGTTGTTATTATTGTTGCTGTTGTTGTGGTTTTTTGTTTGGTTGGTTTGTTTTTTGTTGGTTTTGTTTGTTTTTGGATGCTTTTCTTTGTTTGGGGGTTTTGTGGATGTTTTTGTTGGTTGTTTTTTGTTTTGAGTTTTTGTGTGGTTTTTTGTTTTTGTTGTTGGATTTTGTGTTTTGTTGTTTGTTTATTTTTGTTGTTGTTGTTGTTTTCCCCAGGAATATTGTGTACAAGCAAAGACAACCTATACAGTCATAAAGAGATGGAATTGATCCATAAAATGTCTTTACATTTATGATGGGAAGAGGACAATAAAGGGCATTTAAAATCCTCATCCTACCAAATATGTCATTGGATTGTTATTGACAACAGTATCAGTGACCTGAGAAGCCTCAGGAACAGAGAAGTGGAAGAATATCCTCTGGCAAAGTCCACTTCTTTATGCCAGGAGGTACAAGGCAAACAACAGGTAATATCAGATGTCCAGGATCACTTCTGTTTACTTTAAATATGAGCCCTAACAACCTCAGCTTGGTTTCAAATTAACCTCAGACAGGTCCTTGAGCTGCTGGGCTGTAAATTCAGCAACTGCAAAGCTAAAACTACTCACCACAATAAATATTGATACTGTTATTCACACCATTAGTACCGTATTGTCACTATTCATTATAGCATGAATCCAAAATGAAGATACCTAAATAATCTCATGAACAGAGTCTCCACTATAATGAAAAGCAAGACATACAGAGCTCATTAATAAGGGTCTCATTCTCCTCTAATTCATGTATCCTTTTTACAAGGGTCTGGTTTCATTAGAAGTACTACTATTTAAAACCCTTATTTTTTTTTCCTTGAAAAAATCAAACTAGAATGAACAAAAAAAATGGAGATGCAATCTGAGTGACTCACTATTAGACTGTGCCCTGAGCAGGGGAATTTAACTTGCTGACCTCCAGACAGGTCTTCCAGCCTCAGCTATTCTGTGATCCTACAACACTATTGCAAACAAATATGTTTGTTTACCTACACCTCTTCTCAGTTACAAAACCCTAAGATTTCTGCCTTTTAAAGGATCAATTAAATATTAAACATTAAGAAGACAGTTGAAACTCACTTGAACAGTTGAAATCTTGCAGGGATGTGAGACAAAGGGGCTACTCAGAGGAAGAAGAGTTTAAAAGTTTCAAACTCCTTTTCCACCTGTAGTTCCAGTTAAAATTTTCAGACCAAGTGATCTTCCTAGGGCTTCCTACTGTCTCAGAAAGATCAGCAGAAAATTGCATTTCTCCCATTTGCATCAAGCATTGTAGTTGTAAGGGCTTGGAAATAAGATTTTATTTCATACTTTTTGCTACTTGAATGGCAGTAAGACAGAAGCCTTTTACAACAAAAGTGTGTCTTTTCACATGTAAAAATGAAAGCATTGAAAGCTTTTATTGTTAAAATTAGGGTAATGTTATTAGTTCAAGATCAAAGATCATTATTTACGCTGAGCAGAGTAGAACTTCTTTCTTTATGAGCATCAGTCCTTTCTCCCACAAAAAGCAATAGTACCTGTTGTTTGGGCCATATATTTACAGAAGAAGGTCAAAGTCCACATCACATGTGTAAATGCTTCAGGACCTAGGGGTAGGGGTTTCCCCACAGTATCTGTAGATGCTCAGGGAACCTTTAGGATCCTCAGAGTCCACATGGTTTTGCTAATTGCTCTCTTCATCTCAGAAAGAATTTGTCTGGAAAGAATAGAAAATTGCAAGTTTTCCTACATCCACTTTGTAATAAAAACCAATGGTATTTTGTGATCTGAGACTTAGTGATGCCCAAGACTCCCCTGAAGACAATTATGTACATATGGCTTGATTCAACAAGCTCAGTTGGACCCTAAAAGCTCATTTTGTTCTGAACTCAGTATATTTGTGCAGTAGGAAAGTCATCTTAGCTCCAAAACCTCCCCTTTGATTTTCTTTTTTTATAATGATTATTTTTTAGAAGAGCAGTGAGTTAATGATGGATTTATTTTAAAGGCAGAACTTGAAAAGGCTACATTCAGCCTTAGGCTTTTTCTTATGTATTCCAGAAATATAGGTGATTCTTTCATGCAAATTTAAGTAGTCAGTGAATAAAGCTGATAATGAGTACAATAATGCTGATGTGATACTCATTACTATGAACACAATCCTTAAAAAATATCCTGAAATGTTCATGGCTGATACCCTTCCAATGCCTGGTCAAAGTTGTTGGTTATCTTCAGCAGATCAGACAAGCTTTCAGGAAGACATGTGAGACCAGGGATGGACAGGATGGAATAACAGATTGCAGCTCTGGATTTAATTGGCACGTTAATTTACAGTGTTTGCATAGAGAGGGGCTAGCTGCTTATGGGACACACAAGCAGGCAATTACAGTTATTTCATGTACAACTGTCCAATATCAATGTTAATACTGCAGTATTAAGAAATTGCAACATGGTTGCCTTTGAATTTTTTTGTAGTGTCTCAAGTTGAAGTCTCTCTTCACTTTTAGCTGCTGTTAGACAGAAAGGAAAAAAATAGGCATTGTAAAGAAGTGTAACAAATGTTGATTCTTCTTATTCCAAGTATTCCACTTCTGGATGCTTATGTGGTTTTACCAAATTCTTCTTGCCAGTATGTTCCGTGAACTTAAAGGGTCATCATAATTGCAGCTGAGAGCTGATGGAACAAATTTATGTTTGTGGTCGTCAACTGTAGCTGATTCTCAATGGTTCTCTTCCTATACTCACCTCAGAGAATCTTGATAAAGGAGGATTGATGTTTCGCCTGTGATCCACATAACTGTATGTGGTAATTGCATGAGATAACCCCAAAGACTCACTTTCCTTGAATACTTGACAGGACATAGTATTACAAAGTATCACTGTGCGTTCTTGGTAGCTGTCCATAAATGCTGCAACCTGACGAAGTAATCAGGGTTTTTATAGTGGACTAGTCTGGTTTACTTCAGAAAAAACCTAAGAAAATGACCCAAACATGCTTCCTCAAAATCAGAGGGCAAGAATTACATCAGCCCTTCACTTAAGCTACAGAATTAGTTTTGGTCCAGTGGGGCAAGACCACACATGTGCTGGCATGTATTCCCTCAGCAGCAGTGCTGCAAGACACCCACAGGCAGCTGTGCCTGCCAGATCTCTGCTGAGACACGTGAACTTGAGAAACAGCTCAATTATGTTAATCCTACCAATACTTCAGGTTAGAGAATCCTGCTGCGGCTCTGGCGTATCTTTTTCCCTGAAAGCTTTGTTCTTATGATTTAAGGAACAATGCTCTGATTTCAAGAAGGCTGTCAGAGCTGCACTCCCCAGCTACAGAGGTGAGATAGGAAGAAAACAAACATTTGAATTGATTTGGAATTAATTGGCTAGAAGAGCTGATGCAGCAATTGCTGTAGCACAAAACCACTGAACACCAGAATACATTATCACATAACCTAGACAAGGCAAGACTATTATGTTTCAGGTGAGAATGGGTACACTGAAATGAAGGCTAGGGAATGGTCTTGCCTTTCATGTACACTTTACCTTAGACACAGGGGCTTTGCAGCAAGATAGACAATTGAAACTCATTCAGTGACTCTGAGAACAAAAGCAAAGGAAGCTTGACAATTTGTCCCAGAATTTTGGTACTCTCTAGGAATACATACTCCTAAAAGACAACCACACTTTAATCTCCATACAAAATCCTTACATGCTATCCCATGAGAGGCTGATGAAATAATTTTTTTTTAACGTTCTATATGTGTGCTCTGCAGAGTATTTTAAGATCCTTGAAAGGACAAGCTTTTTTAATGACATAGAGACTAATCATCACTCAGCAGTGTGCAAGCTGTACAAGAAGCCTACACACTCATACAGTTATCAACTTAATGTTTTCAGAAATATTTACAGAACATAACAGTAAAATATATTTAATACTTGTTTGTACCTGTTTGTATTTTTTGTATGAAAGAACAGCTTAAGTCTTCATAATCAGGCTGCTCTGGCACATTCTAAGCCTTGCAAATTAGTCATTTAGTTCAAGTGAATTACAGCATTAAGCTCTAATTAATTACGTTAGGCTGTAAATAATTACATTAATATGTAATTCGCATATTAAGCCAGTCTGCAACAGGTACAACTGGAAGCTTCAGGCAAGATTGGTGGGGTCTCAGTCCTGGCAAGAACTTCACATGTTTAATGAGGCTTCACATCTTGATGTGGTATGAGCACTGGCTGAGGGGTGGGAATGCCACCCAACCTGCAGATTACAAGTCAGTGAATTGCAAAGTAACATTCTGGGTATCTAGTGCATCTCCAATTCACTTTTCTGAGAAGTCATAGAATGGTTTGTGTTGGAAGGGACCTGTAAATGTCTTCTTGTCCCATATTTCTGCAACCAGAAGAGAAATCTTCAACTAGATCAGGCTATGTACATCTTCAACTAGGCTGATCTTGAATGTTACCAAGAATGGGACATCCACCAACTCTCTGGGTATTGAGTAGTCTGTACTCATTAAGCTTTGCTTTTGCAGCAATCTAAAGACTTCTGGCAATGTAGTACTTAATATATCTGTCTGGCCTCAAAACACCCTGTGGCAAAAGGCCCCATTTCATTTTCCACATTATTTAAGGCCATCAGAGTGTGTAGGCTCTGCAGGTTTCTAAAGAGAACAGCTCCTCTTTGTCCTCTGCATTCTCAGACACAGCAAGAACATTCTGCTCTAAGGGAAGCATTTATAAAAACTGGCTGTTTCCATCACTTCATTGTTGTACTTTTGTTTGTCTACTTAGCAGTGTGAGTAGGTGTTTATTCATGATGCTGAAGAGAAACAGAGCAGTACAGAGCTGGTGCTCACTGTCCCAGTTGGATGTCTGAGGAGGTGGAGAGGAAGGATTGTGCTCACTCTTTCTTCAAGTGAAGTATCTAGGTTGGGCTATATAAATCAACTACACTTGACCAGCACACAACAGATTTTTTGCACAGCAATGAGGGTTGTGTTACTCTTGTTCTTAGGCTGAAAAATGGAGATTGAAATATTTAAGTATTGCTCTATGAAATAGATGTCTGAATAGCACCATGTTAAAAGCAGTATGCATTTATGCAAAACCAGAGTGAATATTTTGTCGTGTATCTCACAAGTCATGAGAAGACAGGATAGATATGGCAGAGATTCTCTCATCATAGGTAATGTGGAAATAAATTCTACATATTTTTCCTGATTAACTGGGCAGCATTAATTTCCTTTTCCTTTTTTTGACAAGAAATAGACATGTACTGCTCCCACATTTTCCTTGTAAGTGAATATTTGGTTGCATTGAAGAAGAAAAAATGTGATGGGAAAAATAAGGCTGATGGCATATTAAATCACAGTTGTAAGAGAATACAGTTCTGCAATAGCCTGTGAAATGTGATATTGATGTAGACAAAAAATGCAAGAAATATTTTCTGAGATGCAGATGACATGCAAAAGGAAAGAAAAATGAGTATGTACTGTTCCTGCCACAGAAAGTAGCAGTACATAAAAGATCCTAACCAGACAGAAGTTCTGAGCCTGTCAAGCTCTGTTTTAGTTCTGTTTTAGAAATGGGAGACAGATCCTCAGTTCTTTTTTTCCCCTCTTTTGAACAGCAGAGAAAGATCATGATGATAATTACTGCTCAGAAATCTAGGTGGTGAGCCTCAATAGTTGAAGTTATCTGAAGTTATTATATAACTCACAGGAATTTTACTTTAAGTTTCTATTATGTTTTTATATATACGTATATCACTAATGCACATATTAACAAGCCCTATTTCAGATATTTATTAGAGCTTTCAGGTATTAAAAATGAAAGGGATTGTTTGATTGAACACTGACAACTCAACAATGCTCACAACTGTAACAGACTCATGACTGTAATGGTCTGTTTGACAATGTTAGAGGAGAATTAGTTGCACATATAGGTATCAATAAAATTAAAAGCTGAGTAGTTAAGCATTGAAGGAATTCCAAATGAAAAGAATAAAGAAAATATTTAACATGGGAAAATACTGAAGGGTCTGCCAACTTTCTACTTGGTGCCTTATGCAGCATTTAAACATTAAAACATTGGTTTTATTTACAAAGATAATTCTCATTTACAAGAAATTACAGTGTTAAAGCTATGGCTTTCTTTCTGAAGAACATGTAATAAAGCATCAAGCAAAGAGTAATCATACTGCTGGGGAAATGATATGAAAGCTAAATTTTACAGTGCACATGCTGACTGCCTTCTCTGTGATGTTGTCAGAGAAAGGACACTGCTATCCATAATGACTCCATCTTCCATATACAAAAAAACATAAGAGTACAAGGATAATATGTAATGTGTTCAAAAGTAGTGAAATAAATTTAATAGACATACATTCCATTTCAAATGAGGAATGTATTATTCCATCTCTACTGTAAGCAAGTGTCAAGAGAATAAAGATAAGATTCATGGAGCCTATTTTACAATACCCAGAAGTATCAATGATGCTTAATAGGAAGATTTTCCACTATGAACTACAAAGTACACAGAAAGATAGTCAGTCCTGACTTGTCTTCCATATGCAGGCATATGCAATTAAAGCAGACAAAATACCCCCCATAAGCACATAGAGGTCTAACCACCAAGAAAAATGAACAAATCCGATCGTCTTAATTGTTTTTCTTAAAATGAATGACAGATTCTTTCAGACTCCTTATATCAAACAGCATGCTTCCCCAGGAGCTCCCTGTGTATGAATTGTGTGGAGAGGCTACACTCAAGACAAAAACGGGATGACTTTAATGACAATTCTGTAGCTGCTGGCTTTATTCATTGCGATAAATATGCTCAAAAAAAATCTGAAAAGTAGATGATGCATCTGGCTACATCAGAAAGATAATGACAGTTTACTAAGAAAATGCATTACTTGGGTAGCTGTTCTACTTCTTTAACTTGTCAGCAAACTCCTTTAAGAGCAAGAAAATTATTCTTACATCTAAAAACTGAATAATAATTACACTCCTTCCTGAGCTTGTGTCTCAGAGTTAGATAAAATAAATAGTATTTTTTCATTGGTTTTCATATGGAAAAGCTTTACTGTACTTTAAAATATCTCCAAGTTAGAGTGAATATAAAAAACAGGTTTGAAGTAGAGAAAAGTTAGAGGTAGGGGAAAAGACTAAAGGATAAATTCAGTCTTTTTTCACCTTCACTCTGCTCATAAGATTTGATTAAAACATCTATCTTTAATTATCATAATTAGGAATTTCTTATGCCCTTGACCGAGAAGTATAAACCTAACAAAAGACAAGAGTGAAAAATACATTTTTTCATATTGCCTAATTTATATTTTTATCTGTATTAATGAAGTCTTAAGAATTAGACATAGAAGAGACCAATTAAATCATCCAGTCATTCCCTCTACCAACAGCTCTGAATAATTCCATGTATTTTCAGATCCTGAAAATACAGCATTTACATACAGATGAAAAAAAATATTTTAATGATCCAGGATCTTTTTCCTGTGCAATCTGAGCCTCACTGTTCAGAAGAAGGATGGCTCTTTGTCCAGGCTGAAGACTTCTGGGAATAGACACTTCAGATAAGATGACTGCATGTTATTGGATCATGTGGTGTACTTAAACCATGTACTATTATGCATTTCATCACATGATAGGAAAAGGACACATGGTAATTAAGATCAATCAGCACATCTTCTGAAGCCTAGTGTGGCAACGGAGATGTTAAATACTACTTTAGACATGAAGAACGATACCCTGGTAGACAGGATAAGGTAATTTCGAGTAAACTTTCTTCCTAGTCATTCAGATAAAGATCAGTAAGCATCCACTATTAGTTAGCACAAGGCACTCTGTCATTAGTGAAGGGGTCAAACTACCACTTGGTTGTAACTGTAACCTGACAATTTTTACCTATTAATGAGTAATAGCATTGCATTTGTCATTCAGAAAATATCCCACAGGCTGGCCTTTTTTCATAATCTGACTTTTAGTGTGGAGTTATGGTCTGTCTCTTGAACTTCAATGCAAGCCCCAATTACACATTCCTGTCTTCCCCCTACCCCCAAAAATTGCTCAAAAGCCTGACTAAATGGTATGAGATGGTGTTTAAAATCTACTTCTACCTGTACTAAAAACTGAGTCTTTCACATAATTTTAAACAATATTTTATTTTTATATGACTTTATATGACCATTTGAATGTGATGCCCAGAATTTGCCAATTACTTCTCCGTTCTCTCAAGCTATTTTCATTTGTTGACAAGACAACCACCATAAACCCATATACCTGTTCTGAGGAAGAAGTTAAGCAAAATATGCACACAACAGACACCGTATGGTGCAGGGCACACTCTAGATTGTTCTGGACCACAGTCCAGGTGAAGAGCTTGGCAACGGGGCAGTTGCAGTAACAGCAATGTGAATATTCAGACAGTATTGAAGAGAACTCGAGGTTTACATAAATTCCATTATGATGAGTGCACTGATAAAAGTATGATAAAGAATACTTCCATGGCATTTATCTATATGAATATACTTTGTATCCCATAATTTTTACATTGTTGAGAAACCATGACTTAGTGCTATGTGAAATTTCTGGTATTAAGATTTAAGCAGTGTATGTATCTATAAATTTTGTCTCATACAGAGCTGTAACTATAAGCCTACCATGAGTTTAGTATGTTCTGATGATCTGGAGCTGTTATACAGTAATAAAATGGAATAACAAATAAATGAATTAGCACTTGAGTCAGTCTAATACTTAAGGATAATATATTACAAATAAAAATATGAGGTGTTATGATCTCTTAGCCATTTTCACCAAGGAGCTACTGAAACCGGAAGCAGTATTACTTAAGGTCACAGACTAAGAAGCAAGGACTTAAATAAGCCAGGGATGTAATTATCTATTAGCAAGCATTTTATTTGCAGATGCACATAAATTGTTTTCATAAAATGTGTTTTAACAAGCTGTGATTTAATTAAGGGATTTTATATTTCTTAGATCCTTTTCTAAAACCATGTAGTCTTCTCCTGCTATTCATTTATATGGAGGAGAAGCAAGGACCTCATGGAAATTCTGAAGCAAAGTTGTTGATGATTGGAACCTTTGTTGAAAAATATTAATTCCAGGACATTAATATGTACATCCTCCTTTAAAACTCATTTTTGTTTTCTCTTTTATACTGAATCACATAGTCCAAAATTTTGTAGGAAGGGTTGAGTCACCACTCACGGTGGTATTTAAATGTAAATATGTCATGGAAATATGGCGTTAGGGATGTGGTTTAATGCTGCGCTTGATGGTCTTAAATTAAGAGTTGAGTTGATGATCTTAAAGGTCTTTTCTAACCTAGAAGATTTGGTAAATCTATGATAAACTATCTGAAGAAGCAGCTGACTAATTTAATGCATTAGAGAAAGTCCTGAGAGTTGGCAGGATCAAAGATTGTTCTCCAGGCCATTTTGTTCCTTTATGCACAAATTACAATTGTGTGCCTAAGGAGGCACTGAGAATTTAAAGATACTGCACACCTTCATCCCAGATATCTGATTTATTGTGCACCACACAAGAGCACAGAAAGGCAAGAAACAGGAAAGCGAGCACTAGCCAAAATGTGGAGCTGGACAACCCCAGTGGTTGCCATCTGTCCACATCCCACAGAGTCTTCATGGAGCCACAAACGTGGTGATCATGTCCATCCCTATGGTTGTTTTGTGCACCAACGTGTACTACCAAACACAGTAAAGTATGCTCTCATTGTTTATGGTAGCACTTCAGTGACTAATAATGCCATTTCCTCTTATAAGAAGATATCAAATATTTCTTATAAGCTCCTTTAAAAAATTTTCAAGGTTCTTCATGAAAATGATATGAAACCACAGCAAATCATTGCCGTGATGATGATGTCCATTAGCAACATTACTTCCTGCAGTAATTTTTCAGTCTAAAAATTGTTTGTGATATAGCAAGATTAATTTTATATATTAAAAAATCAAATAAAAACTCTATAAAATATAATTGCAAAAATTGAAAAAAATTGCTAATCTCAGAACCAATGAATCTCTTCTTTCTGAATTTGCTACTTTACAACAGTAGGATACAGAACTGATGGACACAATGAGGAAAAAAGAAAGAAGGAAAATGAGATTAAAAACAACAGTCCTCAAAAGTCTTTTGAATCAGCCCAAAATAAGGGAGGGAAAACTAAAATTTAAGGTATTTGTATCAATCGTCTGTATTTGGAGAAATTACCACCATTGCATTTTTCCATGTGCTTACTGTTTTCCTAATTTGGGAGTTGTTCAGTTACTGCAAGAGCTGCAGTACAAATCAAAACGGAGCTGGCAGGATTCACACATCTGTAGCAGATGGGGGAATCAGCTGTTTTGGGCAACCATTCAGTATTGATGTTTCTTCATTTTCTTTTTTGTTTTTTTTAAAGTTACAAAGCAGTGATACAGAATGTGTTATTCATGATACATTGAAGATGTGAATAAAGCTTAACTTTAGAAGCTGAAATACTCACAGTTTGTGCAAAACGTCTGTAGGACAGTCCTGTATTTTGACTATAAAGTAATTTATCTCCTGGGGATTTCCCTAACATCATCAAGCGTGATCAATGAGAGCGTGACTCTCATCTTTCTTTTGATATGGGAAAATTAATTCAGTGTGTGTATACCATGGAGAAACAGAAGGTAAGTATTCCCAGTAACCATCTAAAAAAGCCTGTCACATAAGCTTGAATGTAGATGTCTTTTACAGAGTACTTTATCTTGTTTTTAACAGGAACCCAGGAGAATTTTGTGAAAAATACGTAAATGAATAATTGGATTCCCAAGAGATATGCCAGAGTCAAGAATAATTGTATCCAAACTCTAACTAATGAACAAATGATTCAGTGAAACACATTCTGTATTTCCATTCACCACCATCTGTTATTGGCAAGATACTTTGTTCCCAGCTACAAAACTCCAGCAAGCACAGGAGCACCAAATTAAGGGACAAAAGTGATTGCTCTGCATGCTGCAAGGAAGAGCTATGTCTGTTTCTCACAGAAGCATGTGTATTTGCTCTTCAATGGCAAGCAGAAATTAACATTTACCAGAAACAGGGGAAGGAGGTATTGGTGTCTTGAAAAAAATTCCAAGACAAGAAAAGTTGCCCTTTTTTTGGCATGAAATGCCCTTTCATTGCAAACAGCAGATTGTGCAACATGACCAAGTATTTTCTACTTGTGTAGACCATCTACAGGTTCTAGTTGAAATCCTGTTCATGTCCATGCAATAGAAATCAAATGAAAACATTACTTAGATACTAAAAATGGTATTGCTGTTTCAGTAGCTAGCATCCCTCTCTTAAAGGTACCTCCAGTGTGTTAAAATGAGACTCTACTCCCACATAATTCCATTTGGACACATGTAGGAAAGAGGTCTTGACTAGATTATGGCAACAGACAGCAGGCTGCTTAGTGGTGTACTTAAAAAGAGAGTTATGGTTTCTTGTCATTTTCGTATAACTTCACAACTTCCTCTAAGAGGTATATTAAAATTATTTATACTACTTAAGCAAAAGTATGGAAAAAAATCCAAAAAATCCCAGACTAGTGGAAAAAGGGGAAGAGAGATATGTGATCCACAGTTTTGTATTCAAAAACCTTTAATTCTACTGTGCAAACGATGGCTATGGTTGCTTTATTATTAGCATCTATAAAGTTGATTTACAAACATTACTTACTAATGTAAGAAAAATTACATGGTTAAATGCAGTTTTCAACTTCTTCCACTCACTTACTGAGCTGCAGCTCACCTGCAGCTACTAACACTTTATCTATTTCCTAACAGCAGTGAACATGTATCTGGCTGTTGCGGCAGTGAGAGAAATCAGACAAGTCCAGATCATTATATTTCATAGCAGAATTTAAGACTTTTTTGACATTTCTGTCATTTAATGGAGACACCAAGTATCAGAAAACTGATACTATTTAAAACATGGCAGTTCCTGCAAGAAGTAAAGAATTTAAAAATGCTTATTGAACCTGCCTCTATTAGGATCAATAATTTAAAGCCTATCTACCAGAGCCAGCACTGCATTTATGAACAGTTTAAAATGCATACCAATGAGTACTGACTAGTTAAACTAGATTTATTAACTATCATATGAACTATACCCTTTATGAACTATATGCTTTACAATCTATACTTAAAGGATAATATATTTTTAAAAAATTTTTCTTAGAGTGCATGTAGGTGAACAGACCGTACAATATATATGGTGTAATATAGATGCAACAGTAAATGCCAGCTATATATGCAATATCTGGAATTCAGTCAGGAAATGTTTCTACACAGTAAGGAATTAAATATTTGACAACTCAGCTTTGCCTTGTGTTTATTTTACCTGAATCTGTCTTTTCTTTTCAGGTTATAGTCTTGTATTTCATATCAATCTATAGAAAAAGAAATGAGTGCTTAAGAACCTAGTTTTAAAATCTCTAAAGATTTCTATTCTTTGAGAGGAATGAATTTTCTGAACCAGACTATAATTTAGATGGTACCTTAAGAGGACACTATAATCCAAGACAACATTGCAGTTGTCTTTTCATCTGGCTTAATAAAGAAAAAGTACTGCTTCCATAAGTGTTACTTTCTACCATAATTTTCCATGTGTGGAAACAGATTTAACTAGCATATTAAATCTGACAGCATACCCATAAAAGTGTTTAGAATATCAATTATATTCCATCAATTTTCCAATGAATTCACTGTTTTATGACTGATAATCAAATCTTATGTTCCTTTTTTCATTCACTAACATTTTGTACGGCAATGCAAGGTCACAGTGAAGGTCCATCTAGCACAATATTTTATGTCTGACAGCAGGAAACATTTATGAAAAAAATAAGAAAGAGGACAAGCCCAGAGTAATACTTCCCAAAATGCAATCCATGCAAGATTCAATCTTTTAGTTGTAGACTATTGCCAGCTGGGGGCTATGTACAAATCACAAATGGGACAGGACTGCTAGGAACACATCTTGAGCTATTTTATTTTCCAGCATCACTCTCATTGCATGGTTATGACAATGGGAAGATGCCATCAGCTCACATCCCAGGCAGCAGACAAAGAACTTAATGTTACAACTTAGTTTATAAGTTTTTTGACCAATCACACAAAGCAAAAGCATATCGACAGTAGTTCTATCTAACCACTACAAGCACATGTACCTTGGTTAAAACAATGCCTGCTTATTTCGAATACAATACTTGCTTGTAAGCCTTAAAACACAATGCACAGAGCTCCATTATTAAGCTTAGAACTTCCTAATATCTCACCAGATAAACTGTTCTGCAGCTTAGGGAGTTATTCCAGACCAGTGTTAATACAAAGACCATTGTTCTATTTCTCCTTGCTTTTCTACTTCTTACATAATTTTCTGCTGACCAATCTTATAGCTACTGCTTAGCTCTAATCACAGTTCTACTGTCTCTGAGGCCTGTCCCCTGCAGCTTTCCCAAAACCCTCTTATTTATGGATTCCCACAGTAGACTAGCCTCAGGAAATAAGATAATGTCTAAACTAGATATAGAAGGCAAGTTTTATTAAGCTATTATACACATTGGTATTTTAAAAACTGAAAAACCAAACCATATGGGAATAAGTTCAATTCTGTGGAAAAAAGCTGGGGATAGTCCAAGGATGCAGCTGTATCACAGCTATGATCATAGCCTGGGGCTGGCAGGGAAGTCACCTGCTACTCCAGCCTTCAGGCAGCAGCCATAGAAAACATGGTTAATTGGGGCTGCTATGGACACTAACAACCTGTGGGATGTCCTAACAAAGTGACTATAAAAAATTATGTGTCTGCTTCTCCCTGAAGCCTGCCTGGAGCACGAGTAAGGTGACTCTGTGTCACTATGGGCAGCAAAATGGTAACAGCTCCAGCAACTACGTGAGAAAACTGTCAAGCAGACGTCCTGCAAACTGCTCCCACTGTACTAATGAAACAAGTAAATTGTCCTCTTGGCAGCCACTACTCCCAGGAAAACAGGGAGCAGTGCAAAAAACTGTGAGCCAAGAGCCCCCTCTCCTCCCATCTATTTTCCACCCCAGTTCCTTAAGGATGCTGAGAGCAGGGGAGAGGATTTGTTCTTATCTCTGCTCTAGGCTAAGAAGCCTAGAAACAGTTTGCATATCTAGTGTTTAGTATTTGCAGTAAGAGAGGTGGGGGAGAATGATTCCTGCCCTGCTCCAGTTGAGAGTTACATGGCAGAATTAGGAGCAGGTTGTCAGCAAGTCACTGAGGTGGTCTGAGAGGTTTTACACAGAAAGCAAGGAGCATTAATAGAACCAGAGACGTCCTTCTTGAAACAACTCCCATGGGTACTGCCAAGAATTCAGCAGCAGAATTAGGGTCATTCTTTTAGGAAAGCCATAGATAGTTTCAGTTGTTGCAATCTAATCTGTTGAGATAGCATTTGGCATTAAACTCATTCTAACACAGCAGGAAATCTAGCTAATTCTAATGGTCAGAATTACTTGATTCAGAAATAAGTTGAACTCCTTTATATTTCTTCTCCCAGTATATGTCCATCTGCTTGGTAGAACTCTCTAAGTATAATAAAGAGAGAGGAGAAATTAAAAAAAAACACTAGAGTTTTCACTTAACATGGGAGTGGTATTTGATCCACATTTTGTATTTTCACACCTTTTTGAAAGCCAAAGAATTGAAAAAGTGAAAGATTTATTTTGAACCTCTAAATTTTTCCACAAACTAATGTGACATTTGCAACTGGGTATTTAGATAAATCAGCCCTAAAGAAGGCTAGTAAGCTTTAATACGTCACAGTATTTTCTAAAGCATGTAATGCAAAGTGGCTGTAATCCACAATTCTTCTCTCTATGAATCTAGAGACAATACCTAAAAATAGAAGATAACACTACTTAAAACCTTTGGGATGATAGCCATAGGGCAAGAAAGAGAAATATTCCAGTTTGCTTCTGAGGGACTTGCAACCCAGCTTAAAAATCTCAGCTTCTTGGTCTTGCCCCAGATACAGCTAATGCAGTGATTATTAGGAGTACCTAATATTGCTGTCAACACGCTGTAGAGCCAATCAGTTAAAAGTCACAGCCATAGTAGATATTAAAAAGCCTTAATATAATTCAAAAAAGAACATGACAAGTAATCTGGACATTAGAAGAAAAAAATTGTAATCAGGAACCCATGTAATGAATTTTTACATTTGTCGGCAAACTAAAACAGAAGGATGAGTCCCTCGGAGCAGATGAAGCAAGGGAAATGAGTAAAAGCATATAGAGTTTTAAATGTCATTAGGCCTAGAAAACAAACAGCTCAAGAAGGTGTTCAGAAAACATTTAATACATAGAACACTGTTGAAGACAGCACTCTGGCTACCTGACAAGGCTGTATGTCAGAGCAGGCTAAATGTAAGTGATGAAGGCAGCCTGAGAAATATAAGGATTTGATATTGGAAAGAATGCTTAATTAAAACCAGGAAGCAAATAGTATCCTGTTGGGATACCTGGAGGATGCAGCCTCATCTTTGAGACACTTGAAAAATAAGATTTGTCATGCACCTTGACCAAATGGAATTATTTCTCCATGTGTAAAATTGCATCTAGAGAACAAACCAGGGGTAGATTAATGTAGCCTGCTATGACGTTGGCTACACTTCATAGTCTTTGCTGACAGTACACAGTTCCCCCTGGATGGAACAGGTATATTTACCCTGTTGACTCACACTTCAAACACAAAAGCCATGTACCCTTGAGAGAGCACAGATTTAGTCTCAATTCCTACTCCATGCACATCAGAGTGTTGTAGGTGTGTTTGCTCCAATGGTTAGACACACCCTTCTCCCCAACCATCAAACTGATAGCTATTTGCATGCAAAAAAGACAAACAAAAAGAGCAGGCTAAATTTTTCAACAACTGTTCAAAGGGTGAGGATAACAACAGTGAACAGAGAATAAGTTTGGAAACATCAAATGAGGTGATGAATTTATTAAATTGAGGAATACATGGCTGACAAATGGGTGCAGCACTTCACAATTAAGGAATCTCATACTTCCAGCCAGACCATTTTCAGCATTTTTTCAGCTGGTGTAACTAACAGGCTCTGCAGGTAATCTGCAGTGTGGAGAAGGCCTCTTAAAAGTCTGATTTCTTGATTACGACATTTTTTTACCTGTTCAACTGGAACAGTTCACTGTACCGCAGCAATAATCCAGCAAACATTTTGCAGATGACAGGCCAAAGTCATGAGGTCTTTTAGCAATGAATTTTTATCTGAAAATACATTAAAGTGAGTTCAGTGTTATTAATACCCCAAGAGTCTGAAATTGTTCTCCCCATAAAATAGTAATGCAACCTTGGTACCAGGGGACAAACTCAGTGATGGAAATGTAAGTTCACTGTGACTCACATTCAAGCCTCAGTCTGCTGAGTCAAGTAGTAGTGCTAAATTTTACATTAAACATGTTGTGATTGGAAGTATCTGCTTATTTCAAACTTGGCAATTTATCACTATTCATGTGAACTGAATGTGAATCGATGTCACACAAGGAAGAAGAGGAACTATATCACCTTATTTTTTAATTGGATTGCTACAAACAAATCTGAAGTTCTCCCTAGGTACGGGAGAGAGTACATGAATGCGCTAAAATTTTAAAAAATGCAAAGTTCATATCTATTCTATCCAAACAAATATATAGTTAGGGTAAATTAAAAAAATAGATAAATAATCAAGGCAAGCACTAATATAGTCAATTATAGTCCACTTGAGGATGTGATGATAAAGAGAATTAAGTCAAGGAACAGAAGCTACAAGAAGTGGAGTATTAAAATACAGAAACAAAACCAAATTAAACATAAAAACCGCAAAAATAAAAACCAAACCACCATCACCAAAACAACAACAACAACAACAACAACAAAAACCCCTGGATTTTTAACACTACATTAAGAAACTTAGCCAAAATACAAAATAAATCTGTAGTAGTGAATGCTTAACTCTGCACATAGCTATTTGTACTGCCATTTCATATGAAGTCATATAAAAAGTCCTAAGTCTGACTGCTTTCCTTCATAAAGAGAATCTCACGGGACCATTTTAAAGAACAAAACACATATTTCCTTAAGCATCTCCCAGATGAATTTGGGTTTCATGCCTCATTTCAGTTTCTCTCTTTGCTTGCAACAAAACCAGAAACCAAATCAAACCTAAAAATTTTGTTTCTTGGTTACTTCTCACATTGCCTAAACTCACCCATTCCACTTTGTGGGGTCTATTTCAATGCTTAATTGTTCTCACAGGGAAAAAAAGTCTTATATAGACTTTTATTATCCCTCCAACCCATGCCTGCTGCATCTTGTCCTGTCATCCCGAACTCTTGTGAAGAGAGTACCTCCATCTTCTGTGTCACTGCCTTGTAGGCTCTGTAAGACTGCAACCATGTTCCACCTCAGTGGGCCTCTGTTTGACTCTCTCCAATTGCATCTCTGCAGCTGGAGGGGACCAAAGCTGGTCACAGTTTTCTCTGTGGAGGGGGCCCATCACATCCCTCGATCTCCTGCCTGTGCCCCTGCTACAAGCACTGGATGGGGATGGCCCTTGCTGCTGCCAGCCTCAGGGTGGCTCTTGCGCATCTCACTGTCCCCGGGACCCCAGGGCTGCACAGCCCTTGCTGAGACACAGTGCCCTCCTGGATCATTATTTTCCTTTTATGCTAGATGGATCAGGATTATTTTGTCCCCAGTAAATATATTTATATTTACATTTATCTTTGCTAAGCCTCATCCACCTCCCTGGTTTAAAGTCTGTGTCTTTTTTCTTAATGTAAGACTAAATTAATTCATGTTAGAGGTGTCCAAGCTGGTCACCTGGTTCAGAGAAATAAAGGTTGACATTATGGTAAAAGAGCTGCCCTGTTTCTTAAGTATCACAGAATCCTGTCTTTTCCCTGCTCTTCATGACAGGTCAGCCAAGTCACAGCAGGTTATGTGCAACACTTTCATGCCTCAGGCTGAGCACCTCTGAGGTGCAGCGTATTGAAAAATAGCATGTGATAACAGAAACCATTGCCCTTAGAAGGCATCCAGCACACATATATGGTAGAGCTCAAATTTTCATCCACAATTGAAAGCAAAACAGGATTTTCCCTGAGAACAAAGGTGCCTGGAGATTAACAAAAACAAGACTGTTTTTTACTTTTTTTTCCCTTGAATACCGTAAGAATAGAAGAAGAAATCTGCCCTTCACAAAATCCAAACATGAACCAGAACTAGTTAAGTCTTCTTTTTTCACTACTCCCTTACAGATCATCTTTCCACATGAGTGAGGAAATAAAACTAAAGCATCACTGTAGGGAACAGCTGCACTTTTCTGCCCATTTCCTGCAAGCCCCTTCCCCTCCCACCCAAGTTTGAGATTGATTCCCTCAATTAGAGAAGCTACTATCCTTGACAGGGTAAAAGTATTTTTACCAGTTTTGAGCTTTTTTATTTGAAAGACGTAAGAAAGTTGTTTTCATAGAGTGTAGGTGAGTGGAGGAATTAGCTGTGGCATGGCATCATGGATGCTGCAACTACAGAAGAGAAGTCTATAAAACACACAGACACTAAGCCTCTTGAAATGTTTTTATTTCAGTGCTGGGAGACAAAGCAGTAAAAAATGTTCTTTCGTTCTGCTCTAGCAATTCTCATCTGTCCACTTTCAGAGATAAGGTTCTGAGCTGAATGATTGCTTGTCCTGGTTTATTGTTGACCTCTCCTATGTTTTCATAGTTTCATTTTGCTGACACAAAATTGAAACAGAAAAACTACAGCTTAAAAAGGTGTACATACTTCCCGTAGCTGTATCCCACAGGGTAAGTCCAGCTAGGGGTTTTCTTCAGTAGTCAATCAGGGTCCAAATCCTACAAATGGAGGCCACATCTACACAAATTCTCTCTGTTTGTTCACTAAATCTAACAAAGTATTCCAATACTGGTTAAATTCAAATGTGGTTGACAGGTTTGTAGTTTAGGACTTGGAAAAAACATAATCAATTACCATTAATATCATGCACTTTTGTTCAACTTACTTCAGAAATGCCTTGGAGTCAATATTATTACTATTAAGAGCATCTCTTTCACTCTGGCATGCTAACCCTTGCAATTTATACAGAATGCCAGAACTGTACAGCCCTAGGTCTTCAGCCAATTGCTAACTTCAGAATCAGGTCCTACAAAAATTGTAACAGTTAACTGATTATGTTAACTCTTTCAAGACAGTTCTTTAGTCTGAAAGGAAATGAGGCATTTGCTAAGTTATCTAAATACTTGCTAAGTGTAAGACATAATCCTAGCATTTTTATCTCTCCTACTTGCAACAATTTGTTTTATGAATGCACCAATAGAGAAATTGAGACAATATCCCAAGAGCTTAATATTTTATTTTCCTTTTATGCTAGATGGAGCTCCATAGTGAGATTTTTTCCCAATGTCATATAAGATTAGCAAAGGTCTCTCCCATTCAAGAAAAGAAAAAGTATAAAAGAATAGTATTGATTTGAAATTGTGCCTAGTGCAGATGGTGATCACACTTACGTATCTGCTTCAGGGTTAAGGAATAAATTGCAATCTTAGGATGAAATGCTTGATCAAAATGAAATTGATATTCAGATGCTGGATTTCACTGACAGTTGTGGCTCCCAGACTACTCATTAAAATTCAAACATTATCTTAAAGATTTTCCTAACTGTTTTGAGACTTGTTTTGAACAAAGTGAAATCTCAAAAATATAAAGCAGTCACAATTGGCAAGATATCAAATTTAGCATAATCTTCAAGTGAGCTTTGCAAAGTAGTTCAGATTCTAGAGAGCTAATTGACACATGAAAGCATCTAGTTACTAAGTGAAAAAGGTTAAATTTATCATATGATACTGCAATGTTAATTTATCATATTAAATACTTCATAAATAAAAAGTTCAGGAGACTATACGAAGCAGATATGGACAGTTCTGTATTTAGAATCTGTACTATCTTGTTCTAGATTTTAAAATAAGGAATGCTGATTCCATCATTCAGTCAAAATCCAGAAGCTGCAGAATTTTCCTTTAAATGATAGGATCATAGAACCATTCAGATTGGAAAATACCTTTGGGATCATGAAGTCAAACTGTAAACTTAAAACTGTCAAGTCTACAACTAAATCATGTCCTTAAGCACTGCGTCTATACATCTTTTAAATACCCACAGGGATGGTAATTCCACTACTTCCCTGGGCAGCCTGTTTCAGTGCTTGACAGTCCATTATCTGAAGGAAGTGTTCCTAATATCCAATATAAACCTCTTCTGGCATAACTTGACGCCATTTCCTTTTGAAAGAGACTGACTGCAATCTCAGCACAACCTCCTTTCTGGTATTTGTAAGAAAGCAATATGGTCCCTCCTGAGCCTCCTTTTCTCCAGGACAAACACCCCTCAGCTGCTCCTCACAGCACTTGTGCCCCAGACCCTGCCCCAGCTCCATTGCCCTTCTCTGGACTCTCTCCAGCCCCTCAGGGCCTTTCCTGCAGTGAGGGCCCAGCCCTGGGCACGGCACTGGAGGTGCGGCCTCAGCAGGGCCCAGCACAGGGGGACAATCCCTGCCCTGGCCCTGCTGGCCACAGCATTGCTGATCCAGGCCAGGATGCCATTGGTCTTCTTGGCCCCCTGGGCACAGCCTGGCTCATGTTCAGCTGCTCTCACCAGCACCCCCAGCTCCTTTCCAGCCACTCTGCCCCAGCCTGTGGAGCTGCCTGGGGTCGTTGTGACCCAAGGGCAGGGCCTGACACTGGGCCTTGTTGAACCTCACTCCATTGATCAATGCAGCCAGTCCAGATCCCTCTGCAGATTCTTCCTGCCCAGCAGATCAACACTCCCATTCAGCTTGCCGTCATCTGTAAACTGACTGAGGGTGCACTTGAACCAGACAATTGATTAAGGTATTAAACATGACTAGCCCCACTCATGACTGGCCACCACGTGGTTGTAACTCCACTCCCTACCACTCCCTGTGTCCGGCAATCCAGGCAGTTTTTACCAAGTAAAGAACACACCAGTCCAAGCCATGACCACCTAGTTTTGTCTGGGTGAATGCTGTGGGACACAGTGTCAAAGGCTTTACCGAAGACCAGACAGACAACATCCACAGCCTCTCCCTCACATTCTAACCCGATCTCTCTGTCACAAAGAGAGATCAGGTTGGTCAGGCAGGACCTGCCCTTTATAAACCCACTTGGCTGCATCTGATGCCCTGTTTGTCCTGTGCATACCACATGACAGAACTCCAGGTGATCTGCTACACACATTCTCATCCATTCAGCTTCTCCATGAATACTATAGAAATGGGGTAACAGTGGAACAATTTCCTCTGCTATAATTCCACTTTATTTTTCCCTCACCTCATCTCATTATATTTCCCCAAGAACCATATCCTCCCCGCAAATAAGTAAGTACTATTTCATCAGTACAAAACAGCTATTTTAAAAATGATGATTGTTCAGCTATAAAAGGTTCTACTTAATTCATATAAATTATATATGTAAATTTAAGCCTAAATAAAAGCCATGTTCCTATGCTACAGATATATTCTATTTCTAAATGGGATAATTGGTGTCAGATATATAAAATAATAATAAAGTTTCATAGGTAATATACTTATTTAATATTTCATTCTAATCCTCATTACATAAAGGCTAAGGTAATTACAGGAATCCTTATTACCTCTCATTCTTCCATCCTTATTTTCTTATTTGCTATCCTAGTGCACAACTATGTTTTAGGCAAGTAATTTCATGGACTTATGCACAGATCCTTTTTCCTGAAAGGTACAGTTAATTTAGAACATCCCCCCAAGGTACATTTGTAGTTACAATTATCTCTTTTATTGTGCATTTGCTTGCACTGACAAAAGACAGTCTCTTCTGTCATTCTGCCTCCCAGGCACCTAACTTTGTTATGCTCCTCCAGTTCTTCATAGCCTTCTGTCTCCAATAGTCACAAGTGATTTCATGTCATCTAATCAAATGAGTTAAATGCTATCAAAACATTCTCAGGAGCGGGAGAGATACATATTTTTTCTGGGTTTTTTTTTTCCATTGGATTGGTTAGTATGAAGAAATATGTACTTTTTTTCCTATCACAGTTTTACATTGTAATGTAATACTACAGATAGCTGAATAGGTCTTTACAGACCTTTCTTATTTTGTATATTTTTCCTAGTTTCCTAGATGTTAGAGCTTCCTATTCATTTGAGGTTTAACAACAATGAAATTTCCAGGCACCTTAGCTTTGCTCCACTGCCATCAGCATCATTCTCTAGTTCTGAGCACCACAGGGTGCCAGGGATGAACCAGCTGCGCTCCCCTATCTACAGAAAAAGTATCAAGTAAAAAGATAATCAATTGCTTGTTTACTGTGATAGTTATCCATTCATAAATGGAGCTTGTCACCTCAGAAATATAGGGCAGAGCCACTAACAGTGAGCACCAAAAAGAGAGATAACAGGCTGCACAAGGCTGGTGAAGGGAGCTTTGTTAGTAGTGACAGCTACAAGAGCAGCCACATGTCATTACTGCTGTTTAAGAGTTTTGTCTTTACAGCACAGGATTCAGGGACTGGTGTTACATTTCTGCAGTGAGTAACTTGTCACATACACATTAACTTCTCAGAAGTAATTACTGATTTTGTTAAGTTGTGGGTATGCCTGCCCACAAAATAAGGGTGATGGTTTGTTCAGATTGTCATGAGCTGGTACAGAAAACTAGATTAGTTTATTTTGAAAAAAAACCAAATCAAACCAACAAAAAATGCAACTACCCCCAATATCTTAAAAAAATTCAAAGAGACAAGATTAATAAAAAGGTCTCAGAAATGCAAGGCCATTCCTGTACCTAGGAAAATGCTTAGACATGTAATCATATTTATCTTTGCTCTAGAACAAAAGAACCAACAGACACTCATGCCATGATCATGTTGGACAGGAATTATAACAAAAGTTTATAACTGTCCAAAATGGTCACAAGCCTTAATGTATAGAAGACATTAGAAGTCTGCTGATATTCTAGGTGACTCTACCTTTTGTTGATATGGAGTCCCTGGTGAACATCTATTTGGTCTATATTCTTAATCTAACATACTTTTGAGGATAATTGTATGGACAAGTTTCAATAAAAGGTGACTTCATATAAAAATCTTTACTTCTGCTACATTTACTACTAATACATAATTAAAGAAAGCCCTGAGACTCATGTCTTCTGCTTGCTTTTAAGTTAAGAACATTTTTTGATGTCTCATGTTTATCAATTGTCAACAAGCACAAGATAGTGGGCAGAACTTTCAGGTTTCTTTTCAGGTGTCATTCTGCAGGTGAATCAGAATAAGTTTTTGGGCAAGCTATCTTCTTGAATAGCTAAAAACCTGTAGCTTATTTTACCATTAAGAATGTCTTCTTTTTCTTGAGACCTCAGACAGTTCATGTACTCAGCACTGGTGAGGTCACACCTTGAGTGCTGTGTCCAGTTCTGGCCCCTCAGTTTGGGAAGGGTGTTGAGATGCTCAAACCCATCCAAAAGAGGGCAACGAGGCTGGTGAGGGGCTTGGAACACAAACCCTGTGAGGAACAACTGAGGGAGCTGGGGGTGTTCTGCCTGGAGAAAAGGAGACTCAGGGGTGACCTTATCAGCATCTACAGCTCCCTGAAAGGTGGCTGTAGTCAGGCGGGGTTGGTCTCTTTATCCAGGCAGCAACTGATAGAATCAGAGGACACAGTCTTAAGCTGCATCAGGGGAAGTTTAGGTTAGACATCAGGAAAAAAATTATTTGCTGAAAGTGACTGGGCATGGAATCATCTACCAGGGAGGTGCTGGAGTCACCATCCCTAGAAGTTTTTGAAAAAAGACTGGACATGGCACTCAGTGCTGTGGTGTGGTTGATGATGAAGTGTTAGTTCATAGCTTGGACTTAATGATCTCAAAAGTCTTTTCCAATCTAGTTCATTCTGTGGTTCTGTGATTCTGTGATGTGTTTTTCACCTACTTACCTTGTTCACAAATATTTGGTGCTTTACTTGATGTAAAAGAATATAGACTAAATCCAGTATTAAAGATCTCTCTCTTCAATCAAAAAGATGTTATGCAAAAATTTCATCATTTCATTGGAGTCTGGTACAGGGCAAATAAGTTCAGCAACACTGTGAATTACATTGGCTTAGGCTGTAATACCACAAATATGGGCTGAATTACTCAGTCATATAAAAGGAGGATTACTACAGATTCTGGAAAAGATCAGAGCATTTTTAGCCCATAAATCACAGCTTCTTTAAAATGATTATGAAGGAAAGTCAATAGAAAATTCCTAACTTTTACAGTAACTAATTTAAACAATTATATATTTTTAAAAAAGATTGATCAGTTCATCACAGTGACTTCCAATTTATTGTATTTCCAGGACAGCTTTCTGCAGTAGAAGAGAGAAGACATATGGTTTAAATTTTTGGCAGCTAAAGTTACAAGAGAAAACAAGATTCACTATCATTCAGCAGTGCAGGAAGGCACAGACAGAGAGCATGGAAATGCACTATAAACCTACTCATTCCTACCCTAAATTATGCCTGCTGTATAGGCAATTCAATGTAAAAAATAGGATTTGAAGTTTTCAGCCTTTTTACCCTGAAGTATAGTGTTTTATGACAACGAGCTGTTGCTGGAAAGTACAAGGGAGAGAAGAGCTGACTCAAAAAGACGCCCTCTTATCTACTGCTTGTCAACTGAGTGGATATCATGAGTGGAGATTGCTATCTGTCTTGGCCTCAGTAACCAGAAAGTGATCAAGTTTAAAAAATCTGTTGACAGGACAAAATGTGCCAGCAAAACCTCAACTCTGGACATAAGGAGAACTGACTTCTCAGTTCAGGCTGCTCAGGAATTTAGTTAAGTGAAGTCCCTGGGAAAATGTTTATGCAGGTGCTGGGGTCCATCAGTGCTGGTCAGTTTTTAAAAATCACCTCCTAAGGGCACAGGAGCAGGCAATTCCCAAATGCTGGAAGTCAAGCAGGGGAAGCAAAAGGGAGAACAGGAATCTTCTCTTGGAAATAAGGTAAAAAAAGGAAGATAGATGTCCAGGGGAAGCAAGGTTGTGTGACACGAGAAGAACACAGAGATTCTGCTTTCAAATGTATGGAGAATATTTGTATGGCCAAAGCTGAACTGGAGTTGAAGCTAGCCAGAAATGTGAGGAGAACAAAAAAAGTTAAAAAAAATTATTAATGGCAATAGGTAATGTAAAAATAACATCAGCCGATTAGAGGATGAACATGGTCCTCTCAAACACAGGGACACGGACAAGGCACAGGTTTAACACATTCTTTGCCTTTGTCTTCAGCACAGATGACAGAACAAATGGAACAAGGGGGTTGCAATGCCCTGTGCAGGAGGACCATGGCTCTGCAAAAAGGACCAATTCCCATCAACCCTGAAACTCTGCAGTTAGCAGTTGGATCCCTACAAATCTATGGGCCTGATGGGATTCATCTAAGAATCCTCAAAGAACTGGCTGATGTTATTGCAAAACTTGTCTCAATGAGTTTTCAGTGGTCTTGGGAATCCTGAGTCATCCCAGCTAACTGAAAGCTGGTGAATGTTGTCCAAATTTTCATGAAGGGAAAGAAAGAGGATTGCAGAAATACAGGCCTGTAAGTCTCACTTCTGTGCCTGGTAAATGTGGAGAAGCTTATTGTGAAGAGGGATTGAAAAATAGCTAAAAGACAATGCAGTCCTTGGTCACAGCCAGCGCAGCTTCATGAGAGGCAAAGTCCTGCTTATTAAACCTGATTTCCTTTCAAGACAAGGCAACCCACGCAGTTGGTCAAGGGGATCCAACTGATGCAATCTTTTGGGGTTTCTGTAAAGCTTTTGATACTGTATCTCAGTGCATCCTTGTGGACAAACTTTTCAGCCCACAGCTGGATAAATACATCTCAAGGTTAGTGAGCAGCTGGTTCATGGGTCAAGCACAAAGAGTTACTGTGACTGGGATGACATCAGACTGGTGACCTATCACTGGTGGGGTTCCACAGGGCTCCATGTTAGGCCCTGTGGCCTTCAGCTTCTTTGTAAATGACTTGGGTGTAGGCCATGCATGCTCACAAATAATACAGAACTGGGAGGAGCTGTTGATTCCCTCAGAGGGAGGGAGGCATTGCAGAGAGACCCTGACAGATTAGAGAGATGGGCAATCACCAACCATATGAAATTCAACAAGGTGCCAGATCCTGCACCTGCATGGGGCAGCTCTGGATGTACAGACAGACTGGGGAATGAGAGGCTGGGCAGCAGTGCCATGGAAAGGGCCCTGGGGCTCTGGTCCATGGCAAGCTGAACATGAGCCAGCAGTGCCCTGGCAGCCAGGAGGGCCAAGCGTGTCCTGGGGGCATCAGGGACAGCATCAGCAGCCAGGCAAGGGAGGGATTGTCCTGCTCTGCTCTGCTCTGGGGCAGCCTCACCTCATAACCAGATATTCCAAATTTGAAATGTGCTATGAGCATGGTGACTACAATTATGATTCTGATGGTGACTAGAGTGGGGAAAATAGAAAATAGCAAAGAACCTTTGAGATTTCAAATGGGACTATCCAAATAATTAGATTTTTAAATGAAATTAAAGAAGACTAGTGCTTTCTGTAGACAGTATGTTCTATGACCTGAGGTTTTGCTGGCCAGACAACACTACAGGGTGAAGTATTTCAGGAATACAAAGGGTAATTAATCAGTGATTATATGATGACTAACATCAAATAACATTAATTAATGGAGAAGAAAAACTTAAAAAGCCCAATTAACATAAGAAATGGCAAGCTGTTCTCAAATAGAGAAGAGACCCCCCTACACATGTTGTAATACACAGGAGTAATATACAAATTGTAAAGCTTCATACAGACTAGTAAACCTTAACTCTTTTAGTTAAGTGACTTCTTAAGGACCCTATTGTTCCCTCAGGAAAAGCTTCCTGACAACTGTAACATACACAGCTGCAACATACACAGCTGTGTATATTACAGATGCATAAAATAAAAACAAGGCTAGATGAACTTTGGGAAAGTAACAGAATATTAATGTTTTCTGACATAATTTCTGGTTTCATGCATGTAAAGTCCTGGAAGCTAAAGCTAAAAAAAAAAAAAAAGCCTAATCTATTTAAAATTTCATCTAAAAGAGGACTTCACAACACAGAGCTTCTCAGAGGATTATGTGTGTTTGTCAGAGAGCATCCTGAACTGTGCTGGAAGGAATCTAGGACAAACTGATTGCACTGCTAAGGCACTCTCTTATGGTTGAAGTTAGAACAGCTGGGGCCTTTCTTTCGTGTTACTGCAAGCTGCACCTAAGGGTCATATTGAAGCACACTACAGATATTTGGTATTTCTATATTAAGATAGCAATTTAAATTTATTTTATTTAGGAAGAAAGCTGACATTTGATCCAGAGGACTATTAATGAAATCAGATGGTGTCTTAGCAAGCTATTCAAGTGGTATGCTTATGCTCCCTTTCAATTTAAACTACAGAATAGATTAAAACAAATTAATTACATCCTCAGAAAGTATTTTCTTTTTGCTAGTAGATTTGTACATCAATATAAATAGCTCATAAAGAAGCTTAGAGTTAATTCAATCATATAAAAAGAACTGCCTCATAAACTCAATCTATTTTCTAACTGAAACAATATCCACTTACAGCCTAATTTTCAGAGACACCAATTAACCTAGTGCACCCCAGAAACCCTTCTGCTTATTTTCTCTTTCCTTCAGGAATGCCATGTTTTCGAGGACTAATCTTTGGGTTTCCTCTGGAGAGTGAGTTAATACCACATATATGACACAGCAGAACTGCTGAGGTGGAAGTAACACAAATAAACTAGAGGAAATGAAGAAGGATTTAGGGAAAAACAATTTATATAGTTCACATGATCAAGATGAGTAGTTAGATAGTAGTTACAGTATAACCTAAGTTGCAGAGACAATATGTAACCTACACTTTTATTTATTGAGACATGGTCTCCATAAAACCATTCAGAACTAAAATATTCTTAAAAAATCATTATTAAAGATTTCATAAAATTTTATCATAACCTTAATTTTCTTAAAACAGTAAAAAAATAAAACCTCATAAAGAAGGGTTTTTTACATTTTTATTTGAAATTAAAGGTTTGAAAATTATTATTTTACACTGGTCACATGTATTAATGCGATATATATAGTAATACATAAAATAGATGTTACATATTAATTTAATAATAATAGATAGCGATAGATAATGGAATATACCTTGCACACATATGTTATTTTTTTTTAGCTGGAGATATGTATTGGAATAAGTATACTAAAAAAAAATCTCTTTTAATTTCTTTTTAAAAATAAATTTGCCAAAATGAAAAGACTATAATCACTAGCTGAAATATACACAAGTTTACCTATGTGATTTGAACAGCAACAGTCAGACCTCCATGGTAATTTTCATCAGTGTAGATCAACTTTACAGAACAGGAGAAAAGCAAGAAGAGTGATCAGAGACCAATGCAGATCCTGTATCAAAGATTATTCCCTCCTTTAGATGAGTTATCCCAGGCTACTCAAAGCTTACATAAGCCTCTTTTGGAATGTTTTTATGTATCTGAAGACAGGAAGTAATCAGTTCATGGTCACAGGAGGACAAAACGTAATAATGGGTTTTAGTTAAAAATATTCAGACTAGATATTAGAAATGCTTCTTTCAAGGCAGTCTTCAGGCATAGACTGCCTGTGGATGTCATGGAATATCCATAATTTCTTAAATACCACAGATAATTTACAGGTATTGAGAGAGACTTATAAATTAGTGCTGGTGTTGGGTATGGGACTATAAGACAATTTTCTAGGATCCCTTTTAGTCAGTGATTGACAATTAGGTTTATTTTATATTCTGATGGCATATTATGTCTAAGGTCTGGAATAAATTTTAAGGTCTAAATAGTAAATTTTTGATATCACTTTGTTTAATATATTATCACTTTGTTTAATATATTTGTCCCCTGATTATACAATTAGCCAAATAAATAATGTTATAAACAACAATAAATACATAATAATGCAGTTTAATGAGTCAAGTTATGCTAGTCAGATATCAGACTAAATGCACTTTAAAAGTTTGTGGGACATTTTGAAAGAAATTCTGCTTTGAACTGCATTATGAAAGACGCAATATCACCAAGCCCTCAACCAATAGCATTAATATCAGACCTCACTATATGATTTAGCAACACATTTTATTCAGAAGAAGTAAAGAGCCACATTTTCTGTTTGATTTTTGGTGCACAGAGTAAGTTTAAGATGCAAAACTAACTTCTTGAGACTTTCTGAAGAAATTTGAAAGGTCACACAAAGCCTGTTAGAAAAAAAAAAATCCGTCTTCAAAGTTAGATTCATTTTATCTTTCAGTGTCAATTGAAAAATCTCCTTCTGGGGAGGCTGCTTTCTATAATTGATGAAATTCTTAATGCGACAGATGTTGACAACCATGATTGATTATGTGCCATTTAATATACTGCAATATATTGGTGTCAATGATTGAATAAATCAGATTGCTAATCCAAGACACAATATGCAAATTTCCTTTACAAGGACACCACTGCTAACAACTATTGAGAAGGCTCTGTCCAATGTCTAGCATTTTGGATTTATGGTAGGTAATGAGAAAAATGTTATGTCTCCTCTCTCTGGTAGCAAAAGAAGATATTTCATTGTTGCAGAAGTTCTTTTTTACCTTGGATCCTTCTGGAAAACTGGATTTTGATTAAAATTCCATATTTCTTTCCTGCATTCCCTTTTACTTGAAAGCTTATAATGCAGTAATTTGCTGTAGCCCCTTTAATTTAGTGGAAACACTAATATAATTATTTTAATCCCTTCCAACACTCCCTGGATTGGACCCCTGTTTATTCAGCTTTAAGAGTTTCCTTTTTGTGTTTTAAGCTAGGTCATGCAAGAAACACAGAGAACATGAAGCACCAAATCCAGGCCTTACAACAAGGGACACACTCATTAAACGAGCTGTGCAACTATTTATTCTGCAGATCTCAGTGAAGCCACATTGCCTATTGGTAGGCAGACCCACAGACCTTATCATCCCAGGGGAAATCTGCCTCTGGAATAAGAGGGAAAACTCTGGCTGCAGCACTGAGTGATACTACAGGAGGTCTGTTACCTTCTGGGAGCACAGAGCCAGGTCATGAGAGAGTAGTCTGGATTAGGCTGCTCTCATCCCAGAACACTCTCACCTCATTCTTGAATAAGGGGTGGAAAGGGGTCTGTGTAACAACTGCAGCTGTTTGTGCCAGCTGAACCCTTACAAAGGTATGACCACACAGCTGCTCCAAGTCACTGAGTTCTTTTGCTTCTGATGGTTTTGTGATGATTTATATCTGCTAAGACTCTCCAAAATCGTTTGAATCACAGAGTTGCATAGCTGTAAAGAGAAGATTGAGTAGGCAGCGATGATTATGCTTATGGTTATTGTTTTGTCACACGAAACTGCAAAAGCATTTCATGAATGAGTCATGGTGAATTATGTTTAAATTATAGACTGTGACTCACTGATTTTCACATTGTTTTATCCTTCCAGTGTTCTTCTATAAGAATCTAAGAGATACGAAAAAGCCTGCTCTGTCAGGCCTGGAAAATTAGAAAAGGCCTATTCATCTACAGCCAACCCATCAGAATAGCTAAGAATAAGGAGAAGATCACCCCAACCAAGGAAAGAAATTTTTTTGCATCTTTGACATGTAACAACTTGGGGGAGCTAAATGCTGGAAAATCTACACAAAGCCTTCCTGAGTAAGTGACAGAACAATCCTATATATGGCATCCCAACATCTGAAACTGCATTTTTCTTGGTTGGCCTTGACTGATTTCATCACTAGAATAAGCTAAATCCATCATCTCTCTGGAGGAAGAAACAAAGAGTTTTGTTTAAATAAAATAAACTTTTCCTAGCCACAGTATTTAACCCTTTATAAATTCCTCGCCTGTTTTTTTTCTGTCTGAAGAAAATAGTCTTCAGCACTACTCTTTGCTTTAGACAACACAACTCCTGCCAGTATTAGCTAGTGTCCCAGTAGCTCCATGTCATCTTGCAGCACTAAGACACTGAGCACATGCAGAAAGTGTCCCTGCTGTAGAAAGCCTCAGTTAGAGCTAACACAGGTTTGGGCAGTGACTTCTTCCACTGCCTCTGGCTGTCTGGTGATAAATGCAGCTCATATGGCAGCATGTGCTTCTATGTGACACACTGCTAACTGAAATATTTATTTCATGGGGTGAAAAAAAATAAGTATAGAAAACTATCTATGCACCTATTCATGTTTAGATAGTATTTTTACCTCTATATAGGTAAATATAAACAGAAAATACCTAGAAATATTGATACATAAATATAGAGGTATCAACATATAAAGTATATTATCAGTAGATATTTAGAATAAATATAAACAAATTGATATAATATCTAATTTTTCTATATAGATATCTACATAGATTTTTCTATATAGATATCTATAATTATATCTAGGCATATCTATTTAAATATACATGTGTATTACATAGATATATACATACATCAATGTAAAATATTTAAGTATCTACACCTAAACATATGCAGAGAATATGTATCTATACCTAAATAATCATAGGTATACTATAGATTTAGAAAAATATATCTGACATAAATCATATTGATTTAAAAAAAAAAAAAAAGGCTTCACTATGAACTGTGACAAGTCTAAACACCTATATTCAATAAAGAAAAACACATCATACCTTGGATTTGAATAGACTGTTTCATCCCAATGGGAACACACATTAGGATTTTTAATTTAAAAATACAGCATGTTCCAAATTACTAGACAACATATTCCATTACTCTTCCAAGATTTGGCTTCACTGAGCATTCTAAAATCAACAGAATCATCTTGGGTTTATGCTACTGTTATGTTTATTAATCTAGTGATAATTACTACACATTTCTGAAAAAATCGAAGATATTTGGTAAATCAGAGGAATGTTTCAACAATAGAATCAGATACAGACCAATCCAACAACCACTAAAAATCTTAAGGGATACAGTACTTCAGTTCATTACCAGAAAACTGGTAGAAATTCTCAGTGTTATAAGTATTCTGTTGTATCAGCCTGAAATCTCAGTCTAGTGCTGTGAACTTAGAGAGATACTAAAAGCCTTTGTTTTAAAGAACATCTGTCATTTAATGACTTCTCTTCCTCAACTTCAATTCTCACTGTTTAAACAGCTAAAGGCTAGTAGCAGGTCGCCATGGTATGAGGCAGTTGTGTTCACTGAGCTCAAAACCATCCCATGACCTTGTGGCCTGAAAGGGATGACCAGGCTCCAGGAACCAGGATGAAGAAACAGCTTGCTGGAGAGTGCACACACAAAAGAAGGTAGCGGTGGTCAGTCTCCTGGGAGGATAAGAGTTTTGGCTTACAGGGCTGAAATCTGTTTTGCAGGGTGCTAATTAATCTTACTACCTGTTACGGGCCTGCAGGCACAGCTTCCCTTTCAAGCTCTTCCAAGACTAAGTAAGTAAGCAAGTAAAAATAAACTCTTCTCTATCCTTTTTAGACCTGGAGTGCTCCTCTTACCCCTTTGCCTCTGAAGCCTGGCTGTTTACTCGCTGTAGTCTCCCACCTCTGCACTGCAGTTACCCGCCAAGCTCCCTTACTCCATGAGTAAGCTCAGCTGCTCTCCAGACAGGAACAGTGTTACCTACACACATTTTTTTGGGAAGACTTTTCTGCGGAAGGTGGAAATGAGCGACAACGCACATCCGGGTTTCCTGCAGCAGAGGGAGTTTATAGGTGTGCACAGCTCTCTGTAGATGCTACGTGAAAGGCTCTGCATGAGAACGTGATTGGCTATAATTGGTCACCACCCAGCTCATTCATCAATGGCACAGGCTTACGTTCATGTCAGGGATAGGCTCTCTGCAGCCAAACCCCTCCTCCTCTTATGAAGCATGCAGTCCATCTGATTGCTGTCTTTGGACTTCATCTATACTCCTTGACTCAACATATACAAACATCACTTAAACAATGAATTAAGTACTGTTCTTCTCAAAGAACAGAAGGGGAAAAAAAACCCAACCAAACATATGGGCTTTACAATATTACTGACTGTGCCTACACTATCCATGGAGATGACTGTAATAGTGGATGGGCAGAGGGATGAAGATGTTGGGCAAATATGCAATGCTTTTATCAAAACCTAAATTTATATAGATGTAAATCCTTAAATGGCTTTCACTTAAGGCAATTAAGTCAAATTACCACTTCTCGAGTCTGTCAAGACTTGAAGACTTTCTGAAAGGGTTTTAGCAATCCAGGAATTCACAGGCATAAGGTAGCATTTCACTACCTACAAGCTTATATCCAGACATGCTCTGCCAGGATTATCTGCTCATTTCAAAATAGCATTAAAAAATACAAAAGATAAAGCAAATCCTGTTGAGATAACAAATAAAAGGCTTATCAAAAGTCTTAGAACAGTATGAAGCATATAAGCAGAGGAAATAGTTACGTGATATTTTCAGAAGCACCCTCAGTCCATGTAGAACCGCTGTTGTGGGCTAGGACCTTAGACTGAACAAAAATAGAACGCTTTTTTTCAAAAGAATACTGGAATGTAAGTTATATATATCTATATCCAAGCATCCTGGATCAATTCCCATATTTTCAGAGGCTGTGCTGCCATCTTCAGCAGCGAAGATTCAGAAAGATTTAAGACTTACTTTAATGTATTCAATAATCCTGCTCTAGAATTTTTTCTTTCTGAGGCTAAGTATTCAATGGAAATTGATGAATACATGACTAAAAATATAAAGTATTTCATGTTACTCCGCAGTAAGAGATAGAATTTGCCCTGGACATTCCAAGACCTGTACTGTACTTAATATATCAAGTTTCTCTGAAGTATTGCAGTTAAATTACCTCCTCTGTATGATAAAATAAGTGAGTGTCTACCATTCCTTATTAGAACAAAATAAATAAGGGCACAGAAAATAAAACTAAATAAAATAAAACTAAAACTTAGAAGAAAAGAAAAATATTTAAGTTCTCCAGCTTCATTATAAAAAACTCCAGATAATAAAATGTCTGAAATGGAGCATTATGTTTTATTACAGATACATTTAGGAAGGAAAGTAATTATACAGAAAACTAACAAAAGAGAAAAATGTCTTTCTTGTTCTGTATATGCATATAGAGGGATAGCAAGATAAGTGCACAAGACCTCCTCAGAAGGAAAAAAACATCTCAAGATGCATTATATGACTGTGAAAAAACAGATGGCATTGTAAATGTCAGTGAGAGTCAGGTGTCCTAATTATCTGTATGGTTTATACTCAAAATTTGTGAGTAAAGTCACATCATTATGCCCATGCTTCAAATTCCATATATTAAGCCAGCCTTTCCAGGATCAAATTGTTCCCACAGAAAACATTTTTCTACCAGAAAATGTATTAACCTAGAGTAGGACACAGCTGATGGGCTTTAGGCTGCCAATCAAAGATGATTTCTGCTACTATCATGTGCTATCTTGATAGTCAGTGAGTTAAAACAAATAAAAAACCCCAACAACAAACCCACCAATGAAACAGCCTGACTGAATAAGAAAAAATTCAAACAGCAATAAATATTCTTCACAGCTATTAAGGTGCAATACTTCCAACTCATCAAAAGAAAGAAGAAGTGGAAATCTTCAGAGAATGGCATCAAGAGTAAAGAATGTGTTTCATACAAAGAGAGAACAGGGCTTTTCATTTTGCAAGAAGATATCAAGGACAGTGATAAAACGTGATGAAATAATGAAGAACTAGATGGCACCAAACTGGTTAGTTAGGAGATCAAGACACCCTGAGAGACTCCCTTTCACACAGATTTTATGTCATGAAATCATTTAGTGCAGTGTAGTTAGTACAACAGACTCAATCCTAGTTCATTGTATTTGCTTGAAAATGTTCGAATTTTTGTTTGGATAATCTTCACAGCTGTTTTCATTTCAGTAAAGAGATCAACTTGACTTTTTGCAAGTCAATAATAACTTGGATAATAACACAAATAGCAGCATTGTAGAAAACTATGTCAAAACCCCCATTTCATCCTTTGGGGCTTGTTACCCAGAATTGATATACAACATTTTATGGAAATATTTTTTTAAATAAATTTTTTGCTATCAGAAGAAAAATTATATGAATCCAGATGTGTTTAAATTCTTCCCTGTTAAATTAGCAAGGGAGGGGGGTTTTGCAACTAATCTAAGTAAACAATTTGACATTAGGAAGCACAAGATTTTTGGATTAACGAGGAGGCAATTTTTTTTTCTTACACTTGAATAGGCTTTTAAATACATCTGGAAAATACTAGTCCATTTTATCACACCCAACACACTTTAAATACAAGAAAATAATTGGCAATAGATCAAATTAAATAATTTCTCAAGTCACATAACTCCCAGGAACAATTTTCTCTGATCCTACTGACTAATCAAAAATGAGCATTAGATCAATATAAAGCCTCTTTATGTGAGACAGGACAAGCTAAAAACTGAGATTACCAGAATTCAGAACAAAAAATATTAGATTTTTTTCTTAAATCTTTTAAAATGTGAGAGTAATGCTTCTATAACATCTACATAGAGCAACTCCTATTTCAGAACAAGAACTTAAAAGCTGATTAGCTGGCCTGCAAATGTTTCACTCATCCTATTGTTTATATTCTTCTAACCATGTAAAGATTCTCATAACTGGAACACTATGTGACAAGTAATCTGAATTGATTATGGACTGGATCTCACGAGTTTTTTGAATGTTTGCAGCCTGAATATTATGGAAGTATAGAGAGAAACATAACATATAATGTTCATAGACTTAGAGGAGCCTACCCTAGTCTGTTATTCATTTCATGTATTTCCTTGGGACCAAAATATTTCTTTTAAATAGCCTCAAATTATAATACATGAGCAAACAGAAGTATCATGGATGCAATGAAGTTTTTTCTTGAGACCTTGGTTACCACTTAGTTTATCCAAAATTACAATTAAGTTGATTACTTTACAGCTAAAGACTGTTTTCGGTACATATGCAAAATCCTTGCTGTGGTATTAGTTTTTATGACAAGTGAGAGTTTTCAATGAGAAGTGGGAGGTATTAAGAAACATTGAATGCTGATGGCAGTGTAAAGAGTCTAAAGAGATTTTCTCATCAAGTATTTTTCTCAGGTCCTATCTGTGACCTCTTGCAGTGCAGAGGCTGCAAGAGGACTGAACACACTCTTTAGGGAATTAACAGAAAAAACCTGGCTTTCAGAGATCTTAAATGCAAGATGATTTTTGCAAACATCTATTCACAAAGGCAAAAAGGCTTCAGTGGGGTTTCACCGCATTCAGCAAATGCAAACGTGAAGCAAGCATTACTAAGATTTACTCTGACAAGTGATAGAATATGGCCTCAAATCAACTTTGTAGGACAAAACTGCAGTGGTCTTCTCTGAATCCACTGCAAAATCAAGTGTGACAGGAAACAACTGAGAAGGAAGCTTAAAAAGCAATTACATGATGTGATTTGACTCTGAAAGATGGAGAGAAGTTAAATTCAGACAACTCTGCTATTTTTGTGGCTACAAATATTTTCTGCTACTACAGCAAATCAATACAAGAATGAGAAAGAACAACAAGGTGAACCTTAGGAAAAAAAATGTGATGTTGAAAAAACAGCTTCACATAGTTACTCATCTATAACGGGGTTTTTCAAATTTAAAATATGATTTACATGGACTGTGTAGGGAACTGCAGTATTATCTGCAGTCAATATCTTATATATCAAAGCACATATAAGTTAATGTTACTATGCTGATAAATGTGAAATTCAGACCTCACTTTCAATGCAGTCTCTGGAAAAAAATTATATTTAATTTATAGGAGCCTAATTTCAATGTATTACTTTCTTCCATAAAGTCTGTGTGTGTACTGAGAGTTGTTACTGTTATGGGGAAAAAGTCCATCAAAGGTGTTTTGAAAAAAAAGTAGTTTCTTATACTGAGTGAAAATAATTTCACTGAGAACTGCTAGAAAATATTTTGAATCAGGGATTTAAAGTTTGCTAGTCTAAAACTTTAGGAAATGTCAAAATGATGAAAAACATAAAGGTGAACACTAATGTAAAGATGAGTTAAGAATTTAAAAATTCAAACTCCTGCTTTAGTTTACAAGACTTGTGGCCAGGAAGTCTCTAGAAAACAAAGGTCAATACTTCTAGTCAAGAAAAGAGTGAAAGTAGTGCATTGTAATGGCCTCAGGAATCCAATATTATTGATTTGTCGATCATTCCATGTAAGTTTCAGGTTAGGGAGATTCTGAGCCCATTATTTTTACAGGAGTGTTAAATCATTCATCTCTTCTTATAATCTTGCTTTTAGCATTTGACTGTATTGAATCACGTAACTAAAGACTGTGTCATAAGCAAAAATTCTCCAAATGATCAGAGACTGAATAATTCCAGACCTGCTTACCTCCAAAGCCCCATGTATTTTATGATCTTTTGTGCTTACCCAGTTATGAGATATAAAACTAGGAGCCAACACACACTGGAAAATCATTGAAAATCGTTACTCAAGAAATGCAGACAAGTTAGAACCTCTAAAATTTGCTTAAGTAAAATATTGTGGCTTAAAATCTATTTTTATTGCTACAGCTAATATTGAACCATTTTGCATCTGAGAGGTTCATAATCATGCCACATACTCTACATATCATTTATGTAGCTTTAAGAGTTAAGTTTCCATTTCATATGTCACATACTCAATGAAATCCGTGGAGAAAGTTTGGTCTAGCTGGAAGCATGAATATTCTGGATCATGACAAAGGAAGTCTCTGACATGCAGGACATGAAGGACCTCAAATACCAACCAAATTATCTATTGTGAGAAGAATACCCAAGCTACTAGAAAATGGTATGTTTTCATCTTAGAAATCACTGACAGCTATAATTTTAATTACTCATTTTTAAAGCATTTCTTCTCAGTATGAAAATTATACACTTCATTCTGCATGGTATAAATTTTGTTTTGGAGGGTTTGTTTTAAATTATTGTGTTCAAGATTTGTGAACAAAATTTCACAGGTGTCAAATTAAATTGACTTCACAACTTTCTTCTGTCCTGTCAGACACATATTCCTCATGACTCAGGCTGAATCTGTAAAGCGGATCCAAGTGCTTTAACTTCTAAGAATCTTATCACATGAAAAAGGACTTTCCCTTTTTCAGGAAAAAAGTTCCCCCAGCTCACAACTTTCTTCCTTGCAGGTGGCATTGCAAAAAGGCTGCACTTTATTGAGCAAATATCTGCAGGAATCAGGAGCCTTCTTGACCACAGGCCCATGAAAACCAACATATTATTCCCTTCTAAGAATATTTCAATCTGAAATTAACATAGATTACAGACTGCTGACTGTTTCTAGCCTACAGCTGATCTCAGAGATCCACTACAGATACATAATTGGTTAACTGAGAATATATCCATCCTGAAACATGCTGTACTGAGCTCTCAATATAAAATCCTCTAATTATTTTTAACAAAACTGGAATTGTCAAAGATTGTGTGTTCTTGGGTCTTGCTCTAGAGCCACCAATTTGGACAGCAGTGGCATGGCATTTTAAGACTATTCTGCGATTTTAAGAGAAAACTAACAAAACTCTCAAGCCTCAGTGATATCTGGCAACACCAGGGAATACAGGAAAACCTGCATCTTCAAAGCTTATGAATTTCTTCCTGTAGCTGCCACCTTTTGGAGCACGGTCGCTCATGGTTTCAATAGCAGCTCTAATGAACCCTTCTTTTTAATTTCTGGTGCTTTTGCACCCTGATCACATCCAGCATGCCCCGTGCCCCAGGTCATAGCCTGGACAGACCTGCTGCCTACAGAGGCTGCAAGTGTCAGCAGCTGCCTCCCAGCAGCAAGTCTGAGATGTTGTCACACATAGCAGGATATCCAGCCTTCACCAAAAAGGAATTACAGCCAGGATCAGTTGCTGCTGAAGGAAACACAGCTTTCACTGTCTTTCCTTCTCCCCATCTTTGTGTTCTGTATCAGACATAGCAAGTAATGAAGCCCAACTTGGTTTACAGAACATAGATCCTGAAGTGTTACTTTTCCTGGCAGGATTTCTCAACATTGCCAAAGCCATATGAAGTGGGCTAATAATCTATGTAATCTGTGGCAATATTTTAACAGTCTGCAATTCTCTGCTTTTGAAGAAGAGACTTCAAAGCCCAGGCAAACTGAATACATCCAAATACCCACTGTGCTGAGTTTGAATAGACACTGTAAAGCACTGTGTTTTTAAAGTGATCAAACATGAGATGCCTTGCCCTTTTCTAGTCAACTATAGTAGACACTTGCAGCAATCCAGAGGGAGATTGTGAGATATTCTTACCCAACTTGGCTGTACATTTTTACCTTCCTGTTCCTTAAGCCTAGTCATTTGTTGCTGCTTCATCTTTACCATCTTTACAGTACAAGACTCCAATTGTGTTAGCAGTACCTTTAAAGAGGGTCTCAGTGGGATTTACGACTCCTTGTCCTTTTATAACAAGTTACAAATGCATAGAGCAGTTCTATTCAAAAATCAAAGAACAAAATAAAGTTGTAACAGTGTTGTAATGACATTTGCTTATGTTTACTAAAATAGCTCCCCATACAATATCTAACAAATAAAGTTGAACTTATTTTTGTTTCAGGAGTAACATTCTTAAGCTCACCCTTTGATCCCTATTTTGCAATTCAATGTTCTTTCTCACAGACTATAAATTCGACTATGTTTCCCCATCCACTCCATTCTGGGATTTGCACAGGAATTAACCTGTTTTGCTCTTCTCAGATAATTAATGAAGTTCATTATTTGATTTGATTTAACAATTTCTCTCGTTAGAAGTTTACCAGGAAAAAAAACCTATACAATAAATCTTTTTTCAGATTGCAGGCACTAACCACCACTGATTTACTTTGGAAGTTTTTCTTCAGGATAATTTAAGAGATTTTACAAAAATCAAGTAAAGGTCTTAGAGTTGGATGTATGTTCAAATGGCTTAACGCCATTATACTTTGTGGTTTTGTACTCTGCAAAAAGCAACAGCCATTTCTCTAAACACTGATTTCTATGCTGTTATATGTATTTAACTCTCTGAGGTCATTCATCTGCCTTCTAAGGGCTGAGCATTTTTTTATTCTTCATGAACAGCATTTACTTCATACTTTCCCTGAGGGGACTCTGCTCCATACATTCAGACAGTGATTTGCACACACAGCTGTATCCCACACCATTTTACAAGTATCTTTTCATTACAATTAGTATCAGCTGCCATGAGTTTCACACCAATTCACCAGAGCACACTAAAAATAGCATCCTCAGCAGTCAGCAATATGAAATGTTGAGTTGCCTTCATTTCTCTAAATTCCTTTAAATAGCATTCAGAGCAGTCACTTTCTTTTAACTTTGGCCTCAATTTCACACCTTAATCCCTTTTGCTCAGGAACATGCCATTAGCTACAGCACATTCTGAAAATATTCCAAATCATATGTTAGCTTACATAATACATGATTGCTGTGAATAAAATAAATAAAAAACAACCTGTAATGAAAGCCAAAATTTAAGGAATAATATTTCTCTATTTTTAGCTATAGTTATATAACTCTAATTTAGTTCCATGAGATGAAGGAATCTCTATATGGTGTTGCAGATATCCCTTTGAACAAAAATCTCATCAATGTAGTTATCTTTAAAAGTAATTAAGCATCTTTCCACACTTATCGTTTTTCTTTTTTTCTTTCTGAAATTCTCATTGGATGTGAGATTACATACAACTCTTTAGGATTTTGGCTTATTGTAAATTATACAGTTTCCAGAAATTACTTTAAAGATACTTGCAAAGATGTCAGAGATAATGTCTTGATAATGCCAGATGAGCTAAAAGAGGATGATGTGCACAAACTGTTGCTTGGAAGGCTCAGCTTGGGTATCACAAAAACAAGTTTTTCACTAGGATGATAGCCAAAAAGTTAGAAAAGTGTACTCCAAGAATTCTTTAATTTCTGTCCCTTGGAGATTATCAAATCTCCCATGAAGGCTTTGGGCAAGGTGATGCAGCTCTGAAGATAGTCCTGCTTGGACAAGTAAGGTCCAATATGTCCACATGTAATTTTCAATCAAATTTTATTTTATTTTAGGGATCCCTATATAAACAAAAATGCTGTATCTTCAATTTTCATTAGCAAGTGTCAAACAGGCATAGTGGTCTGGTTAATACCTCAAACCAATCCTTTTGGCAAAAATTGCAAATGCTCCTCAGTTCACGGACCAGAAGGTTGAAAAAGTTGTGAAGAAGATATTACTGCTATTTATAGTGGAGCCCTGGAAAAAGTTAAAGATAGAATCTAAAAATGTTAAGCTTTGTGTTTTCCCAGATCAACTGCACCTGCGTAAGCAGTATGATAAATGATATAATTGTTAGATGTGATGATTGTTTAGTAACTAAATACAATTATTATATAATCATAAGAACAATCATGAGAAACTATGTTGGAAATTTAAGGGGGGCTATGCTTAGCTAAAATCTATGTATGCAATAGAACAATATAAGTTTAATAATTAACATTAAAGTTATATAACAATAGAGTATAAAAACATTATCATCTCGGATGTATGGTCAGAGTCAGATTCCCAGAGCTCTTAATAAAAGCACTGCATATAATCGCTTATGTGATTATGTGTTTTTGCACAGTAACACTATAATGCAAAAGAAATTGAGATTTGCAATTCAAAAGTGGAGAGTATGAAGGACATGCCTGGAGGTCTGCAACCAAGACAGACAACCTGCTGTGAATTGTGTGGGTGGTATAGGGGGTGTTCTTTGTACAGGTTATCTATCTTGGTAAGCATGACTGACTTGTTCTCTACCTGGAATCCAGGTCACCAGAAGTTGCATTGACTTGATATGTTGGGAATAATACTGATTATACTTTGGACCATGAGCAGCATTTATCTGCATAGTAGCAAAAGAAGAATTTCTCTTGCTTTCTACAAGATGTAAATGGACTTCCTTGAAACTACTTTAAAAAGCCTGTTGTCATAGTGTAAGAGGGAGATATGCAAAAGCTCTGCCAACTTTTGGTAGTCAGTTTGATGCTGTTGCTCATTTGAAAAGAGCATCGAAAAGAAGTTGCACTAAATAATGTGTTTTGCCAGAAGCCATGGAACTGTCAGTTACTTTAAACCACTGAATCCAGAAACAATTTTAGCAAAATTATGACTTCTGTCTCTTGCCTGTACAGTGGCTGATGCTCCTTTAGTAACATCTCTGGTGATGCTCATCCAGGATTTTCCTTCAAACACTGTTCTTATGCTCAAAAAGTGAAAAGGAGATTTTTTTTTCCCTCCCATGATATTTAAGTAATCTGAGGAGCTTTTAAACTCCTTCATTACAGCAAGAATTGTCTACATCCACGTGTTCACTTTGGAAAGAGAGGAAGGTTTTACCTTTTTTTTCCCTTGCTGTTTTTCAAAGCCAAACATTGCATATATCACATGAATAAAACATCCTCTCCCTCATTTCTTATGTGCTGTTTAGAAGTTACCTAACACAGGAATCCAATAGGTTGATTTTATTTATACAGTATTTCTATAGCAGCTGATTTAAAGAACTTATTGTGAATCAGTTCCTTATCTACTGTTTGTCTCTTTAAAACTTTTTTCTATGGAAAAAAATATAATTAGTACATTAAACTGTATTTAATTCTGCTTTTCATGGATTTATGAGTTTACAGTCTGGGCAGAGTTTGTACTGGTCAGCAGCTTGATGCAGTCCTAAATACAATTTTGAAGCAGGTCAGCATTTTGGAAAAAGGAAAACCACCAGAGGCTAAGCCACAGTAGGTGTGGGACTCCACCTCGGGTTGTTCTGTAGGTCATATTAACTAAGGACAGGATTATGGGATAGTTAGACATTGTGACTTTAACTTAAGTGGTCTTTTATTCACATGGTAACAGGTTTACATTATAGTTTATCTTCTTAGTAGAGGTGGACTGTTATAGTCTCACAGCAGAGCAAAAGCTGTTAAACTGTATTGGGGTACTTCCAACTGTCTCACTTACTTCATTCACATTGCAGCAAGGTCTGCAAGCCTCAGAAAAAAGCCTTCAGAAAAAGGTGGATTTGGAAGCTTTCATGTGGATTCTGAGTAATCACCACACAAAACAGACTATATACCTCCTTGATATAAAAATCTGGAAAAGTAACACCGTGAACCAGCAGAGAGAAATGTTCAAAATCAAACTATTTATCCATTGGAAAGGACATTTAGCTATACATTTGAAGTGGGGACTTTGTCTCTCCTTTCCTTTGCTGTCTACACAGTAGAGATGTAGTGTAAGCTGGTTACCTAGATTCTCTTCCTCTTTAGTCACTGGAAAAGGTACATGCACAGAGTAATTCTACCTGCTTTGGAATGTGAACCAGAACATCTCTAAGAGAGCCTAGACAAAACAGAGATCCACTTCAAGGGTAAAAGAAGTGAAGAAAAATTCCATGAAGTGAAAAGGAAAAAGAAACTGAGGAGGATTGGAGATGATGATAAAGATCAGAGTTGTGCTTTGCAGGCGCTCTCTTAAGAAGAGATTTCACAGACGCAATAATTTGTTGAGCTGTACAGACAGGTGGCAAGTATCACCCCATGAATAATTATGAATACAATAATTTGCAAGTGCAACATGCCATCCATGGAAAGAATTAGTTTTTCAAAGCCAGACCTCTTCAGACAGGCTTGCACAATCTGCTGCAAGCAGAAGTGAACCAACCTCGAGGTTGTCATGGAAGGGCAGTTAATGTGATGCCAAGCTGGCTTGGCAGAAGGTATAAGTTGAAAGGTAAAATGAGCCAAGTAGAAGGTGAATTAAGGGCATTCTGACCACAGCCTTACTGACCTACATCTCAACTACAGCAAAGCATAAAACTCTGGGGGGAAAAAAGGCAACAGAACACATGAAAAAAAACCGAACGGATCAGAGTTCAAGCTATCGGTTCAAGCTATCTTGACTAGGGACCTGGAGGAGGAGTATTCAGCATCTGCTTTTATTTTTCTAGAAAAACGTAAAGATAATTCTAGATGTATCAAACTAGAGTTCCCATTTGTATTTATCCTTTTAGCAATACATAGTTTCCATGTATATGCAATATTTAACTGACTTTTCCTTTTGTAATATTTAGAGTCTGTTCATTAACTTTTGTTTCACAGTGAGGCTTTAAGTACACAATTACTTTTTTAACAAAGCAGAAAAGATACTTTTCTATGAGTCACACAGGCACCTCAAGGAATCAAGTACACAAAATTATCTGTCCATTTTGTTATTCATGAGAAACACTTTCAGCAAGCAAACAAAAAACCAAAAAGTACTAAATTAGCTACAAAGTTCACACTAGGTTTTTTGTGTTTTTTTTTTTTGTTTGGTTTGGGTTTCTTTTTTTTTAAGATATTGGGATATTATATTTGAGTCACTAATAAATATTTGTGACTTGGTATAATTTTCTAAATTCACAGAAAAATGAAAATTTTCTTACAAGTCAGTTAAGAAATAGGAGTCTAATTCAGCTGCCTTGAAATAAAATTCAAAGATTTACTAAGAAATTTAATTGCACTCCCAAGAACCAGTATAGAAACATAGTAACATTATGTTGGGAAGTGTCTTGCAGCTGCTTTCAATATCCTTGGGTTTGCCAGAATTTTTAATGATACTGCAAACAGCTGCTCCTCTGGTGCACAGCATGCCTGTCATCTGTCTATCAAATTATTTCATTTCATTATAAACAAGGAACAGTTTGGTTTCAAAAATAGGGCATACAGCAGTCAGTAAAAGAGGATTCATGAAGCCTCTTCTCTGTAAAGAATGATTTATTATTTCTGGCTGCTTTGTCTGTAAACTTCTTTCCTGCAATAACTGTGTTTTGTGTTTACATCTGGAGTTACCTGTCCTCCATTGCAATTTGCAGCTGCAAATCATTGAGACCAAGCATTACATAAAGGTGGGGCTTTGGGCTGGCGTAGGAGGAAATCTCTCTCTAATCATGACTGACAGGCAGTTACTTGCTAAGGGATCATCAGAGGGCAGTGCTGATTAAGGAAAAGGTTCCAATCTTCACTGATCAATATCCAATTTACCATGATTGTGCCATTTTCCCTGCCATTACTCCTTTTAAGGGGTGAAGCTCTAACAGTCTCCCTGTTACAGGATGGCAAGGTAGTCCATTTAGTAAATAAGTGTATCACCAGAGACACAGTTTTAGAAAACTTATGTGTGTGCCATGACAATGGCAAGCTAGGGTATGATCCAGTGATAGGTTCATTAGAGTGCGAAAACCACTCAGAACATAAATTTTTGAATAATTGAAAGCTTACTAAAGAAAGTCATTTTATGAAGAGTTCATAAAGAAATCAGCTCAGTGTGCAGCAGAAGCATAAAAGCAAAAAAATCCGTTATGACTAATCAAGGAAGGAATAAAAAATAGAACAGAAAACATCATCATGGTATGATATAAATCTACATAGCACCTGCAAACAGTGCCTGTGGATTGTTTCTTCTGTCTGAAGAGTATTACAATAGAACAGAAAAACTAAGACAGAGAGGCAAAAAGCATGGTCAAAGATAAGAAAAATCTTCCATAAAAGGACCAGCTAAACAAAATAGGTCACCATGACCCAAACTAACAAGAAGAAGGAAGGACAACATGAGAGGTCTACCAAACCATCGGGGGCTAAAGTGGAGGACAAAACAAATTTAGGGGAGTGAGCATCTCTCTTAAAAGGAAAGGCTGAGAGAGTTCAGCCTGTTCAGCCTTGAGAAGAGACAACTGAGAAGGGAGCTCATCAGTGTCTACAAACAGGTAGTGCTGAGCAATAGGACAAGAGGCAACAGGATGAAAGTGATGGACAGGATGTTCTACCTGAATGTGAGGAAGAACTTTATTGTGCAGTGACTGAGCACTGGGACAATTTGTCCAGTACGGTTTGGAGTTTCCCTCATGGAAGACATTCAAGAACTGTGTGGACACAGCCCTGTGCCATGTGCTCTGGGATGAGCAGGGAGGTTGGACAAGATGACCCACTGTGGTCCCTTCCAGCCTTACCCATTGTGTGACTCTGTGAATTCAGCCTGACTCAGCGAGAGCACTGCCTGGACGTCCCTGCTGGCCACCATCACCATAGTGCTTGACTGGGGACTCTGAACAAGAATCCCAGTGGTCACCTAAATGTAGAAGTCCAACACACCAGAAAGGAAAATACAATAAAATACAAAAGAAGGATTGTACTGAGGGCATGATCTTATTGTAGGCTGAATCTCTATGCATGGTATAAATGGTTTATATTTTCTGCCAATTTCTGCCTCAGCAAAAAATGATCCCATCAGGCTAAACACCTTTCATCTTTATTGTTATGGTGTACTTCAGGGAAAGCTTGCCTCCAACTATAACTTAATGCATTTCTTAAGAGGTGCTTGCTATTTAATACTATTCACTTTTACTTTTTGGCATTTCAATATAAATATCAGGTTCAAACAAAAATGTTTTAATTATTTAAAGATATAATCATAAATATGATGGGAATACATTGATTTGAAAATAAAACTGAAACACAATGTATTGCTTCAGGTAATTCATGTGATTTTACCAGTTTTATGAGTTGTACTTTCATGTTTTTACATTTATATTGTCGTAACACTCAGCGTGGTAGGTACACTGAAATAGAGATGAGAATCTAATAACTATAAAATAGATTTTTGTACATCATTACCAATGTAAGAGATGATAACAATCACTTGTACCTGTTTCCTCTATTCTGAAAAAAAACTTTAAAAAAAATCATATTGAAAAGATTTGTATTTTAACTTAAATTATTTTAACTAGTTTCATTAGGCAAGAATGTTTGGTACAATTACACCAGAGTATGAGGAATTTCTAGCCTTATGTTTCAAGGCCGAATAGAAATGGGGAGACGCACTTGGGGAAATAGAAATGGCTTGAAAGTTACAGAAGTACTGAAGATACAAAATTCTTGCTCTACTTTCACAAAGTATAAGAACTTAAAACTTACAATGATTTTGCATAATTAGTATTTCAATTGAGTAGCAAAATATACTACTAATAGTAAATGAATTAATCCTCTATTTAAATGCATGAGTCCCAACTGCATTTCTATACTCTTATTTAGAATTACAGATCTAAAAATCAATACAGATACATTTAAATTAAGTTCCCAGCATCTAGAAGACAAAAAAAGTCTTAAATTTTATCAAATACCCACATTTGGACACTGACCTCTAAGTCATATTTGCAATTTTGAATTTTTTGTATTTCACTGATTTACACTTATTCTCATGAGGTCCTCGTAAGGACCATGCTCAACAATTTCATTCTGACAGCACAATGAAATGCTAGAATTAAAGGCAGAACTTGTTTGTGTTTTCAAAGGATAATGCACTCCCACAGACTACAGAGGAGAGGGAACTACTGACTGTCACAAACTTCTCAATTTCCTATTCCAACTGCAAAAATGTGCTCCCACAATCTGGCTTCCTATCAAATGGACTGACATATAGATCAATCAGATTGATACCTCTATTTGTGCACATCAAGCATACATGAAAATACAGAAGACAGTTTCTAAATGCATGAGCTTCTCTCTCAGGGGGAAAAAATTGAAAGGATAAGCATGTAAGAGATGGTAATCAGTTTCCTTAATGCATTACTTGAAGGCACTCAAGCTAAAGTGGTAAGAATTGCAAGAGTGCATGAAGTCTGGATTAGCAGAGAAAGACATCAAAGCAAAAATTTTTAGGGATATTACTGTCTCACTAACACCTTCTCTTGAGAATATTAATTTCTCTGAAATTGCCATTCTGTGTTCATGCAGTAAAAAAGTTTGTCTGTTGGTTTGTTCTTCCATAAGTTAATTTGGTTTTTGTGCATTATTTCACTAATAGCATTTTTTTGATTCAGTGAAGTTTTCGATAAATGCTATACAAACAATCAAACTTTCTCCTCAGTTCTAATGTTCAATGCTCAAGACCTTAATTTGCTTAATATTTTAGTCTACCATAATAGTTTCTGTGATTTGGATATGTTTTTATCCTCAAACTGTGAAATGTTGACTTGTCAGATGCTATTCCTGCATGTGTTTCAAGATATTTTTCACTGTTAATTAACGATCTTTTAAGAACATTAATGTCATGCACAATACGTTCCAAGCACAGAAGGCAGACAAGATTTTCGCTCTGGAAATTAGTATAAGCAAGTTCAAAAATTATAAATATCTGTGTGGTAGAAAGGGAAGAGGTATTATAACATAAATACTCAGCACATGATATTATGTTGAATTTGAAGAATAATTATTCAATTAAAAGAGGTTGGTATTTACATATCCCACATACAGCTTCTCGTACAGAGAAAAGTGGCAGAAGGTGAACATATCATAAGATTAATTCTCCAGTATTTTCAAGACTGCATCATGGGCCTGAAAAAAATCAGGAAATACTATGTTTTTTTTCTCATTTATGTAATGTTGTACTGCTCATGTTTATTTTTTTGAGTATCAGGCAGAGACTCACCACAAAATTATTTACTGCAAACACTGTAACTGCAATAGTCAGCACAAGCAGAAATAATTTGGATTTTATTAGTTTTTAAGTTGCTTTTATTAATTTATTATTTATTGAGCCTAAAAAACTAAGTTCAGTTATCTTGCTTTTATAGAGGCACCAAACTGAACCTGCCTGTGACGGTTTTAAATTGTATCTTTTAATCTGCATTGTAGCTTTCTGGACAAAAATCTTCAGACAAACGAAACACCCCAAAAGCACAAAAAGAGGAAAAGAAAACAGAACAATCTGGGGTGGGGGGTGGGGATGGGCTCCAAACAAATCCAAGTTGGGCCCAAACAGAACTTAGCTAACCATAGCTAAATAGGCCCAAACCTTAACTCAAAGGCACACTGGAAATTGTCATGTAATCACTTTCTCATGCCAAAGGTGGAAACTAAAGGGACGTTCAGAAGGAAGCATAGTACTAGAAGTAGTGCACAATGGAAGTAATTTATTGCTGTATCTCAAAGACTCATTTCAACTAAGCTAAATCCTGTATGTTTAGTATTCATAAAGTTGACAACAAAAGCAAAATGGAATTTTGTTTATCCACATTAACAATTGATGCATTATTCCTGTGCTAAAATGATCAGCTGTGTGAGACAGGCTTGTTTATGCAATATTACATGTTAATACCAGAAATTGACTTGATGCTAGAAAACTTCTTGAGCATCTAGCAATTGCATTTCAACATCTGCTGAACACCTAAGTTCCAATGGCATAATTAAAGTGTTATTATGGCCACATATGCATCTGTATGATCTAAAATAATTTTGCATTGAACATGGACATTTCTGTTTATTTATAAATCACTAACACTTTTTCCTTCTGCATCTGGATATTCGGTTTCCACTGTGACAATGTAAATGGCAAGCACACTTTGATAAACATACCAGTCTTAACATATTCTTTGTCTCTGTCTTCAACATAAATGATGGAACAGGGGGGGTCCAGTGCCCTGAGGTGGAGGATCATGGTGAGAGTGATCTGCTCCCAGTTGATACTGATATTATGCAGAATCAGCTGCTGCAGCTGTTTCCCTACAAATCTATGCATCCTGATGGGATGCATCCAAGAATCCTCAAAGAACTGGCTGATGCCACTGCAAAACTTCTCTCAATCGTTTTTGAAAGGAACTGTTGACTGCCTGGAGGGTAGAGAGGCCCTGCAGACAAACCTCAGAAAATTAGAGGAGTAGGGATTCACCAAATGTGTGAAATTCAACGAGGGCTGGTGCCAGATTCTGCACCTGGCATGGGGCAGCCCTGGATGTACAGACAGGCTGGGGAACGAGAGGCTGAACAGCAGTGCCATGGAAAGGGCCCTGGGGCTCTGGTCCATGGCAAGCTGAACATGAGCCAGCAGTGCCCTGGCAGCCAGGAGGGCCAAGCGTGTCCTGGGGGCATCAGGGACAGCATCAGCAGCCGGGCAAGGGAGGGGATTGTCCTGCTCTGCTCTGCTCTGGGGCAGCCTCACCTCCAGTGCTGGGGGCACTTCTGGGTGCCACAGTATAAAAATTGTATAAAGCTGTTAGAGATTGTTCAAAGGAGGGCAACAAAGAAGGTGAAGGTCCTTGAGAGGAAGCCATATGACAGCAGCTGAGGTCTGTTCAGCCTGGAGAAGATTGCGGAGAGACTGTTGCAGTTACAACTTCCTTGGGAGGGGAAGAGGAGGGGCAGACACTGATCTCTTTTCTGTTGTGCCCAGTGACAGGACCCAAAGGAAGGGCCTGAAGCTGAGTTGGGGGAGGTTTAGGTTGGGTATCAGGAAAAGTCTTCCCCCAGAGGGTGTTTGGGCACTGGAATAGGCTCCAGGGAACTGGTCACACACCAGCCTGACAGAGCTCAAGAAGTGTTTGCACAACACCAAGGCACCACATGTGACCCTTGGGGATGGTTCTTTGAAGGAGCAAGAGCTGGATTCGGTGATGCCCCTGGGTCCCCAGAAACTCAGCTTATTCTGTGATTCTTTGAGTCAGTGAATACCTCCCGAGCATTTCTGAGAAGCAAAAAAGAAAGATGAGTGATCAAGTAGCTCCAAGTAATTAAAAGAGCCACTGGTTTCAATACTTCTAATTGCTTTCATGACTCTGAAGTCATTAAACTCTTCCAGTTTTCATGAGAGGTTGAAGGGCAGGTGAGGACTGGAGATGGAAAGCAAAATATAATTGCTGAATTTGATGGCAATTTCCATTAAGTGAGTGGAAAAAGACAGATTGCCTTTAGTTATTTGCATTTAAACAGATCGATATATTAATTTTTTAGTAATTGATCTTGCAATAAAGAAGTATTCCCACCTCCTTATCTCCAAGTCCTATCAACTACAGTAAAAATAAAAGTAGTGCTTTTATAAATATTATCGAATTCAAATAATTTGTTAGCCCTTAATTCTGAAGCATACCTTCATGTCAATGCTCATAAGTGAGACACTTCCCATTCCTAACCACTGGGAGGTAGCAGATGTACTATGCATTCATTATTTAGTGGTCTCTAGAACTGTACTTGATACAGCACCTAGTGTACCAATATATCCCTTTTGATTCATGCTGCTTAAGAATGTTACTGTTCTCTTTAGGTTTATTTAGTTTTCTTAAAAATGGTGCATCAGATGCAGCACAATTACAAAAACACCCCCCTCCGAAAAAAAAATCTTAGATGTGGTGGTCAATATTCCTACAAGAAAGCTTTGAGTAGCTACTCTGAAAATGTTAGTAAACAGTTGCTTTTAAAATTTATTTACAACAATTTTTTGCAAAATGATTCAGTGGTTTAGATTCAATATAGGTTTATTTCTGCAATGTAGTAGCTGCTTTCTTTTCTTGCTCTTGTTTTGTATGAACTTCACTTTTTAGATGGGAAAGAATTCCTGGACAATGCAGACCTTGTAATTTTCCCTGGTGAAATGTACAAAAACAATTTAAAATTATCCCAAATTCAAATGGTATCCTGATAAATTTTTTTTTATTCATATTTTGGTTTTCTAGACAATTAAAAAAACCCCAAGACTACTGTAACATGAAATAATTGTGTTTACTGGATGACTAAACACCTTAATCAGAGAAATCAGCCTAAACATATCACAAGAAAGGGCTACTGTACACATTTCAACACTTCTTTGTTGCTGTGCAAATGCCATGAGAATAGCTCTTTCTTTCATGTTGTTTATTAGAATGTAAAAAAAGCCCACTTGCACAAATGAATTATGGATAAGAATGGAAAAAATGTGTCATACCAAAAATGTAGCTAGATTTTGTTGTCCCTTGAATAAAATCCTGTGAGCAGCTCCATTGACTTAATCTACTCTATTTGGTAAGCATGGCAAGATGAACAAAAGATGCCACAACCACACAGTATTTTAGGGTTATACCTGAGCAGGTAACGCCCAAGACTTGACTTGCACACTAATGTATGGGGGTAAAGGGGAGTTACAAAAAAACAAAGGGCAAGTGTCCTTCAATATGCTAATTTTTCATAACTTAAAACAGAAACACAGTCTGTCTTTACAAATTCTCCTTTCCCCTTACAAAATCTGTTATTAGTTTCCATACTCAGTGTGTTTATTACATAAATCTAAAGTTAATCACTAACATGGTATATGTTACTATCCCTAACTAGTTCCCATTATGTATTGCTTCCTAAACAAAACAAGGCTAGGGTAAAGTGAAAGCAGCAAAATTTTAGAAGAATATTTCTTCCAGCTCAATTTTTATTCATATTCTATGATTTCAAACTGAGTTTACACCAAAGTGGGTTCTACTTTAAAAAAATTCTTTGAAGTTCTGTTGTCTTCATTCTTCTGAGCCTTTAGTGTGCTTCACATTGGACTCTGAACTACCACTTACACTGTCAACAGTATAAGTGATATCACGATATGAAACTGCAATTTTATTGTCTATAATTTTGACTTACAACAAAATAATGATTCTTAGTTAAAATCTCTCTAGGAATATGTTGATATTCAGTAATAAAGACCACAGTTCTCTGGACTCACTCCATGTCACCTCAATGTCACCTCAATGTCTGCAGTGAGGGCCCAGCCCTGGGCACAGCACTGGAGGTGCGGCCTCAGCAGGGCCCAGCACAGGGGGACAATCCCTGCCCTGGCCCTGCTGGCCACAGCATTGCTGATCCAGGCCAGGATGCCATTGGACTTCTTGGCCCCCTGGGCACAGCCTGGCTCATGTTCAGCTGCTCTCACCAGCACCTCCAGCTCCTTTCCTGTGGCACTGCCTGGGGTTGTTGTGACCCAAGGGCAGGACCTGGCACTGGGCCTTGTTGAACCTCACACCACTGGCCTCAGCCATGATCCAGCCTGCCCAGATCCCTCTGCAGAGCCTTTCCTGCCCTCCAGCAATGCTGTCTAACTTGGAGGTCATTTGTGGATTTGCTAATAGTAAATTCAATACCCACATCCATACAATCAATAAAAATATTAAACAGGACTGGCCCCAGCACAGACCCCTGAGGGACACCACTGTGACTGGCTACCAGCTGGATGCAGCACCATTTTCTACCACTCTCTGGGCCCATCCAGCCAGTTTCTAACCCAGCAAAAGTGCTCCTGTCCAAGCTGTGGGCTGCCAGCTTCTCCAGGAGAATGCTGTGGGAGACACTGTCAAAGGCCTTGCTGAAGCCCAGATACACAACATCCACAGCCTTTCCTGCATCCACCAGGTGGGCCACCTGATCCCCCCCATTGCCCTGCATGTGCTGTGTGATTGCACTCAAGGTGATCTCTTCCATAACCTTCCCCAGCACTGAGGTCAAGTTGTTCCCTGGATCCTACTTCTGGCCCTTTTTGTGGATGGATGTCACACTGGCCAACCTTCAGTCAATTGGGACCTCCTAGGTTAGCCAGGACTCATGACAAATTACAGACAGTGGCTTGGCAAGCTATTGTGCCAGCTCCTTCATTACCCTAGCATAAATCCTGCCTGGTCCCATAGGCTTGTGAGCATCTAAGGAGTTCAGAAGGTCACTAGCTTCCTTCTGGATTACAGAGGGTCCATTCTGCTCCCTGCCCCTGTCTACCAGCTCAAGAGGTCCTAAGGATCATCAGTCTTACAGCTGAAGACTGATGAAAAGAAGGATTCTTTTCCTGTGTCCTCTAACATCTCCTGATTCTAACACCAGGCCCAGGCACTCCCTACAGCCAGAGACCAGAAAGCTGCATCCTTCTCGGGGAACTTTGTCTGGGTTGCCATGCTCTTACCAGAATGGCTTTCAACTGCGGGCAGTTCAAGCTGGGCAAGTTAAGAAAAAAACCAAACACCCCACTCAGGAGCTGGGAGGGTGGCTGTGCTTTTCCCGCTCCCCCTGCCTGTGTGAACTGCTGTGCACACTGCCATGTCCCATTCTTCTGTCACACTAAGTCCTATTTGCCAGCTCCTGTTCCTTGTGCTCCCTGGAGCCATTTAAATCTCCCACGCTGCTCCAGGCAATGCCCCTTCTGTGCCTGACTGGCTGGCCCTATTTTAAAAATACAGATCTATCAAATAGATTTGATGTTCTTGAATTCTACTCAGTTCAAGAGCTTCAACAGCATGTATTCATTCTTAGAAAGCAATCATGTTTTATCTTCCATCAACTAATTTTGTTTCTAGGTATAACTGGTCAGCAAATTGGGTCATGTCCACTTTTTATAACAACATCAAATCTCAGTCAAATTATTTTTTAGCCTGATGAGGCGTTTAACTCTATTAGATCTACTCCCTGCCTGCAAAGGGGGATAGCAGCTCCTACTTTCCAAAAAAGTTATTTAAGACTTATTAAGAGGGAAAGGAAGAAGCTGAAAGTCTCTGATTTGAGCTGTCATTCCTAGAGGAGAAAATTATATCTGTGTCCCATTATTATTCAAAGAATTAGGCCCTTATTTCATCCACTGACCTTCTAGTATTATACTTCCAAGAAGACCAGGCTAATTTTCCATTGAAGTGAAGAAACTAAAGAGTGGAAGCTCAAGCCTTTCTTTTAATTAATTTAATCTCCATATTCTCGACTGTTTTATTACTAGCTTTCCTGTGGATTTTTACAACTCAATTAATTTCATACCTAGGAAATTCAAAAAGCTTTCTTGACAGTAGTCCAAGATCTGCACAGAAATCACTTCCTCATCAAAGATCTCATCACAGGGTGTAGTCATCCTCACTGAGGTAGCTCTGAGAAAAAAACCTTACTTAGGGAATAAAAAAGGAAGATACTTTAATTTGGGAGAAAGTAAATCTTACTTCTGTTGATGAACATCCATGATGGTGAATTCAACCCCTTCTCAAGAGGCATGTCTGGTGAAATGCAGATGACACTGCAATTTTCTTATGTTTCAAAAATATTTTTTAAATATTGCAATTTTTAAAATTATGCAATCAATCTTGAATACCTCTGGCACAAGAAGAGTGCATACTTCATTGAAAAAATAGTATACCTATAAATTGTCTTTTTTTTTCTTAGACTTCAGAAAGGTGCTGCTGTTCATTTCCTGTGAATTTTACTATTTGCTTAGATTTTGAAAGTAGTTATGACAAGAAGCCTTTGAAAACAACCATCAGCATTATTTCTTGATGGTATAATCTTCAAATAGGAAATACTGGCAAGGGAGGATAAAGCAAGTAAATGAGTAATTACTGTTATGTGGTGGACTTTTCTCACAGAGTTTTAGTGCTTAATTTGATTTATAATGTACTTTTTGTTTGGATCTGTGAGACACCAAACCCACTTACTTTGATCTATTGATTTTTCAAACAATATGTTACATTATTTAGCCTAATACACTGTGTTTGAGAGAATTTGTCTCTCAGTTGTCTTTACAGTGTGACATGCTAATTTGAAATGTTTTCTGGCAGTTGATAAAACAGACTAGAAGATGTTAAAGAACACCAGGTAGTGTTTTATTCATTACAGAATCTCAATGCCAACTGGCACATCAGCTTATCCATTTATCCTCCAGGAAATACTTTGCCAGAGAGAGGCCTGGGAAAAGCTAAATGATTTATTCAGGCTATGAAAGACCTCAGCCACACAGCCCTGGTCAGTCCCTTTAGGAGTTCATTCTCAAGGAAACACCCTCAGCTATATCCAGTTTCATTACACAAAGAACATACAAAATATTGTGAACATACATAAGGCTATACAATGAGCCCTTCACTGATCCTATAATAATCATTCATATTCTGCTATCACTGATGTGAGGACAAGGCACCCACTGAACTGTGATTTGAGACTTATTGGATAAGACAGAAGAAAGATTTTAGGGGATTTTCTTCATATTTTGGCATAGTTTCAGTCAAGTAGGATTGAAAGTTGTATGGCTTTTTTTCATCACAGGAGACTTCTATGTGGCAGCCTTAAAAGGAAGACCTATTAATGCTACTACAACTGAATGATGCAAATGTTATTATTATCCATAAAACAAAAAATTCAGTGACACCTAAATTATCTGCTGTAAAACAAAGAAACAAAAAAAACCCTTTCAATCTCATTAGCAGAGACTGAAACTTAAAGACTTCAGTACTTCTCTGCAGAGTTTTTGAGGGGGTTATTCTGCCTTGATTGAATATAATTTGCATGGAAGATTACTAGCGCAAATATTTTCATCCTCATAGTTTATTTATAGAATTCAGCACATAGTATTTACTAGCCATTTGAGTTTGACTCTCTACTTTTCAAAATGTGAGACATGTGCCTCAGAGAAGAAATTGAAAATATAGAATTGAAATGACATGAAAATGTCTGAATTAGATTCTGCAGCTATATGCATTAAAAACAGACCATTAATTCTATTAATTTTCAAATTTTAGAAAAAAATATTGCATGTCTAATATTACAAGCTGTGAAAGAGAAACTCTGGATTTTTGGTTGGTGCACTTAGCATAATCTTAAAATTTTACTGTTTAGTACATAATCATATGAAGCTTTCAGATCAGCCAGTGAGGTGTGCCAAATTAGTTGAGAATAGCAAAAATTTAAAATCTCAGCAGTAAATTCATCAATTGATTGCTATCAACAGCTTTGTCAGATTATTAGCTGCCATTGATAAGGTTACCTGAGACAAGAAATGTAAACTACATGAGTAGCCCTGTTCTGAAAAGTGCAGTCCTCATTTTCAAATATTTCTATCAATGCTCTTAAAAGTGGATTATTAATTTATATTAAAACTACAGTTTAGCACACTGAATGAAATTATGAAATTTTGGAAGGAATTTTAGAAAGCAGAAGACTGAAGAAAAGTCTGTAAAATAGGATATACAGACATGGGTTACTGTGATAAACAGGCAAAGCACTATGTATTCATCTGAAATAAAACTCAGACTAAATTCAGAAAACAATCTCTTTTGTACTGGAAAAAGTACAAAGAAGTGAAATATTTTTCTGCCCATCATTGCACCTCCGAGGCTTTAGAAAACAGTAATTTGCAGAACAGGAATGGCAAGATGAATCTTCTGAAAAAGAGCTCCCTGGCATTGAACGTCCTGCTTAGATTTCACCATATCTTGATGTGATTGTAATTTTCTGAAAAAGGGCTCCTGATGTGTTTTTTTTTTTTAATAGAAATTCTTACATTGCAACTTTTTCACATAAAGTCACCCTAGGACATCTTTCTAAGATTGATCCTGTAAGGAAAGCTGTGCCAAAGGGTCTGTGCTCAGAAGACTAACTCAAATCCAAGATACGTAGGGATGGGTGCAACCCTCTAAGACTAATATTTGGGTCTCAGTTCCCCAGTTAATGAGGTTTATATCAAATCCTGAAAATGTGCATGATCTCTGTGAAATGTATACAACTACATAAGCTTAATTATTTTGCTGAATCACAGAGAAATACTGTAGGTAGGCAAATTAAGTATGTGATAGTCACCTAAAAGTTTCAGGAAAGTGCCTACCAGTGCAGATAGATTAGGCTTTAATCATTTATTAGGTTGCAAAAATTAGTTTTAAAATAACATGGTTAAAATGGGCTCTATTGCTTATTCTAAATGTTACAGAAATAATCCTGCAAGCTCTGCAGTGTTACATGCTCCTGCAAGACGCCAGTATAATATCTTTAAAAGTATGACCACAGGCAGTGACCTCCCTCTGAGGTTGGAATTGATTATCTTGTATAAGCAGGGTAAATAATCTTGAGCAGTATGAGATTTTTTTTTTTATTTTTGTCATGGAATACTTTGTTTGATTTATGACTGAAAGTGAGATGACCAGCATGACTGCATTCTCTTTCAGAGTTTCACCAAAAAAAAAATCACTTTTTATCTCAATGACCATGGATCAAGGTGTCATATGATAAAAGCTGAAGAACATTTACAGTACAAAAAGCACTATCAAACAGGTCAGTGGTCAAACAGCTGCCTTGATGCCCATTGCACCCCACAAAGATGATTTACTTCTGACGTTTTTGTTCTGTTAGACTTGGGGTCAGGGAACCACACAGATTTTCTCAGGAAAGATTATCAGACCTATATAGAACTTAGATGTAGTCCATCCTACAGAACTGAACTAGTGGAATCTCACTTAAACAGCAGAAATAAATGAAATTAATCAAAACAGAATTCTTAAAGATGGGTAATAATGTTGTCAGGTTATTTTCTGTCCTTATATGACAAGCAGACCTGCTCTAACTTTTACAGTCAACCATGTCTTTGCCTTTTTTCCAGGAATCACAGGATTGTGTAAGTAATACAGAACAATGTCATCTCTCAGTGCTCACAGTACATAGTCTGCATGACTTCTGTACTAATAAGGTGTGTCCTTAAGGATTATCAACTGCCTGTTTACCCATATTCACAGCTTAAAATGGTGAGTTTCTACTGTTTTCTGAGACACTATCTATTCAGTCAGCATTTCTATATACGTAGTCCTAAATCATACGTCTCCCCGTAAGCACAAATATCCAAGTCTCGTTGCAAAGTGAATGGACCTACATTTCTAAAGACAGACTCTTTTAAAGACACGATTATATAAATTCTTCAGTAATTAAAAGCAGAATTTATAATCTGTTAGATTGTTTCCATAAACTAAATTTCAAACAGTGTATATATTATTTGAGCTCCAAAAGTCAGAGAAAAAGGGTAATGATATATTTTTGCCCTGTGAAAAATTTTTTCCATAGTTCTATGGGTATTACTAGAATTCCACCATTGCTTTTGTATATGCTCTTACAGCCTCTTCATAAAAGCATATGTTCCATGTTTTTCCTCCTGTTTCCATGTGGTAGGCAAAGATATTCCATGACTCAAACAGCATTAGCAACTGAATAAGTCTTTGAGTGTACTGAGAAAAATGGAGAGATGTTAACAGCCACATTTCACAACAGCAGGAAAAATGCTTGTGTAGCATTCACTGTCATAGCTGAGCATATGCTCTCCATGGTTCTTTAGTCATCTGCTTGGAGTGGGCTGCACTGCTGAGGAAAAGACAATCTGTCTCTCTGTTAATGAAAAAGTATCTCTACAAAGTAGAGTTGATTAGTATAAGGGTAAACTCTTCAGTGACTTAGAAACTGAGAAACATGGGAAAAAATGCATGATCATTGTAAATAAATATTATCTTTTCTGCTTGCACAGCTCAGATATTTACAGTATATGAAACACAAATAATGTAAAGATTCTAGTCCTTGAATACTTGAACACAGAAAGCAAGAAATTTAAAGTATTTTAACATACATCTGAAAAATTTAGTAAATTGTAAATTTAATTTGTCAAGTACAATAGCATCTCCTTTGAAAGTATGCCCGTAGATTAGTACAACAGTGCACAAACCTCTTTTAGAAGAGATAGCAGAAGCATTGGAAGAAGTCTAAAAGCATCAGTGCATAAGCTAAGCAGCTCTCATTTCTCACCCGATTACCTTGACTCACATAGGGCACCATGCTGCTGCTACCAGATTGCTTGATATAAACAAGCCCAACTGTGTGGATAGCTTGACTCCCTCTGTACTTCTCTGCTGGCTGCAGGGCAGGCATATTCCTTATATAGATCTGAAGCGGCAGGTGGCTGAGAAAATAAAAGTGGAGGTCCAACTTAGCAATGCTATCATGTCCTTTCTTACTTTTTCTCTCACCAGAAAACATGCTGCTGGCTTTTTATCAGACAACATTAGTGACAACATAATCATGTTGCAAACGGGATTAACGCCTCTTTCTTTTAATAAGATAGTCTAACAGTGAAATCCATTTGAATTGCTGAATAAAGGGGGAAGAAATTTTGCCAGATGCACAAACCCACAGATTTTAAATTTTATATTTTGCCTGTGCCAGGAATCTGCCTTAGGCTGAATTTTAACAGATGGACAAAACAGAGGAGTTTTTTTTAAAGGGTTAGACAAAACAAAATATATTTCTCTTATATCAAGTAGCGGTAATTTTTTAATAAGTTCCAGAATATCCAAGATTTTAAGAAAAAAAAAATCACACTTGCTGAAGTGCTCCTTGGCAAGAAAGAAGCCCGGGTCTTTCTCCAAGTGCTCATGCAAAATCTTTTAGTTAAAGAGTCCAGAGTCAGGAATGGAACCCACTAGTTCTACTGCCAGGAAATATTTATTAAATCCATTAGCAAAATGCCTGTCCTCTTTGTCTAGCACCAGTTCTAAAGATGACAACGGCTTGGGTGGGTGTTGTTCTGCTGGAGGGCAGGAAGTCCCTGCAGGGGATCTGGGCAGGCTGGATCATGACTGGCCAATGGTGTGAGGTTCAACAAGGCCCAGTGCCAGGCCCTGCCCTTGGGTCACAACAACCCCAGGCAGTGCCACAGGCTGGGGCTGAGTGGCTGGAAAGGAGCTGGGGGTGCTGGTGAGAGCAGCTGGACATGAGCCAGGCTGTGCCCAGGGGGCCAAGAAGGCCAATGGCATCCTGGCCTGGATCAGCAGTGCTGTGGCCAGCAGGGCCAGGGCAGGGATTGTCCCCCTGTGCTGGGCCCTGCTGAGGCCGCACCTCCAGTGCTGTGCCCAGGGCTGGGCCCTCACTGCAGGAAAGGCCCTGAGGGGCTGGAGAGAGTCCAGAGAAGGGCAATGGAGCTGGGGCAGGGTCTGGGGCACAAGTGCTGTGAGGAGCAGCTGAGGGAGCTGGGGGTGTTTGTCCTGGGGAAAAGGAGGCTCAGGGGGGACCTTATCACTCTCTACAGCTGCCTGAAAGGAGGCTGTGGCCAGGTGGGGTTGGTCTTTTCTTCCAGGAAACCAGTGATAGAATAAGAGGACACAGCCTAAAGCTGGGAGACTTAGATTGAACATTAGGAAATATTTTTACATAGAAATTGTTATTATGCGTGGAAACAGGCTGCCTAGGGAAGTGGTAGAGTCACCATCTCTGGAGGTATTTAACAGATCTGGCCTAGTGAGACTTGCTAATGTAAAGTTAACAGTTGAGTAAATGATCTTAAAGGCCTTTTCTAGCCTAAATGATTCTATGATTCCAAGCCCATGTGTGAGTTCCCTCCCCTCTGTTAGCTGAAGAGATTTGATGATGCACTATCTCTCTTAAAGATACAGATGAAGGTGAAGAGGAAAAGATACAAATGAGAGGCATGGAAAGGAAAATATATTTTATGGGAAATCCTAGTAAAGAATAAGCATGACTAAAAAATAAATGGCTTTGTCAATCTTGAATTTTAAAATTAGGAAAGCCTGATGCCTCCCATTGTCCTGTGTTTTTTTAGCAGGATGTGTGCCATAGGTTTCAAAATACAGAGAAAAAGTCCAGAGAACATAACTCCATAACTCCTTAACAAATCCTTACTGACAAATTCCTAGCAGAAAATTTACATAGTTTTAAGATATTATCTCATGTGTATTTTGATCATAGAAAATGTTTGAAACATATACATGTACATATACACATACACATACATATACACATACACATACACATACATATACACATACATATACATATACATCTATACAAAACTCATGTCTACACTAACCACATCTCACAATGCACAACATATAAAGATTATAAATAATGGAATAGCATATTTTAAAGCACTTAAACTGCTTATTGTGACTTTCAGAAGCCACAGTTCTGGCAGACTGTATGATGCTCTTGAAAGCCTCTTTTTCATGCAAACATGGATAAGTACTTCAGTGATACATGGATTAAAAAATTCTATTAAGCTAATCATACTTAGAAGAATCAAACTCAAACCATAAAATATAAATTACCTCATGGTTTTCACTTGAGTGCTTCAATGCATAGAAGGGATCCATCTCAAACATCAAATAATTTTTAGATGGAGAATTTTTAGATAGGGGTATGTACATTTTTGTGTTAAATAGGCAATATTCTCTACTGCTCCAATACAGCAGTATTAGCAGTAGAGAACTAAAAGAATACTCCACAGTATGAGTGAAGTTAGTGAACAGCCAGTATGAATGAAGATAGATTACAAAGCTATCCAGGATGGAAATACAGAATTCAAGAATAAAATCTATGAAAACACTAACTTACAGAACATTAACTGGTAAGTGATTCTTCACACAAGTGATATTCAGAGAATTTACTAAAAGATCACTTGTAAGATGGCAAAAGTGGTTGGATTATCATTTGATTAGAAATATTTAACATCATCAGTTTTGTAATTCCACCAGAGTAAAAGCCTCTTACTTTGATGTACACAAAATAAGAACAGTATTAGAAGAATCTATTATGGTCTCTGCTCAGAGAGGCTGTACTTCTCAATGACAAGAAAAAAAGGTGAAACAAAATCTTCTCAAATTTAGGACATTACAGGTCATCACAAGTCATTCATTCCCTTTGCAACTTGCCATCTAGTGTATAAAAACATTATTCAGGCGTTTCAGAAAAGCAAGTTTTAGATACAGAGCTTTCCTGATCTCTTTTCTATTGCTACCACTACCTCTTTCTGGTTGTATTACAGTCTTCTGCTTATCAGATTTGACTTTTCAGCTTGCCATATTACACCCTGAAATTCCAATCTTTCTTACAAAAGGAATCGAGATAACTTTCTCACATCTATTATCAATATCATCTACTACCTGTTGAGCATTACTGTCAGAGAAGGCTGTTGTGCTTTTGAATGCCATTACAAACAAGTGAGATAGGAGAACTCCATTAATAAAGTACCAGATACCAATTTTCTCTGGTTATCTGTGATTGGTCCACATGACATGTACTTTCACACAAGCTTTGAAAGTATTTGAGGATATTCTTTGCCTTCAATTTATACTCCTTTTATATCAAGTAGTATCTTCCTGTTACAACCACTTTGAAAGATTGCATTTTTCCAGACTGCTATCCTTATTTCTCTGAAGATATTTACAGTTTTTATCCTTTCTATAATATCTTGCTTACACTGGTGCTTAAATTTATCTGACTTTTTAATTGCTAAGTAAGATCCAGAATTTTTCAGTAAGTTTTGAAGACAAATATGGATTCTTTCTTATTTTCTTTCTCTTGCATCACATTATTTTCAAATAGAGATTGTTTGGTGCCGAAGACTTGCCCTCTCATTTCCCTACAACCACTAAGAAATACCCCAAAAAACCAACTATGTCCTCTCAGTTTTGCTAAAATTAAATGCTTTAGAAAGACTGACCATTTACTGGGTTTTTTTTTATGGTTAACCTTTTGAGTCCAGTTCTTCCATCCGTCACAATAATGAAGAACAACACTTAGAAACATAAAATAATCTTCACTGTTCTATGTGTCAAACACCTTCGCCTGTCTCTGTGAATGCATAGATACAAAGATAAATGGTTGCATGGCAATTCCATCTGTAAATGTTTGTGTTTATCCAGCTTCTATGCTAAGTAGTCTTTAGCAGTAATTGTAGCAAAACTGAAAGTCACATGGAGGAATACAGTAATTAAAAAATAAATTATTAGATAAAATAAAAATATATTAAAAGGCTATAGGAAATAATTATTGAAAGTACCTTTGTTAATTGAAGTTTTAGGTATGCTTACCTTACTTTACTGCTCAGAATACCTACTGTGCATATACTTTCAAAAAAGTTAAAGCTTGTATGCATTTTCCTCCCTTTTATTTTAAAATAAAGTCTCCATATCTTTTTCTGATACCACTTAGAGGGAATATTTGCAATCCCTTAATTCTCTACAGTTGCCACTTCTAGTTCAGCAATACTTTAGTTTCATGAACATTGATAACTAGTGCCAGCATTAAAGTTCGAAGTCCTCTGAGATGGCTTGGATGTTACTGGTTAAGGCCTCCTTATGCTTCATGTTCCTAATGCTTCCACTGTCACAGCTCTAGGGAGTAAATAACTTCAGTCAATAAAAGTTGTTTTTTTCTAGTCAGTCTTACATTTTCACAAGACACGAACTTGCCACAGATACACAAGATCCCTTGCTTGTAAGGCTGCCATTGGCAGGGACCAGACATCTGACAATTCATTTACAGAGCACAATAACTACCCATGTCCCCTTTCCAATACATCTACCAGGCACACAGGCACCTCTCAGCACCTGCCACAGTCCATTTCCCATCAGAAATCTAAATGTCTAATTTAATGTCATGTGTATTTTCATCCGACAGTGACCCATAGAGAAACCCCACTTTTTATTTTCCATTGTTTTTGCTAATGATTTGGTTTTTTATTCATATTTCTGTTTAATAAAAGGACACTAACCCTACAATAGGAATGTCTCCATTATGGCAGTTACCATTTCCTCATGTATTGGTGTTACAACTTGAAACGGGAAAAATAATCTGAGAGGTAGAACTTCTTTATAATCACAAATTAATTTACATTCCAAGTAGAAGAAGGCAGTCTATGGGAACCTTATGCTTTCAAACTTAAACAGCTAGCGTCCTGTCTTCTGCAGCAGCTTTTGCCTCCCAAGTATTTATGGCAATTCGGGATGTTACATTTGTTCAGCTGTGCATGCTGTACTGTTTGCCTCTGCCAGCTGTGATAGCTCATTCCCTCCCCTGCAACAGAGATTTCTTTAGCTGCAAGAAAGCTGCCCATGTGAACTGAGGAACGAAAGTCTGACAGCAAAAACTGGGGCAATCCTTCTGGAGTTGTGTGTTCAATGTCACCATCTAGACATCATCTCTGAGGCAGTGCAATCAACAGGGAATAGTGCTGTGTGTTCTTCTCATTACACATGCTAGTAATTGAAATGTGCCTACTGCCGGCACAGCTAGCTGGAAGTAACAAAAAGTACCTCTGAGCAATCAGAAGCCTTGTAGGTACCTTAAAGACAGTAAGTGAGATACAGCTCTGGATTACTGATTGTACCATCTCTGGACTCCTCTGGACCTCTTTTTATTTAGTGGTAAAACTGAATGTTTAGACCAACATTGATCTAAGGAGTTAGACCTTCACACTGCTCTTCCAAAATCATTCATTAAGATACAAACACTTTTCCACAAAAAAAAAAAAAAAAGCTATTCTGGCAAGTCGTTAAAAGCAGTGTAGTTTTAAAGAATTGTTTCAAAAGTCTTCAGTTTCAGTTTTTCTTCCTCATTGCTGGTTTAATAGGTGAAGTTCCTTGATAATAACTTGAAGACCTACCTACAATTTAGAAACAACTGAAACACTGAAGCAGTACGCTCAATTTAATGAATGTTACATCAAAGACAGATGTTAGTCCTGCAAGACATGGCTCTGTATAAGGAGCTGTGTAAGGAATTGAATAGATGACACAACTCAGGCATGTTGCTTGATAGTATCCATATTCATTAAAATATGATTGTGGGGTGAGGGATCTTAAGTACTCAGACTAAGTCAAGGAACACAGGGCAGCAACTTGCAGGATTTAATCTGACAATTATTAAAATTTTAACTAATGAACTAAGTCACCAAGATGGTGCTTTCCAGCTATCCCTAAAAGCATCCTACCAGTACTGATGGTGTGAGCAAAGTTAGGATAAAAAGATGAAAAAGATGTCTGAGTTCTGAAAAATCAGGGCCATGGAAAGATAATAGTTTAAAAGGTAGTGTATGATCTGTCACAGAATCATACAATGGTTTGGTTTGAAAGGGACCTTAAAGATCAGCTGGTTACAAAGCCCCTGCCATGGGCAGGAGCACCTTTCAGTGGATCACGTTGTTCAGAGCCACATCCAGCCTGTCCTTGAGCAATTCCCAAGGATGGGGCATCCACAGGCTCTCTGGACAATCTGTTCCAGTGCCTCACCATTCTCAAAGTAAAGAATTTTTTCCTAATGTCTAATCTAAACCTGCTTTCTTCCAGCTTGAAGCCATTTCCCCTCATCCTGTCACTACATGCTCCTGTAAAAACTTCCTTTCCATTTTTCTTGTAAACTCCCTTTAGTTAATGGAAGGTGGCAATTAGGTCATTCTGTTTAATGCTGATATTCACACATTGTTGAAATATACAAGTTTTAAAAAGCACTTATTTATTTGTCTCTGAAAGTTCCAGAAGGGAGAGGTTTTTAAATCACAAGGACTTGCTTTTGTGGATTGATTATGCAATTATGTAGGAACACTGTGTGCAACAGGAGAAAAAAGCTATTGTTAATGTCAAGTTACACTCCAGACCAATTAATGGTATTTACATTTTTATAGAAACTATATTTCTCTCGTATTACAGAGAAGGGATACAAGGCTGCAAATACTTGAGCCTAGTATAGTATATAGCACTCTGAATAGTAACGTGACCTTTCACATCTGTATGCACTAATTTCAGAAATGTTCACAGGATTAGGCATTGCATGAAACAAGTACTGTGATTTATAAAAAAAATAATTTAGAAATGTCTACATGTTTGTAGTGTCAAATCATAGTTCTTCAAACCAATACAGTCATAAAATAGTTACTGTTAAGAATATGATTTTAAATACAATTTATTTGGGGTACATTTGCATTTAAACTACAAGAAAAAATATTTTTAACATATCAAAAATTTGAAGTGCCTTATCATAGCCACTTAGTCAGTCAGCTGAACATTTGTCAGAGAAAGCAATTTCTTAATAATTTCTAAAGCACTTCAGGTACCCAATAATTCAGACATTAGCCAAAAATAATAAACAATAATACACATACTACTAAAAAAATCAAATTTGTTTTTCATTTTTTACTTTTCTTTTTTGGCGATGATATCTCCATCGGGTTGAATAAAGATCTGGCAGCTTATTAAACAGATAATAAACACTGGCATTAAAGTATTTTTCTTCAAAAAAAGATAAGGCACTCAAAGCACACAAATATTCTATTAAATTTAGAAAGTAATCTGCATAAATAAAAGACACTTCAGAGAGCTGGCAAAAACCAGTAGGAATATTCTGTGATTTAATTTTACCCTCCTGTTCCAGAACTGTACCAGTTCTGAAGCACTAAGATGCTGCAGTAGGACTTTCAACACTCACTACCTGGCCAAAAGAGAAATCACCAAGATCACATTTACATGTTTATCAGTACTCACTGGGGATGTTCAAACTGTACTACAGAGTTAAAAAAAAGCCAAACAACTCAAGTAATTGTATGGACAGCTGCCATGTAACATTCATGATTGAAGTTCCAATTGCTTTGTGGTATGTTTTCTTCAAAGGATGCTAAGATTCTTCCTGCATCATAAACACTAGCTAATATTAATGTAAAATCTATATTATTGAAAACATTTATTTCCAATAAGTATGTGTGAATATGTATGCATAGAAAGTAACATAAGTAGGGTAGGATCAAATCAAAATTATTTAATTGCAAACTTCAAGCAAACAGGCATGGAATACAGCACATATTATGAATCTGGATAAATGCTCAATTAAGCTGGCAGACATAGTTACATAACTGTAAATATAACTATTTTCCTTCCTTGCTAACCCTGGTTTGCTATTTGACTTGACGGTGACCTTGTGTTGAGAAAGAATCTTAAAAATATCTCACATGGCATGAAATCTTAACTTGAGAGACAAGAGCTTTGTTCTGCAGTCAGGTGTATCTTACTGGGTCATCTCAAAGAAGTCTTGTTGCTTGGCTGTGCCCCAGTTTCTTCACTGAACAAATACATATGCCTCTGTACACAGGCTGCTATTTTTTTTTTTTTTTATTTCTACAGCCAAACTTTTCTGCGTATGTTCAAGTAATATCAAAATGAAAAAATAAAGAGAAGGAGGAATGTATTTACTACAGGTACAAAAAATTTACTATGTTTGGCAGAAGAGAAGAAAATTAATTTTTTAAATATTAATCTTAGTTTACATTAGCATTACAGAGTCATATAAAGCACTGAAACTAATGATGTCACAGTACTTTGATGAAGTAGAATAAGTAATAAAAATAATTTAATAGAGACAAGTCAAACAGCTTACTAATTTTTAGTAGTGATCGATTAATCTAGGATGTAGTAAAGAGATGCAAAATCAATTTTTTGCCACTTTTGTTCTGCTAGCACTGATTTCTTGGAAATTTCATGTATAAATTTCACTTTTCTGTGTGTTTCTCCTCACATGGCCACAAAATCAAAATAAAAATTGACAGAGAACAAGCTATACCTTCAGCTAAAGTGACCTTTCAACCATTTTCATCCCTGGTGCAGTCTTCAGGACTATTCCCACACACCATGCTCTATGGTTTCTTCTTATGTGAATCAAAATTCTCCAAGCTAACATGGTGAGGTTCAGGAGAGTTAAATTTCTGGGCTGAAAACAACATTCAATTGTTTGGAAGAATCCATTCTCCCAAAGAAAAACAACAGACCATGAAAATGCTTTCTCATCCTAACATATCAGGACTGCTATTAAAAATTGCAAGATGTTAAGTTGTTAAGGTCAATTAGGCCATATATAGGTCATATAAGGTCAATTAGGACAAATATCACTCAGATGTGTACAAATAAGTATAGATTTCTTCTATACAGAAAAAAAGTTACAAAAATCTAAAGTTTGATCACAGGAAACAGAAAATATCAAAATATATCTCAATTTTACCAAGAGATAAATACATGTGTGGTTTATACACATGCTGTGTTTGAAAAGCATGCATAAAATCATATGTTACAGGTAATGCAGGATATTTTCTTTCTTTAAGAACTCCTAAGTTGTAGGGCATTGATAGAACAAACCCCTGTCATATCTATATAATGCCACCAAGGGAAATAGAACACTTCCAGATTCTTCTGTTGTAAAAAGAGGGGAAGGTAGGCAGGGTTGGTCATTTTGGTAGGTCTGCAGTCCATGCTAAGTAAGGATAAATACTGGCAAATGAGACATTAAATATAAGTGAAAGCAAGTTTTCATGAAGGAAGAAATTGAATGTTTTTGCTGTGCAAAATTTTCCTCATCCATAAATGAAGGACCATCACCATTAATCCAGTGCTCATTGCTTCTCCAATTAAAAAAATTTACATCTTTGTAGAGATCTACAGAATCTGCTTACTGCAGCTGTAAATGTCTCCATTTCACTGTTCTGATTTACTCCACTACAGGTCTATTTTTGTCTTGTACATGACTAGCTGTTGCTGTCCTGGGTTATGCTGGCAAAGACCATTCAGGTCAAGGACTGAATGCAAAAGTCCCGTGGAATAAGTTGTGAAGAAGTAGCAGAAACCCTAAGGCTGCAACATTTATTCGACTGACATGGCAATTGTCAGTTCCACTGCCCAAGATGTGGAATGCTGAGTGTGTGGAAAAGCACTGTGTGAGTTAGACTCTTCACCCCTTGCCTTTCTGGATTGTTGTCCAATATGATGTGAGTTAATTCTTTAAGAAAGCTGCAAAACAGTAGTAGTTTCTTACTTTTTAATTATTGTATAGTGACAGACATTGGATGAGGGAAGGAGGTGGGCACCATTTAGGGATAAAACAACAAGAGGTTTCTGTCTATCAGCTGCTGTGTATGAACCATTAGCAGCTGTGCAAACACTCTTCACTGTCTTAGGATAAAATCCTACAGGAAAGTGTCACTCCAGGTGGGGACGGTTTATGTGTGTCAGCCCTCAACCAAGCACTCTACAAGCATATTCCTTCCTATCCTGGTCACTGCCCAGCCTTCAGCAATCCATGCTAGTGCATCTGTACTTGTCATCTTTCATACTGGCATGATGTTAACATCTTCCTCACTGAAGTCATTAACATCAATGGAACATGGTGTGAGTGCACTAGGCGTAAACGTTCTGTTAGAGCCGCAATTGCTGAGAAAAGCCCTCAGATCCCACGTTGAAATACAGCCCCCCAATGCACCAGATTGACACTGTGCAAATGGTGGGGTGCAGATTAACACATCTGTTTCTCTTCTAGATTTAAGCATCTGTTGTGTAAAGGACAAAGCATGCAAAAATGAAGTGGAAAATGCTTCTGAAAATACAAGAGTCAAGCTTGTGAGGCTTTACTAATTCTTTTCTACTCTACTTTTAATGTGCAAAATGAAAAATGTTTTGGGAATGGGTGAAAAACAAACCTATGTCAAACCTACTCTAAAAGGAAGGCCAGGACCTACATGTATATGCTGTAATATATGTTTTTGCAGGCAGACATAATGGCTAGTGCTCCTCTGTTAATATCTGCAGATATTGATTCTCCATCATTCTGTAACCCAAAATCCTCACAGCTTTTGGGATAAGTATCAGCATTTTTCATTTTTTCAGACCAGAGACCAAGCTCCTCCTTTCTCAGAGTTTATAAACAGCTTCTTATCATTTGCTCTCTCAGCTCCTACCTCACCCCACAGCTCACCAATTACAACCTGCAATCACTAGGACAATGTCTGTAGAGATACTGAAGGCAATATATACCCTATTTCCTTTGAGTGTATGTAGAGTACTGGAAGCTAGAAATACCCACTGTTTCCTTTCTGTCTGACAGCTTTTTTTCGGCTTTTTAGGGGCTTCTTAATTATAATTTATGTACTTAAATGTCAAGAGGAGCAAACTAAATGTGGACTCCAGTTTGCTGCTGACTTGCCAACAAAGGCCAAATCACCTCTTGGCATACGTGAAAAGGTTGTCTACGCCCTCGGGAGCACCTGCCACTTTACGCCTTCCAGGGAGAAAAGGCAGGTGCCCGTGGCAGTGCAGCCCTCCCGACGGGAACGGCATCCCGGGGTGGTCCAGCCGCGCTCGCAGCATCTCTCACGTCCCGTGGCCCGTTTTCAGCCCGCTCCAGGATAAAGCACAAGGAAGAGCCGCTTGGCGGGGGTGTCTAACCGGACCGATGAGCTTCGTCTGTGAAAACGAATGTCACTCAACAGCCGGCCTTCCCTGCTCACTCACGGTGCCCCGATGTTCCCCTGTGCTGGACACACACCGCACCCTGACCAGGACGAACCCACAAAGCCTTCGCGAATCTCAGTGCCGCCCCTCGACCCCACGGCCAGGCAGACCCCCCCCGCCTCTTGCCCTCTCCCAGTCCGCCTGCTCCACGAGGAGCAACAGAGGCTTCCCAAGGGACCGCCGAGCCCGTGGAAACGCCTCACTGCATCACTCCCGGCCACTGTTTCTCGCTCGGGCTGCACAGGCACGCTACCCCCCCACAGCTTGCCCCTTGCTTTGCTCAGGGTGAAACATACACCTACGCGTGTTCCTGTGCTCCTGCGGAGGCGCGGGCCCGGCGCTCGGGGGCCGGGGGCCCTGTCCCCTGTCCCCTGTCCCCTGCCCGCGCTCGGCCCCGGCCCCTCCCTCAGGCGCTGTCCGCTCGCCGCCCGGCCCCTCAAGGACTCGGCGCTCAATGTCAGGCGGAGCGGGGCCGCCGGCAGGGGGCGGGCGAGGGGCGGCGGTGCCCGCCCTGCGCGGAGCGCGCTCCGAGCCGGCGGCGCTGCTGAGGCCGGGCGGCGCGGAGCTCAGCCCAGCCCTGCCCAGCCCTGCCCAGCCCTGCCCAGCCTTGCCCAGCCCAGCCCAGCTCAGGGCGGCACAGCCCGGCCGCGGCGCTGAAGGGCACCGGCGGCGGCGAGGCTTCCCCGCGCTCTCCCGCGGCTGGGGTGCGCCCGCCCCGCAGCATGGAGGCTGGGAAGCGCAGCTCCTCCGCCGGCAGCCGGGACGATGGCAGCGCTAACTCCTTCCCGGCCAAGCCGGCGGCCTCGGCGGAGAAAGCCCAGAGCAGCCCCGGCAGCGGCGGCGTGAAGGAGCATGGCAACTCGGTGTGCTTCAAAGTGGACGGCGGCGGGGGCGAGGAGCCCGTGGTGGGCTTCGAGGATGCCGAGGGACCCCGGCGACAGTACGGTTTCATGCAGCGGCAGTTCACCTCCATGCTGCAGCCGGGGGTCAACAAATTCTCCCTCCGCATGTTCGGCAGCCAGAAGGCGGTGGAGAAGGAGCAGGAAAGGGTTAAAACTGCGGGGTTCTGGATCATCCACCCCTACAGCGACTTCAGGTTAGCGCGGGGCTCACGGCGGGCGGGAGTGGGGTGGCCCCGGCGCCTCGCACCTCGCCCGGCGCAAACTTCGGCGGGCGGCGGGGCCGGGGCTGCCGCGGGCTCGGCCCGGCGCTCTCCAGCGTGCTGCACCCGGGACGGCCCCGCAGGCCCCGCGCCGGCCGGGGCGCCGCCCGCAGCCCCCGAGGCGGGATGCTGAGCTCTGTGGCTCTCCGTCCCGCCGTCCCGGTCTGTCTGCGCCGAGGGGTCGCGGGCCGTCGGGCACGACTCTGCCCCGGGGAGATGAGGGCTCCCCGGGGGGTTACACAGCTGCATCGGCATCGGTAAAATCCGCGTGTCTGCACACGCCTGCCCTTCCCTGAGCACCCGGTGTGTAAACATTTGTTCCAGAGGTTGCGAGAAGGAATTCCGTGCGTCTCTGTCAGAGTTACAGTAAAATAAGTTTATCCAGGTGATGTGTAGAAAACTATGTTTTCATAGGGAGACAGGTAAATGTGATGGCAGATTAGCATTGCTTTCACAGTACGATGCATGGATGCAGGACTGGCATATTCATACAGAAAGCAGTGCAAATAAATGCCCAAGAAGTTACAGTTCCCTTTAAAAATACATTTAAAGTGTAAGATTATTTCATTACATACTCTATGCCAGCTGGCTGTAGGCCTTTATAAATGTAACACTCGATGTGATATTTTCTGAGGAACTATCGATGTCGTTAAGCGTATTTAATCAACAGCTTGAATTGAACAACCTGCGTCTATATGAGAAGTGAATTGCACGGGAGACTGCGTTTGAAAAAAGAAAATCCAGAATGTTCAATAGTTACATGAATCTTCTAAGAAAACACGGGGTTAAACAGAACATTCTTTCAGTGAGGACAGGAAGAAATACTTTGAAAGTCCAAGTTTCTGTGGGACTGCTTGGAGTGAGGTGTTTGACAGTGAGATGTGTTAGCACCTTGCAGCTGAGTCTGAGAGCAGTACAGCTACAGGAGTGGAGGAGCATGGCACAGTCAGTTGTGACTTGAAATCATGCTTCAAATCCCTACTTGTTTTCCTGGTTCCCTGAACTCAATAAACTGCACTCATTCTTTTCCTGGGGTGCCTTTTCCAGCTCAGCTGCATTAGCAGGTGCAGTAAGTGGGGAGAGAGAGCCAAGCACGTACCCCACTCCCTTTCTACCTGCTAGAGAGGGACGTAGCAGGTTGCATCTGGTGTTGTGGTAGCATGCATAGGGGATGGGGGGGTCTGATAGCCTCTTCCTTATCTGTGTGTGTGCATGAGTAACTTTATTCACGTGAGGATTCTGTTGAAATGAATGAGGTTATTCTAGCGAATAATTTTCCTTGTTCTGTTGTAAGCTTGGTTTCCGAGTGAGGTGCACACTCGAATGGTGTATTGGGCAATAGGAGCTTATTTGTCATATTTTGCAGCATGTAACTTTTTAATCAGTTCTGTGAAATAGGTGATAAGCGTGTTCATTCTGTTTCATTACAGAAATATCTTCTAATTCAGTCCTAATTCTTCGAGTGGGACGGTTTAGAGATCGTAGCATATGTTTCCCATTTTTTTTTAAATAGGAGTAAACAGCACTGAATCCTTTTCAGTCCTGTTGTCTGCATATTCTTTAATTAACTGGTATTTTCAGGTGTTTTTAAAGTTTTTATTTTATTAGAGTAAGTGTTTGGTTTTTCAGTAAAGTTCACAGTCTTTCATTAGTATTGGGATGGTGTGATAGGCTCCAGACCTAATTTTTTAGCCCGTAGGACTGTTTCAGTGAGAAATATGAGTTGTGCATGTTTTTTCTCCTGAAACAATTGCAGTGGTACCACTCTTTTTGGGTGGCAGTGCAAAATGCATGAAGAAGTTGTACTATACAGTATAGTCACCTTATTTGGGAATTACAACAGCACTTTTAAGTGCCATCTTAACAGTGGCTCTGTACCGGTATGAATTCAGGTGTAAGGATGGAGTTGCTTTGATTTATTTTTGCATGTTATTTGTAACAATGTACTGCTTGTGTGCAGACAAGCCTTAAAGCATCCAAAGAAACACAGATATACCCATGCCACTGTTTTGATGTTCTTTCCATCAGAGGAAAAAACTAAATTTTCTACTAAAATAACAAGAAAAAAGTAAAAAGTCGAGTATTTTATGGTATCCATGTGAGGAGATGTATTATGCATTTGTAAATGCAGCTCTTATTAGAGTATTTGTAGCACCTATGAAAATAAACATCTTAGTTGACTTTAAATGTAGACACACTTAGGAAAATACTGGGCTAACCATGTAAAATGTGGGAAAATTCTGGTATAGGCTTCTGCTCACTCTTTTATTTTCTTCCTAGTTCTGCATGCTTGTATGCATTTCCTCGGATAATTTGATGTATTTGGCTTTATTTCGTGATTTCATTCTTATGGATTTTGTAAAACAGTACATTAATCTACACCTAATGGTATTCTGTTGTGGCATTTGGAGGAGTGGGCAGCATGTCAGTGCCCCCTGCCCGTTGTTTTGGTATGAACAGAATGTGGAAGCTGTCTCTAAACTCCGTGCTCTGTCAGTTGGTTACTTGCAGCCTTTTGGGGCTTGGTCTTTAGTTTAATGGCTCTCCATCTTGCATGTGTTTCAGGGAAAAATTGTCTCTTCTTTGGGCAGATACACCCTTGGAGGATTAAATTCAATAAGTATTACATAATTTTTCCACAAGGGGAACATTTTGATCGTAGTTGTCTTTTCCCAGTCTTCTGAGGTTAATGTGTAATTTGGAAGCTGTTATATAAACCCTCCACCTAATGCACATCAAACCCAGTGCAAGGCCTCTGTTTATCACTCTGTAGCCCTGACTACTGTATCTCTAAAGCTCGTCAACAATTCTGTGTAGTTACTTAAGTAACAAAAGTGAATTTATCACTCAGAGTTTGCTGAAGTCCTGTGTGTGTTCTGTGAGATACTGAGTGCCTCCAGCTGTCCATTCTCATATGTGGAAGAATGAGCCTTCAGGAGAGCTTCACTGGTCCAGCTCTGTGGCCTCGCAGCCACAGGATGAGAGCAGGACGAAGCTGACAGGAGGTGGGAGCAACTGCACGTGGTTCTGCTGCTGCCACACACATGTCATTTATTTCATAGGAGATTAGTGGTGGGCATGGGCTTTGGATGACTTTTATATGTTACGGTCTTCTGGTATTAATGGAAATGTACGTGACTGATTTTTAGATGATTAATCACCCCATGTCTTCTGGCATGTAAGGAGTTTCTTTAATGTTCAGAGGGCCGGCTTGCAAATACCTGGGCCGCTCATCCAGCCCTGTGCATCTCCCTCCCTCGCTCCCCAAAGAGAAACTCACCCTGTCAAGGAAATCTTGGGTTTTTTACCACATTGGATAGGGCATCTGTAGTCAGCAATCTATAAAGAAAACAGAGTTGCTACAGAGTTGCAGAAATAGCAATGTACGAGACAGACTGAGTGGAAATAATGCGTGTATGCGTAAATGTAGCCTTCACACTCTGATGGTTGCAGTCAGCTTGATGTTTGAGAGCAGCCTTTGTCTGGAAGTGGGGATAAAAATTTTAACTGGCTTCAAAATGAAGTAAGACTGTGATGTGGCATTGTCTGAAAAAGCAGCAGGTAAAGAGGTGCAGTGCAGGCAGAGCTGAAGGTCTTTTTCCCCTGTGTAAATAAGACCAAGTATAAATTAATTTGCAACACTAGAAAAAAAAAAAAAAACCAAAATTGGCATTTTATTTCTCTGGGTAACTTTTCATTTATCCAAGAAACTTAAAGCTTTATTTTAATGATAACAGTAAAAGCAGAATTATTTCTAAAACTTGAACAGAAAATTTAAGAGTGTAGTGAATAGTAAAAGTTTGCCAGATTTTTTTAGCTTGTGTGCATTCCAATTTCAAAACCTTTTTGTATACACATTTAAAACATCATGTGAATGTTTGAGGTTTATCATGGAAATCTTTATAAATCATTGAAGGCTTCATTGGTAATACCTTGTAAGTAATTTAATGCCACGTTTCAAAGGGTTTTAATCAGGGTGAAAGACACAATATTTGCATGTGCATGTCTGGGTAGTTACAGAAGAATTTGCTTCTGTTGCTGTTAAAAAACATTCTGTTATATTGTGCAATTTTATGCAACCCATCCATGTTGTCATACACATGTTCAGCTTTAATTTTCAAGTGTGTGCCAAACTGTAAGTCAAAACTGCCATGGTTTAGCATGCCTCATGTTTTTTTTTTTTAATTACATTGTTTTAAAAACATTTGAACTTATATTTGCATTATGAATCAATTTTCTTTTTCATTTTCACCTATCTTTTGGACCTGTCTTTGACCACCAGCAGTCGCCCTAACGTGATAGACTGTGCATGTTATATGTGCAGCTCACAATCAGGTCTCTAAAATTCACGCATGCATTGTTTTAAAACCTGCCTTTTGGGACCAGTCTTCACTCTATGTGTTATACCTATCTTAAGTTGTGTCTTAAGAAGCTTAGGATAAGCACTTTGTGCTTCGCTTTTGTCACATGTTTTGAGTGTCTCTCTTGAAGCTAATGAGATTTATGTTTTTGTGAGCTGTTACATGCTTAGGTTTATATAGAGCAGTGGTGTTGGAAGGTAATGCTATATGCAATGAATACAAAATGTATTGTATCAGACTTAAATGTAATTGATAGAGGTGTATGTATTCAAAATGAAAGACATAAATCAAGTCTACATTGGTCTATATTAAATAGTTCAGATACAAATTTGCGTGGGTTTTAATGGATAAATTGTGTCACTGGTAGTGTAGGAATATGAAATGGCCATAGTTTTCTATTCTCAAGGTAATAATTTCTTGTTCAGGATTTGTCATGAGATTCTGTTTCAGAATTGACACTTCTGAATTCTCTAATAAAATCATAATCATGGATTTATAATTGTGCTATATACAGTACATTCCTTGTGCAAACAATTTAAAAAAAAAGTATTTATGTTTTTGTGAATGAAGCACAGATTCATATGGGGCTGTCTTTCATGTATCATTTTCAAATACTATTGTTGTGACTATAATTTTTAGCTCTACTATAGAAAAGCTTTGTACAGATAAACTATTTGTATTGCTAGATGTTCAGTCCTTACATTTGACTAAACATGGAGTTCCATTAGTACTAAAAAGATTATTAATTGTAGTTGGGTTTTATTTACAGCATTCCAACAATTTTTGCCCTTTACTTCTCTAAATGCCCTAAAAAATAAAATGACAGAATTGTAGCATTAACCTAAATAATGCAATTATAATGTTTGAAATGTCTCTCTGACATCGAGTTATGTATGGCCTTCATAAAAGTTCCCCAGGTAGAATGCCACTCTCATAAAGGCAGGCTGAAGAGAAATACAGTAATGGTTCTCAAATGCATAAACGGATGTTACCAAGAGGAAGGAAATTACATCTAAGTAATGGAGTGAATTGCAGTAACAAGTATCTAAATTAGATGTTTAGGAGGGAGGACCAAAAATAAGCAACAAAATATTCTGTTGGAAATGTTCTGATGTGAAATATAGGCCAGAAATGCATTAGGCTGTTTTTCATGTCCCATTTCTGTTATTTTCTGTACTGAATAATTTTTCATCAGTGGTTATCATGGATTCATCTGTTACGAAATCTAGTTGACTAAAGCTAGCTACTGACTTTTCCTTTTGCACCTTGACTTTTCTACTTGTAAGCAGGGATGCGTAAGGGAAAATAGGGATAGAGAGGTGCATTTCGTGCTTTTGGACTCATGAGGGCTGTGTACTCTTGTCTGCTTTGAGATTTTCTTCAAGAGCTGCTAAAGCAAGGCAGTGGAGTCCGCCCAAGGCTGGTGCAGCAGCCACCCGCCTTCCAGACCTCTAGGGCATGTGGGAAGCTGTGTGCCCTTGTTTGTTCAAGCAAAAGGATTCATTTTATTAATAAGATGTCCTTCTGTCTCTGGATATGTAGAATACTAATGCATAGTTTGAGCTCACTTATATGTTGAACATTTGCCAGTTTTCATTATGTTCATTCTAGTCCTGGAATAACGATCCATTCACTACATTCTCCTTCACACTCTTGTTGTGCTATGTACTTGAACATTGAATGAAGTTTAGGGGAGAGAAAGAGCTGAACAAATGTAACTCAGTTCTCAGAGTTACTTTTAATTTAACTTGGGACATTTTGAAGATCACTGGAAGCTATGAATATGCACAAAAGTTTTTTTTTTTTCTGCAAGATGCTTAGTTTTACAGTTTTCACTTTCTAGACAATACACGTAAAGGCAAGTATGTTCATCATGATTTTGAGATAAGTTTAGAAAGAAAACACAGCAAAATAAAATAAACCCAAATGTTACAGAATTCCCATTAATAATTCTGTAACGTGTAAGTCAAAGATGATATTTTGGGGATGTTATTATGTGAGTCTTTAAAATTTAACTCTGGACAATCCATATTATGAGAGTTCCTCTTCAGTTTTCTGATTTTTTTTTTTTGCTTTGACTGCAAGGAGAAAAAATTGCTTGATAAATATGATCTATATCCTATCGCTGTACACACATATCCAAAATTAGGTCTCATCGTGCTTGGGCCTGTGGGGAAAATGCACTGATTCTGGTATTCCAATTGATTGTTTTAGCACGTCAACATGTTTTTAAATGTGTCCCGTGACTCCATTTGTTAGCACATCAAAATAAGTGATGCTCGTAGTTGAGTCAGTAGAAGTTTTTCTTCATCCTAGGTTTCTCAGACTCGGGTATATGAAGGGAACTGTGAACTGGAATACTGTGTAAAAGCATCGAGTAATATACAAAGGCCTAGATTTATGATTTGATTGGGTGTTTGGTGACTACAACAGCTAATTGAAAGATGCATAGGATTTGATATGTTGCTTTAGGCTTTCTTGTGTGTGTATGGGGGGTTTATATAATGAAATCAAAATTTGAGTGGCTCATTTTCTGATTGTTCAGCTTGGAGTAGCAGAAATAGAGATGTATGAATGCAGAGGTCACCTAAAAAGTATGAGTCTTTAGTGCTGCACTTCTACCTACCTAATATTTAATTAAACTTTGTCAGATTTTTTGAGAGGTTCAACTTGAAGCTGTAAGAAGCAAAAAAACTATTTTTAGTGATGAGTGTGTGTAAAATATGAAAAATTGAAAAGAAATTTACTTAAGTTGATGATAAACAAGAAGTATCCATTCTCACCTTTGCTTTCACTCAACAGCATGAGAACTGTTTTCTATGTCAATATACATTTTTTTTGAGAAAGGAAACTTTTAACCTACTTTGCAATGTTTAATTTTTAACCTGACAGTACAGTTCTCGTTAATTGCTTGAAAGTCCTTTAGCTGTCTATTTCCTGATTCTTTCCCAGAGGCATGATTTAATTTTAAAAATCATAGTGTATTCAGCTCTAATTATTGGAGAGCTTGTTCTAGACACATAGTAAGGTATGTTAATGACCAAAAACTGTATCAGCTGGAGTCAATGTCAGTACTACCTCAAGGACACTGTCATTTAGCTTCTATAAAATCTCTACTAATATCTTTTAATCTGATGACAGATTCAGGCAAGCTGCATGGTATTTTTTAGTAATCTTATTGCCTTGCAGTGCAATGCAACTGGGATAAGTCTGGAATAAACTTATGTTCAGAAAATGTTCATTTAATTACAAAAGAACTGCATACTGTTTCCATTGCATTTTTGAAAAAACCGAAAACTAACCCCAAAGCCATTTTCATTTTTGCCAGTGAAGTACCCAAAACTTAAGTTACATTATATAGATAAGAATAGGATTTTGTTTTTATGTGATTATCTTTGGTGTTGTTAATATGTACACATTATCTAATTAAGCATGTCATTTAATAAATATTTTGATACACTATTGGAATTTAGTGTGCTACTGCTATTAAGTTTTTATCTCTAACCATGTCATATTTATTAAAAATTCATATTAAGAAGCTCTGTTTTCTGCTGAAAAAGCATGGGTTGCTTTATGTTCACAATCAAAGCTATGCTGGCTCTGTTTTATTTAATATTTTTGAGTGAGTTTATTTTTTAAAATTACTTTAAAATAACCAATAAACATTTAATTTTTTTTTTTAATTTAGGGAGGCTTTTATAAGTTTTTAATACTGGGGAGGGATTTAAGTGAAAATACTCTTTTTCATCCAATTTTGCCTGAAAATCACTGAATCTTTTGCACTAAAGCTCCAGTATATAAAGAGTGCCATAGAAATAAATTGTGCTCTCACATTATCAATTCTATACATGTTGTACCTGGTTACCTCCAGTTTTTTTGCCCTCTTGTATCAGCAGACTAAGGTGTGGAAATATTGATGTTTCCTTAACTGGTTCTGTTGCATCTTACACTAATTTACCAGATCCTCCAAGAAGCACCTCTCTTCATGGCATGACTGCAGCAATAGACAGTGTGGTGATGAAATGATCTGACCTTAATGCAGATATGTGGATTGCAGTAAATTTAGAGTAATGTATAATGACACCCCAATAATAAATAATAGGTCTATCTTTTCCTAGGGAAAAGCTGTGAAAAATACACAGAATTTTATAAGATATTTAAAGTAAGATCTGTCCAGCTCTGTCCAGGAGATGGAATAAAAGCATGGCTGCAAAACCATAGAGATGCAATCAAGCTTTCACACAGTTCTTTAGAGGTTTTCCATCAGACTCTTAAGTGATTTCTGTCTAGTTGTTCATTCCAGGAGGACTTATTATTTAGGTCTGGCAGAGAAATTGCTATGAAACCTGTAGCAGGTGCTGCTGCTCCCTAAACATCTTGTTACTGCCTGTCAGTAGATGCTTGCAAGCCTCTGGGTTCCCCAAACACATCCAGTGCTGCAGGATCACTGGAATAGCTGCATATGGGCTTGCTTGCGCTTGATTTTTCAGTGAAGGTAAGAGCCAAGCTTGTCTGTCACTCTGGTTCACCTTGCCTTTAGTGCCAGACAAGCCCAGTGGTAGCAAAAAGAATTGCTTTTCCAGCTGGGGGTTAGTCTGGTAGATTGAAACTTGGAAACAGAACAAAAGAAGCAAAATAAATCAAGTATATGCCTCAAACTTCAGTTGTTATTTGGGTACCTTTCTCATATACCCACTTTACCAAGTGTTCTTAAGTGCTGTTTTTCAGAGCTGTGTATGCAGTGTTCATGGAAGCTCTTATCTAGATGACTGCTGAAGTACCGAATCCTACTTTTTCTTTTGTTTATAGCATTTCTTATGGTTTAATTTTCAGTCAGTGAAATCACGCTACAGGGAATTTGCATTCAAAAGTTCCTAGGAGCACATGGATGTAGTCCCTGAAAGAGTATTTTTTGGAAAAACTTCCTTTCCCCCTCATTCTGTCTTCTCTTCATCCTCCTACATCTCTTTCTGAGGATATAATTCATTCCTTTAAATAAATGGAAACAATGCACTGATTTTATATTTTTAAAATGTTTGTTCTGCTGTGTAGTTTTCCATTCTTACGCAGTCTGTTAGCTAGGAGATACTGAGCTGTTTGTTCAAACTAGCAGGGAGAAGTGAGTTTAGGTATTTTCATAGCCTCTTGCCGTTTGTAAAATGCCTTGTAGTGATTAAAACAAAAAAAAACCCAAAAAACTTTACGCATATTTTCCATTTCCCTTGACTCAGACAGGTTAGCAGCCTTCTGTTGAGAACTGCACCGTGATGCAGTTGAACATGCTGTTACCATACACTGTTACACAGGCCCTCGGCCGAAATTGTCCCTTCAGCTTGTATACTGCCAGCATGGGAATTGAAGTCTTGCATACATCTACCACATTAAAGATACAATTATCAGAAGCACAGTTTTGTAATGCAAAGGGAGTGTGGTACCAAGAGTAAGCACTGCCAGATGGTAGGCAATCTATCAGAGCGTTTAAAAAGGGTCAGAATTGAAAATGTCTGAAATGCGATGGCTTATTAAGCAGTAGATGTTGAATGTGTGGGAAAAGTGAGAGATGAGTAACCTAAGCATGAGGTGCCCACATGACCAAACAGACTTTTAATTGCATGCATTCTGCCAGTATTATATGAAATACTTGTTTTTGCTAAATTAAATGTGGCTTTGAAATTTGGAACAGAATATTAAATCCAGTGATATACTGCTGAGTGTTGAAAAGTTCAGTAGGATTTGTACATGTTCTTACTGTTTATTTATTGAAGAAATGAATTTGTTAGGATGGTTCATCTCTCTGTAATGGAAAAAGAAGTCAAAAAATAATTTCAACGTTTTTGTGTTGAAAATAATTAAATCCAGTATATAATAATTTTATTATTTCATATACATATCATTTTGATAACTAAGTACAACATAAATTGTGACTGAATCCAATTAAATATCTCTGGTTTTACATTGCTATTTAAAGGCACTAACTATAAGTTTAAAACCTCTTGTTTAACCTTAACAAGAATTCTCTATTCTTGTTTCCTAAAGTGAGATTTTCTGTAGTCTGCCTGTGTGTTGTGCTTTATTGTTCACAAGCATGCAATTTTTTTTTTTTTTTTGTTGAGAGATGATTCTCATTAAGACAGGTCTGAGGAATACTCCGTCAGTATTATGCAATCAGTCAGTGTTATTCAGCAATTTCCACCACCATCCCCCTCATTCCCCAGGACTGTATGAGCACTGCTTGATGTGACTATGGCTGTTTCTGTAATTTCTCAGCTGCAGCCAACTTCTACATTCTCCACAGGCTAGACCAAATTTATCTTCCTGTGGAATGGATGGGAGAGCTGCAGTGAACTTCCACTCCCACACTTGTTCCTCATAGCACGACAGAGTTCAGATTTGCTTCGGGGAAGGAGAGCTAGCTGTGTAGCCTGGGAATGCAGGTACCATGGATCTGCCTAAAATGGTGGCAGATGTTCCTGCTGGGGCTGCTGACTCGTGATTCCGTGAAGTGTCACTGAATAGCAGTTCGTCTGCGTTGAATGTGCAAGCTGATTTTGTGCCACTGGCAAAATGAGCAAATGGAATATGGTATTTAACTTGGTTTCATGTTTCCAGTACAAATTTTTCCATTTCTGGAATGGCTTTGAAAGTGTCAGTTTTACCCAGTGCTCTGCACAATGTGCAAATCTATAGGATGTTAGATGAAGATCTGAAATGGGAGTCAGGAGCCCATCTATCTTTGAATTTCAGGAGCTAGATACTTGTAAGCATCTGGACTCCATGCCTGAACATCTTTCAGAATTCCAGTCATAACGAGCCCAAAATGGTAAACCTGATTTTTGAAAAACATCGCCCATGGGTGCTGTGTATTTTGCAGAACTAGTGTGTGTGTCAGAATAATGCAAATATGTTTCAGCTTCCATTTTTGCTGTATTATATATTTTGATTTGCAATTTACAGATCAATGTATATTCTAAGATTATGAAGAAAAGCTCTGTTAATTTTTCACTCTCAGTTTCTTGCCGTTCTCCACCAATAAATTATTAATATCTATTTGGCAGTTCTAATTATTACACATCTTTAGTTTAAATGCACTTGATTAGTTCATAACTCACTGTCCTCCAAAAAATGAAACATAAATATTTGGCTAAATTAGATTTTGTCTTTCTGAGGAATATTGGCTTGTGGCTAAAACCTCTTATGAGACCTCCAAAGTAAAATGTTTTCATTTGCTGAAAGGCAGAAACCTATTTATTATATTTAGGCAACTGCATTTTGAGTGAATATGGATGGAAGATAAGGATGGACATCTGGTGTTTTATTCACCACAGAAAGGGCAGCTCATTTTGTTTTGCTGTGTCAAAGCAAGAGTCATCTATCAGTATGGAAGTAAAGAGCTTCCTTGGTATTCTTGCGGTTGTTTATAGTTCAGGTCATGGGTCCATGACCAACGTTTCTTTGAGTGCTTATTTTAGAGCTGCTTATCAGTGGCTACAATTAGAGGCAACTTTACTTGGGTGCAGACACTTCCCCCTGCAACCCCTAACCTGCAGTGGGTGTCTGATATCAAGACCAGCCCATTGTAAGGAATTCAGACTGTTTTGTTTGAACCCGAAGACTGGAGAAAGAAGTTTTGCATGAAGAGACTTCAAAGTCATCTGTCAAAGTCACTCTACCAAAATATAAAGCGAAGAAGTAGATTATTAAATAATTCCCTTTTATATTTTTTCTGATAAATATTTATACGTGAGGCATATAACAAAGCCTGTAGTTAAGTTTGAATAAATTTTCAAATCTTAATATCTTTAGCAATATTTCATTTTTCAGTCTGCAAACTGACATGCTATTCTGGTGCCTAAAGTGACTTGCTCTCTTACAAAAATGAATAAAGGCAGTAAGGAGGAAAAACTTTTATCTAGTATATGTATTTTGTATAACAACTCCACTTTAGATGATTCTGTCTCAATGAAGATAGAACAGAATTTTAAATTAATCTAGGTCTTGGTAAAATGTATCTTCCAGTGGCTCAATAACCATTTCATATGACTAATATAAAACAAAACACTTAACAAATGCATTTCAAGCAAATAATCTGCTGTAATTCAATAAACACTTTCTACATATAGTTTGTAAATTTAATAGATACTGATTTTAGGATCTCAGTCGTGTGTCATTATTGCATATATCTGTGATAAAATGTAATAAACCCTCATGTTTATTTGCAAGCAAGCAATGTAAATTATCTCCTGCTGGCAAAGGTGTGCTATAAAGGCATCTCCTGGTGCTTGATATTGTGGGCTATCTCCTGTTTTGAAAATGACAAAACCATTCAAATATTAAATTCATATATGCTGGTTTGGGATTTTTGGAAGGAATTTGCTTGATTCCTTTTTTGAGAATAACTGAAATAGTGTAATTGAAAAAAACCCCTCTTTCTTTCCTTATATTGGATTAAACTGCTAAAAGGCCATTAAGCAATTGCATTCCATTACACTGACCAATGTTCATAAGTATCAGAGATTTTGGATCCCCAGAAATTTGGTTTGTATTCCAAACCTCCAGCCTTGGGACAGGTTGCAGCAGCAGCAGCACATGAGGCTGTGCTCAGCTTGCACGGAGCTTTCTGGAGGATGAAGAGCACGAAAAGTCTAGGAGGGGAGCAGAGGCAGAGCTGACAAGGTCTGGGTTGCTTAGGCTGGTAACTAGAGCATCTCTGAGCATAATGTATGCTCTTTCTTGTTTACTTTGTTTGCTCTTCTGGGTTTTCCTTTTTGTTTTAAACAAGCGAATATCAGGTCTATCTGATCACTGCTCTGTCTCGCTGTATAATGCGCTGATTTGTTTTGGCAGTGCAGGCTGAGCGCTACGCTGTCAGAAGGATGGTAACACTGGGATGTGCAGTATGCAAATTGGGAAGTCTTAAAGAAATGTTAAAATTAACATTGTATCTGCTTAAATACTGTGGAAGGCAAATGGCTAGCAGAGAGATATGAATACAAGCTGAGTAATTAGAAAAGCGGAGTGCATCCCCCTGTAAAAAAGTGTTAATTAACATACATGGGGAAAGGTATAATCAAGCTTGTGAAAGATTACTCCTTTAATTTCTTACATGTTGTGCACACTGTATTTTCAATTAGTTGATGTTTTAGATAAATCAATATTAGTTCGATTAATAAAATTGTTAAAATAACAATTCCATAATCTTAAAATTTTCAGTGTATTTGAGTGCATACCTAAATGTCTCCTTTATTGGCTTAGGAATTAAAATCATTCAGCATGGATGTTGAAACTGCAGAATAATTTTCTTCCTCTGCTGGAGAGGATTTGAATCTGTGCATTGACTTTGCATAGCACCTCTGGTACAGACACTTCCAGTAACAAAATCACCTCTCAGATTTGTTCTGCTTTGGTGGAATGGGGAACTGAGAATGCCTCTCCTGTCTTATCATTGCCTTCCTTGGGAACAAGATTTTGTTCCTGCTCTAGTTTATATTTGTTTAGAGAGGGAGAACATGTCGGCAGCATACCTCACTTCGGGAGGCACCGGATGGCTTGGGGAAAATGAGCTCCCTGAGGTGTGGGAGATCCTGAGCTCAGCTGCCCACAGATAAATGAGGAAATCCAATGGATGTTCACAGGTGTTGATGAAAGCTCTAGGTATTCAGTTGTTTTTTTGAAAGGAGAATGATAATTACTTATCATGTTGCTCTGCTATAAATCTAAACTTTCTTCTTCCTTTGCTTCCCTAAAAATTGTCTGAAATATATTTGAATATTTTTCATCATAGTATAAGTTAATAAAATTGTAATATAACTTTGATTTGAACATGCATATATAATTTTCTGATGTTATTTTCAGAACAAACAAGGTACTATATTTTTAACAGATATAAATTAGATTTATTACCATTTGAAGCAAATCATTTACTGCAGTGTGATATTCATGGATTATATAAAAATAACTTACTGATTCTTAAATGTACTGTCATTGACTTTAAAGGGTTGAAATTTCAGTACTTATTTTTATAGTCAAGGAAACATAGGCTTTGTAGCCAAAAGTCAGCTATAAATAGTTGTAAATGGGAATAATAATTAAACTTGATATATATATCTTGATTACCCGGTCTTGCATTAGAATCTTGCACATCTCTGTAGATACATAAGATGACTGTAAATATGCAGTCGTGAATATTTGTTTTCATTTATGATGTGGGAGTACATCATCTTGTTTCATGTCTATCTATAGTTCTTTCACACTTTTTCACATCTCTAATTTTTCTCTTCATGAAATTTGAAGACTGGCTCTTTTTTTTCCCTTCAGTTTGAAAATAGTGCCCATTCTTGCCTTCAATGCACTTTGTCAAGAATGATACACCAAGTCCTACTTTGAAGCTGCTCTTCCAAATGTACTGCATCATGTTACAGTTACACAAAAAGCCAGTTTTACCTCTGATTACCAGAATAAAATTGTTATATATGTATATATGTTCAAATCTAAGTTGATGGTTCTAGCCTTGTTTTTTTTATTATTTTTTAGGGGTGTTTGGGGTTTTTTTGGGATTTTTTGGTGGTTTTTTTAATGTTTTGGTGGGGTTTTTTTTGTTTTGTCTTTTTTTTTGGTTTTTTTTTTTGTTTGTTTGTTTGTTTGTTTGTTTGTTTTTTAATTAGAAAAATGAATTTTCCTACCTCATTTGGTGGTCATGGCCAGTCTCCTCACCGAACCCCGTGCCTGAGATCTATCAATAGCTACTGAATGACGTCTTCCCCGTCGTCTCTTTCTCTGAAGTAGAGAAAATAGAATTATCCCTGTCAGCAAAAACTTAAAGATTATACACTATTATCATATATAGAAGATAACTGAGATTTAATTGGTTAAAGAAAAAAATCTATTCAAGGAAAATATTAGTTGATACTGATTGGCTTTCTAATTTTTGGAAGGGCATTAGGAAGTTACCTTCCTTTTCACTTGATGCTTTGTTGAGAAGAATTACAGAAGGCTTCTTTCAATTTAAGCCTCTGAATTTTTAGTATGGAGGCATCCTAAATGTCATATTTCTAAATGGCACTCTTAAAATTACTGTCACTACAAAATTCTTAATTAATGCAAGTGTTTCAACACGAGATACAAGATTATTTTGCAGCTGAAATATTTTTAGATCTGTCTCTTTCAGACTTTTTTTCATGCCTTTAAAGTGGTCATTTCTAATTTGAGAATGTGAATGCATATTTTACAGCGATCCACTACAGAAATTCGCTGACACTTAGATAACCAATATGTGGCAGTTTTCAGTTGGTTTAAGGGCTGATGATATCAAACTGAAACAAATCAGTTACAGCCCCTACACAAAATGTTGCCTGATTCTGTGAGCAGTGGTCTGATAGCTTGTGTGAGGGGGTGGATTGGAGGAAGCTGTAGTGCTTGTGCTGTGACATGTGTTGATGCAGAAGCAGTCTTGATGATGTGATATATATCCATTCGCTCAGATATGCAAAGACAGAATCAGCACTTGCTATGAAAAAATGTATTTGTGAGCCTTGACTCTTCATCAGCGCCTTTTTCTGGTGTGGTGCTTGTCTGGACAGGGGCAGTACCCATATTTTTTTAATGAGGAGGGTGCTGAAGAATCTTGGAATCATAGGATAGCCAGGCTTGGAAGGGACCTTGAAGCTCATGTTGTTTTAACCACCCTGGCATGGGTGGGGATGCAACCCGCTAGATCAAGTTGCTCAGAAGGGAGGAGTTATGTAAAAACGAGGGAGAGCAAAAGCATTATCAGAGCTCCACTGACAGTGATCCACTGTTCTTGCCCAAGGTGAAGTGGAAGTCTTTTAATTCTTTCTGCTGTACTTTAATAAGTTTCTGTGGAGGAAAAGAAACTGCAAATATCAGTGGTATTCAAGCAGTTGTGTTAGGGGATTATTGGCTAAAAACTAAGAGTCTAATTTTTAAATAATATTGCTATATTATATAAATTTCTCTTTGTACTCTCTGTCCTTTCCTCTTGTAAGCAGTAAGTGCAGTTACTTCTCCTTACTGTACCTTTATTTCTCAGAAGTCTGAGACTAAATTTGTTAATGCATGTAAAATACTATGAAAACTTCAGATCGAAGCTGCTGAATGCATAGGAAGAACCAATTTGTCTTTTGGTGAAATCTCCGCTGGTTAAATATTAATTGAAAATATACTGAAAAGGTACATACATACATACATATATATATAAATAAATAAATATATGTAAGTTAACTAGTTTTGTAGTATCCTTCCATGGTCAGTACTGTGATTTTGTTTTCTAGCATTCAAAGCACTCAAGCTTTAAACCTAGTCAGACTATGTAATGAAAGACTTTTCAAAGTAGTAAATTGCTGTTCATTGGCTTCACTGGGCTCTGATCAGGTCCCCTGAGACCTGCATTTATCTAATCATCTGCCTTGTGCAAAGAATCACAACTGAGCAACAAATTACAAATTGCCACTGCTAAGTGGGTTTAAAGAGATAAAAATAATTAAATCTTCTTGAAATTGTGGAAGTTTGTAATTTTAGGTACATTCTGTAGTTATATAGAAAAGAAGACTCAGTATCACTGAACTTTAGTAATATCTTTTTGAGGTAGGAAATGAAAAACATTAAGTTAATTTAAAAATAAATAATCAATTTCATTTAATAAAATCAAATTAATTTAAAAAAATAATTAATTTTAAAATTTAAAAAAAATCAAATGGCAAGGGACATACATTGGATCTCTTAAGTATATATGGCTAACCTTGAAGTAACAGACTCCAGTATTATTCTGAAATCAAATTAAGATTTCGGATGGTCTGAAAACTTCATTATTAGGTTATTTTTTTAATTGCTTTTAGTCTCCATCAAAATGAAACTATTAAGCTGGAAGATTCCCAAGTCCAGCACTGCTTGTATTTCAGCCAGGGAAATGCAGTTTTCAGAACATCAGCCTCTGCCTTGTCCCAGACTGACTGGTTTCAGACAGGTAGAGAAAGCCTTTCAGCTGCTCTAGCAGGTTACCTTGCCAAGCTAATGAATGTTCATAAAGCTAGTGATATGAATTGAAAAGGAATAGCAAATGATGGTGAAACTTTCACCTGAGAAAGTGTCACTTAATCATATTTCTGCCCTTCAGTATCCCCACTGGGTGTGTAGGACACACTGTTAGAATTCTGTGTGTGCTTTGCAATCAAGAGAGGTGAGTCCCGAAAGAGATTTTATTTCAGCCTTGCAACATTTCCTTGTTTGTGTTTCCTTAATGTAAGTTTAAAGTTGTCAAGGTGAAAATAGAGTAACCTAAAAAATCTAAATTGACAATTTCAGGAGAACAGTTTATTCCTTAAAAGCAAAACAAAATACCAACCCCAGAGTTTTGTCTTCCTAAAGCTTTGCAAAATGAGTTACATGCAGATGGGGGAAGTTTTATCCACGCAGAAGGATGACAAAACTGTAGAAGTGACCTGTTTGCTCTTGAAAAACAGGCCATCAAAACACAGTGGCACTTAACTAGTAATTTTAATGCCTTTGTATTAATATGGCCACAGAGATAGATTACAGTAAATTCTATGTTTTGAAATCTTAAAATAAAAAGAAAAATTGCTGCTGACCCAAAATCACTGAAGCGATCAAGTATGGATTGGCAACATTTAACAGTTTTCTCTATGGAGGATGTTGAATGCAGTATCTCTTGCTAAAAGAGAATGAATTTAGTATTCAATTTGTATGCCTTTTTCCCAGAAGCAGCCTGTTTTCCTCTAGGTGTGTGTATTTGTAAGAGAAACAGATGGGCAGAATGAAAATGGATAGCTGGGTGGAAGGGGATATCCTCATTTTAAGGTTATAAAAAACAATAGTGATAAAATTTTTCTGAAAGTCTTCAGGCACAGACACCTGTGCAATCATTGAAAGAATTGGGTCCTCTGAAGAAAACACTCCCTTCTTCATTCTCCTGTCCTTCAACACATCCCAGTAATTATCTGTTTTGCAGATGTTTTCAGGCATCCAGCTTTATTCCCTCTTAGTAGAATAACAGAGTTGCACAACCAGAGAAAGATAACATGTCCAACGAGAATGAAATGCTGATATGAATAATACCAAGTTTAGTGTTCACTACCATACAGTACAACAAAATTTAAAATTACTGTTATTTCTGCTAAGATTGTTCTATGTAGGACATTGATTTCTCTGTTAGGTAAACCAGTGATCTATGAAAGCAGAGGAAATAAAGGTGTGTTTGAAGGTGAGATTAAGAAAAAATAATACAAAGCAAAGAGGAAAGTCATTGTTCATTTCACTGAGCATCTACTAGTCAATCATAATGCTTAGCTAAAGAAGAAGCAAGTGTTCTAGGAAAGCTTGTGAAATTTTTACAGTGTCTGATTCTCTAAATGTGTATAGTGAAATTGTGTTGCATCTGACATCAAAAAACCTAATCTCTGATGCATCAGGTTTTGCTTCAGAGGTATTTTACAAGCAATCTGAATTAGTGTCTTTTTCAATGGCCTTCCAGTTTGTAATGTAGATGAGTATTTATTTTCATTGTTCAGACTGAATTTCCTGAAGTTTTACTGCTATGACTTACTCCTTTCTAATAAAAGATCAGAATTTTTACACTCTTTCCTGAAACTGAGAAATTTTAAACTTAAGCAAAGCCCTGACTGCCCTGCAGCCTCCAATCACACCCCTCAATGCCTGTGAGACGCCGCTCACTCCGCTGTGCAGTTTGTGAGACCACTGACAGCTTCTGCTGGTGCAGTCCGGGTGTGCAGTAAGGATAATCATATCTCCAACTATGCTGATTCAGGGAAATTGAGACTCTGCTGTTGATGGGCAGAAAAAGAAAATAATAAGGCAAGCAAATCTGAATTTGTATGTACAGCAAATTATGCGGCGAATTAATTCAGAGACGAAATTTCCTTCCTTAAGACTCTGTTTTCTCTGGGTTAGGGATATAAGGTGGAAAATAAAATGCCTTTTAGAATTCATAGCATCGTACATTATTAAGCCTAATACAAACAGTGATTAATTAATACTAAGTAACTCTTTCTCACCTCATGGGTAGGCACTCATTTTGAGCAGGCTGTTCATCCTATCCAGGACAGCCTTTGGCAGTGAAGAAAACACCAACACTTCAGCACCATATTCCAGAGTAGAAAAAACACTGCTATTACTGTAATCTTTGAAAATATGTAAATAAATTATGGGTGAAAAAAATTATCAAAAGAGGCCTATTAATTCATTTTCAGAATTCCAAAGTAGTAATTAGTTGTTGTTGTTTTGGTTTTTCCCCCAATATTTCTCTATAGAATATTTTTTTAAAATTTTGTAAAAATGTGCCTCAGGATTGGGGTTTATATTTTAATACTTGAAGACGTTATTTTTTTTGCCTAGAGGTATTGTACCTCTGAGACATTTAGAAGCATTTAAGAAGTTTTAGGAATAGTTCAATGCAGTGCAGTGATCACCTTTGCGCCCTCTGTTAATGACATTTGGTAATAGATTCACTGAGTTAACTTTAGCTGAGCAATAAGCTGTGTGCTGTGGGGTTGAGATCAATCCTTGCTTCTCATTTTGAGCTTTGGAAGATCTCATTACCCCCTAACTCCTGCTTTTTTTCCTGATTCTTGACAATTTTCAATCATAAGCCTACCTCTTCCTTGCTCTCCACCAACATTTTATAACACCTTACATAAATGTGGAACTCTTGAGATTGTAAATCACAGATTCATAACCATCCTCTCTGGCATAGGGGAAGTAGGAAAAAAAATTCTAATAGTAGTTTGAAACAAAGGACTGTCTCAGTGTGTCAATGGCAGCTCGTTGTACTGTCTTGTGAGTCTTTACAGTTTCCTCTTTGTTAGATGAATAGCAGGATATTTTGAACCACAGGTGAGGAACTCATTGTGTTACTTTCTCTGCACAGGTCAAGGAAGGGCAATATAGGCAGTTGCATCTAATTTTTCTCACCTGGAATAAAACATGGCCAACAGAATAGCATTTGGAAATATTTTCCTACAAGGAAATGTCCGAGTAATTTCTAAATGAAAAATAATAAGGGTTTTTCTTACTAACTAATCAGCTTATATTGTATTGTGGGCTAAAATACAAAAGTCCTTATCTGTCAATGTTATTTTAGCCCTGATGCTACCACTTTTGCTGACATTCAGCATCAGGAACACCAGTGTGTTTTGCATAATCGCAGTATGCGATGATCCTTTAAACCGCGGATTACCGTAGGTTAAAAACACCTGGTCCTGTATTATCTCCTGTGTTGGCTGGGTGGCTGGTTGTTGTGTGGCTTTGGTTAGCCTTTGTTGCATAACTGTGCTACAGAAATGTAAAGGTCAACCTGAAGTTAGCAATGCTTTGCTTAGGATTGAGCCACAGATGCAAGGACACCTCTCGTCATTATTTCCTGTTTGTTTTCCACTAGTTTAAAGGATTCCTCCAAGATGTTTATTCTCCCAGAACACTTTTGTGAAGTACTTTGGTTGATAGCATTTTAAAAATGTTTGTGGTAATTTTACTTGTTGATCACAGTGGCAGTGATGTATTGAATTCAGTGCTTCCTTGTGGTAATTCCAGATTACTGAAAAGGAATTCCAGATTGCTGAAAAGGAATCTCGCACAGTGGAAAGTATTACAGGAATTAAAAAAGACAGGAGAAATTGGGGAATTTTTACCTAATATGGTGAATATTATCATGTGGTGAACAAAAATACATACAGCCTGAATAAAATTGAACATTTTTAGCAGTTAGTGATCACATTTATTGCAAGACTGAAAGTGTGTAAGACACAAATCACATTGTAATACACAGGGAATAATTTTATAGTCTATTTCATAGAGTTTCTGAGTACCAGTTAGAGGTACATTGCCAACTTCTCTCTTCTCTCAAGTGATAGTTAAATCTAATCTCGCCAGGTGCCTCTTAGAATAAATAATTTTGGAACTGGGAATTCTCATGCTGTTCTCAATCCTATGCTGCTTTTCCTTTAGTGTGTTTTACAGTTGCAGATAATAATTGATATTCTCTGATGAGCACTCTGTAAACTTAGGAGTATTCGCTTCCAAGGTAGACATGAAAAAAGGGAATTTATAAAAGCTAGATCTTTGTGATTTTTCAGCCTGAAGAAAGAAGGGTTTCAGTGTGACATAAGTGTGTCCTTTTAGTACAAGAAGGGAGTCTACAAGAAAGATGGATAGAGACTATTTTCAAGGACATGCAGTGACAAAACAAGGTAGAACGGCTTCAGAGGGAGGTTTAGAGAGAGAGGTTTAGATTAGATATTAAAAAAATGTTTTTATTGTGAAGTTGGTGAGGCTCTTGCACAGTTTTCCCAGAGAAGCTGTAGATGCCCCATCCCTGGAAGTGGGGATCCACAGGCTGGGAGGAGCTCTGAGGAGCCTGGTCTAGTGAAAGATGTCCCTGCCTATGGCACAGGAGTTGTAAGTGATGATCTTTAATGTCCCTTTCACCCCAAGCCAATCTATGATTTTTTGATAATTTGGTAATCCAAGAAGCAATCTCTGAAATCGAATGCAATCCATATTCTCTGTGCGAGTCTAGCAAAAATTAGGCTTGTGATTCTGAAATATTTTGTGGCCTGTTAACTATTATTTTTGCTGATTGCCGTGAACCTTTACCAAGATAAGGGAGGCTGGTATTGGTGTGATGGAAGTGGCCTGGAAGTCAGTGTTGAGGTGTTGTGCTGGTGGCGTGTCCATGCCATGTGCCCTGCACCAGGCCCCATTGTGACAGAGGGACAGAGCAGAGGGATAGCCGTGGAGCCACTGCTGCCTTTAGTCTTCTAGAAACTATGATAAGTTCATGGGTAACTGCTGTTGGTTGGTTTCTCTACCTCTCCAAATCAGTTTTAGTTGACCGGATCATGTGCTTGAACAGAGTAAAAGATTACTGAACGCATTGGGTTCAGGCTTTTTTGAGTATCCATTTCAGTTCTTTTACTACTTAAGAACAGCTTTCTTTGACTATTTAACATTTAGGATTTATCATAATTTGCTTAAAATCTGGTATATATAACTGTGCCCTGGAAATCTTCCATAAGGATAGATATTCTATGTAATGGGTGCATTTAATGAGCATTTTCATCACAGATATTAGGGTTATGAGTCCATCCTTCTACCACATTGTATCAAGCATGGTTAGTATTCTAACAGTGTTAGAGGGGAGCCTTTAGATCCTTCCAGAGCAAAAGTGGTGAAATGCAGTACCCCTTTCTGTTACTTTGCAAATTGCAGCTATTTTTTCTAATATTTCTTAGCTAGCTCTGAAAGAATATAGGCTGTGAGGTTGTAAAAATGCATGAAAGTTCAACTAAGTGGCTGAAGGTTTTTATGTTATCTAATTATTGATTCTATTTTTTGCTTCGATGCTTTTTTCCTTTTCCTGTAATTTTATTCCAGCACAGTAATGGTATCAGTACATTTGAAAAGAGATACTGACTTTTAATATATCTATTAAGTATTTGGCTTTCCATTTGGACAGAAATTTAGCAAAACTGTTGCATTGATAAAGCAGTTCTGGTTGGCACAAGACATTGTTTTTATCTGTATAAAAGCTCAAAATGGTTTTGACAGGAGTCTGAATAAATCTGCTCAGTGCCACACGTGCCCACCTTTCAGTGTGTGATATACCATGGAGGCACATAATGAGCTGTGTTAGTTACAGTGCCTTTACTAACTATGAGTGAGTTAAAGCAACAAGAATTTATTTAGGAATAACAAAATCTAGTGGTGAAGTTGGTGACATGATGGAGACCATTTTGTAATATTTTACCACATTACATCAACCATTCTCTTTCTTCCTTTTTTCCTAGGTTTTACTGGGACTTAATCATGCTCATAATGATGGTTGGAAACCTTGTCATTATACCAGTCGGAATCACATTCTTCACAGAGCAAACAACAACACCATGGATTATTTTCAATGTGGCATCAGACACTGTTTTTCTATTGGACTTGATAATGAATTTTAGAACTGGAACTGTAAATGAAGACAGCTCTGAAATAATACTGGACCCTAAAATCATTAAGATGAATTACTTAAAAAGCTGGTTTGTGGTTGACTTCATCTCATCAATACCAGTGGATTATATCTTTCTCATTGTAGAAAAAGGAATGGATTCAGAGGTTTACAAGACAGCAAGAGCACTTCGTATTGTGAGATTTACAAAAATCCTCAGCCTGTTACGTTTATTGCGCCTTTCGAGACTGATAAGATACATACACCAGTGGGAAGAGGTAAGATTTACATGGTCATACCATCATTCACTAAGATCTTACTGCTACCCAACACTAGTCAATCTCTGTGAAGAGCTGCACCAGAACAAGAATGTAACACAGCTTTTCCTCACTGCCTGGTGTAATTACAAGCACATACTAATGGCAAGGCCTTTTTGGACACAACCAACAGAGTAACCATCTTCTCTCTGCTAATGGCAGAGACCAAAATGTGTTTGGCATTGGTGCAATTTGCATGGATGGACTCCTAATGATGTTACAAAATGTCCAAAATATCAGAATAAGGCACTGGAAAGGAATACTAGGAATTTTGACAAGCACCTAAACCTGCGCTAGAGTTTGATGACTAGCACGTAAATTTATTAATACTCTTGTAGTGACAGAAAACTTAAACTTGTTTATATTTTTCTATTTTATAAGAAACTGAAACCATCTACCATTGAGTAGATTTCCTCAGAATGCTCATTGTTTGAAGGCTGTATGTAGGCTGAATATCATAAATACCGTCCTTTACAAGAAATGGGCAGTTCAAATTTTGAGTCACTGCCTTCTAAACTGTCAATTCCATTGATTCCAGGCATGGTGTTATGCTGCCTTTCAATTTGGCATAGTGATTTTTCCAGGAAATTATGGCATTCCCCACTTTGGCATACTTTGGTTAGGAAATGTCAATGCATTAGCACATACCACCATTTTGTTTCTTGGCTGCCCTCATTTCTGTTCATAGTTCTGAATATCATCATGTATTTTAAACAGAAGTGCTAAAGCCATAGGAAAAATAATTGCTTTTTTCTAAACCTTTCTAGCAGTAAGGATAGGGAGAATTGTTTTGTAGAGCATGATCATGGAAGTAGTATTAAAATTGATCTCCATAAATTTATTTACCTCTGTGGTAAATATTTATTTAATTAAATGAATATTGGAGGATGATTTGGTACTATTTTTGGTGCTTTTTCTGCTGGTTATCTCTAGTATAATATGCACTTTCTGGTTTAAGAGGAACCTAAAAGCAGAGCCATCTCAAATAAAGTCAGATTACAATTTAAAATGGCATGATGCCAGATGATGCTAAATATCAAAAGTCTAAAAAATTTATAGTAGTCTCTCAAAAAGTCCCTGAAATAGGTCATTATTTTTTATTACTCTGTTTGGTAAAGCATCTTCCTTTTGCCTCTCTGTAAAGCACTGAAAAGATGTTTTTGTACAGAAATAGAGCACTGTAGTTTTTGTACTCAATTCAACTAAGGCAAATGATTAAGCATATTTTGCAGTTCTACCATAAAGCTGTGCTTTTGTCTCCTCTGTGCTTCACAGAGAGACAACCTTCTGAAATGAATTCAATGACATTATTTTCTGGCAGCCTGAGTAAAGGCCTGAGCCTCTGTAAAAGAATACTAGGCAGAGAAATAAATTCCTTTCCCCCCCCCCTTTCTGTCAGTTGTCAATCAGAAATCAGGTAGTCTAAATAAAAATAGTTGAATTGGCCACTAAGTGGGACTAAAAGTGACCAGCCTATGTGGTCCAAATCAGCAGTAGCTGCTGTTTGGTCCATTTAGCTAATGGCTGCTTGATCGCAACTTCAGCTTTAATTCCACTAGTAAAATTTGTGAAATAGGTTCAGAGGAAGGTAAAAGGGAATCTAAAGGCAGAGATTTTTTTTGTTTGTTTGTTTGTTTGTTTTCTTTGTTTTTTTTTTTCTTTTTTGGGACTAATTTTGAGCCTGTACTAAAGCAGCAAAAAGTTTGTTGGCTGATTTTGAAAAAAATAATCACATGTAAGAATAGAGAGAAATATATCAGTCTGAATGAGGCTTTGATAAACCCCAAAATGAAATGTGTGAAAGAAAAAAGGGAGGTTTTTTTGTTTGTTTATTTGTTTTTGTTTTTGTTTAGCATTTTACAGGGAGCAGAAATGCAGAAAGTAATGGATTTTCATATATATGCCTTCCTGGAAAATGTGTGTTACAATATCTTAATGTTTTAAAAGAGACAGACAAAACAACTGGTAGGGATGACATTTGCTGAATTACTGGGAAACAATAACTGGATCACCCCATGGGGTAGTCAGCGAGACTGCTTCTGGTTTTAATGTTCTCTGTATGTGTGTGTTTCCACATGGACAACAAGGAGCAACTGTTAACTAATTTTTATGGCACAGAACTGGAGCCTGTTTGTGTGTGCTTAAAAGGCTTTAATAGTTTTTGTGTATGAGCTGACTCGTTGGTTTTAAATGTGGTGCAGATAAATCTGAAATGTATGTATTTGGTTCCAGAAAAATAAGCATTATGCCAAAAATATTGAGAGGACAGCCAGCAAACTCAATCTTCATAATGTGCCAAGAGAATACTTGGATAACTGTTATTCGTGGATAACTGATGTATGAACAACCCAAGTTGTATGATAAGGCAGTTATCCCTGTATTTCTACATACTCAAATAAAAAAGTCAGGCTGACATTGTTTGAGCTTTTCTTCACATATGCGAAGAGCTTTTCTTCATATCACACATGTGGAATTCAGGTGGTTGGTATCCCGAACCTTAAGATAAGCAAAAATTTAAGAGATTCTTACATGACACTGGTGAAACATGGTTCCTCTTCTTTATTTATTTCCACATCATTTAAGTCATTTAAATTAAGATCAAGCTGCCAGAAGCCACCTAAAGTAATAGTGATGTAAATAATGTATGCATTGCAGAAGCTTTGTCCTCATTAAGTGTTACGGAACAGCTATAGCCTGTGGTGGAATACATATGAAAACTGGTTGATATATTCATATCAGTCTGATGTTAATTACTTACCCAAATGAATGGCTCAGTGGAAATGGGAAGAAACACTTCAAGAAAGGGACAGGAGATGTGTGGGCAGGAAATAAATATACTGAATGTGCAAATTCACACTTCCCTGAAACTGCTTTTTAGCTACAAATTCTAATATTACAGTCCTTTAGACTATTGAAAATAGATTGTATATTTATTTAAAATAAATTATATGCAAGAAAAAAATCTGTATTTAAATTGGTGATTACAGAAATTATAATTTTGCAGTAATTTCTGACAGGAGGCTTATTTTGGATTTTTTTAAAATTTACATTCCTAAAAGTACTGAGCAGGAGGTCCTGGACCTAATTCTTATTTCCTTTAAGTTTTATGAGACTACCTAAACTTCTGACTTTTTAATGTTTTTTTACATAGGTAGACATGCAACTAGTAGATTATTCTTAGTTAAATATGCTCATAGATCAGTGAACAATTAAAATAAAAGATACAAACAATTAAAATAGATACATTGTTCCATGCCAAATGATATGCCACTTTGCTTTACTTTTGCCTATGATACTAGTTTACTAGTTCTTTAAAATTACAATATTTTCCAAAAGCTGCATAAAACCCAGACTTCAATAGCTTTGCTTACAGCTATTCTAAATACAGACTAAGACCTAGTAAATATACAAGTAGAAATCATTCTTCCAAAAATGTGCCCTAAGTATTTTTTGTTCTGGGATGTCTGATTATGTAGAACTAGAACCCTTTTTAAAGAGAATCAATGCTTATTGTAAGTTATATAATAAAGGGTATATTCTGCAAAAAAATCATATGGCAAAATCTGCAATAATTGTGAATTGCAGCCATTTCTTATTTTGGTTCAACTTCTACTGAAATCTGGTTTTCAATTTGCCCAGACCTAATTGTGTTTCATGAACCTACCTAAGTATCAATGTCAACTCTCGTTGTTGATAAGGCTCTGATGTTTAATGAAACACACTCCTGAGCATATCACACCAACATGCCATATTCCAAATTTGCTGGTTTGTTTCTGATATTCACAGTAATGCAGGTTCAGAAGAGTGCATAAGTAAAAGCTTGCTGGATTGCTAAGACTTACTAAAGTGCTCAGAAATTAAGAGTGTGAGAGCTTTGCCGAATCAGGTCCTGCATTAAAGATTTCATCTGTTGCTCCCATGCTACCAGCCCTGATGATGAGAGACCACCACTAGGTGTCCTCTCCTTGTTGTTCTGTTTGTTGCCAGCGGTACAAAAACACACATTATGTGTCTCTGTGATGAACCATTATTATTTCCTAAATAAAATTATTGTAAAGGAAGACTTACCCAGACAACAGAAGAAAACTTCTACTTCAGTAGCCTGCTGTTTCTATGGTAGACACACAGATGACTTTTTCCCCCTACAAGAAAACCAAGCAACTTTTTCTTTCATCTCAAACCAGATAAGAATTCAAGTTTTTTTTTCTCTGCTTTTGATCACTGACTTTTTTGTGTGGGAAGAGAGAGATGATGAATTAGGTGGGCACTTGGTAGTGTTGGTTGAAAACACTTATCTTTACTGACTGGATTATTAATTTATTTTTATGTTATTTTAACAGGACTCTGTCTACAAGGCATGGGGCTTTCCTATTAATGATGATGTTTTACAGTTTAACTTTTTTTAATTAACAGCCTTGTGGAAATGGAAGGTGGAATATTTTACTTGCTTTTTATTCTAAAGCCTGTTGTCCAAGGGGGTATTTTAAAGAACATTTTCTAGGCCCCATGTAGTTATGTCAATTAGTTACTGCAAATAAGCACATCAGTACAGGTTGAGTGGCAATTTTGAAGTAGATTAGCTGAAAGTGGGACACTTTTTTATTGCCTTTTAGAGGTACATGAACCAAATACATGGTTCAGGGTTGTCTGTCTCTTAAGGACTGAAGGGAGGATGTTTGTTAAATAACTTGAGGGAAAAGAGGCATAAAGTTTCTGAATAATGCAATGAAGCCTCTGTATTGATGTCTTCTGCCTTCCTACCATGAAGAAGATAAAAATAGGAGGTAGGAGAAAATTCCTAGCTCTAGAGGAAGGGAAACAGAAACACAAGCTTTGCCCTTTTTTTTGTATAAATTAGTGAATTTGTGTTCTCCCACATGAAGCCTGTGACTGGGACCACATCCAGGTTTGCTTGAGGGTTCCTCTTTGCTCTGCAGCATTCCCTATGAGATCATGATGACCAGCTGTGGTCAGTAAGTCCATGGCATGTGCTGACCAGCACCATCTCTAATCTACAGGGGAAAAACCTCAAACATGCTGTTTGGTTGCATTTTGAATTGAAAAATCTGGAAGTGCTCCTTGCTCAGGGTTGCTGTAGCAGATGAGCTCTCCAGTTTTATCAGAGCAGAGGGCTGCTCAGCCCTGTTCCACTGAGGGAATGTGTTGTGCTAGCTGTCAGCTCATTCCTGGGTGAGACTTGCAGTGCTGGTATTCCTCCCTAATTCCATTGGGATGTTGGCTCATGGATATTCTGTCTCTATGACAGCAAGGTCTTTTATCTTCACAGAGATGGAACCTGGACTACTAGCCCTTTTTTTCCCACTTAAAATTAGAGGGTGTAAAGGCATTTTCTTTGAGACTGTTCAGGCTGTGTCTTGATAATGTAGTTCTGGTTTGCTAAATAGAATTTGCATATGTGGATAGAACTGAAGGTAAGTTACATAAATAAGGAGGTAAGATACCTAAATTGTAACATAAAGCGTTATACAATATAAGTAAATGTGTGAATAATGTTTTTTTCATCACTGTCATGAATATATGTAAGCCACAGTGCTTTTAATTTTTTTCTTCTTTGACATGTAACTTACAAGGCTATTGTCTGTGTTTTGCTGCAGAGCACCTAATATAATCTTTACAAAACAGGTAGAGTTCCAAATGGGAAATTATGATGGATCTCATTTCATGTAAACCTTTTTGTTTACATGAAATTATGCATATTTTAACATTAGGTGGATAAATTGTGTTCAGTTATGCAATATTTTGTATGGAAAAATTTCAAGTTAAATTATTTGTTTGAGAAATGTATGTACCACTGCAGATAAAGCATACATCCATAAACATCTCTCACAAAAACCCAAGGGTTTTTTTTCACTCTTTTGAATTCTGTGCAACTGTAGGGAAATACAAATAATGGATAGAGACAATTAAAAGACATTATTATCCATGGTGTCCTAATAATAGAATACTAACTGTTGAAAAAGAACAGCACATTTGTAGAGAAGGCAATTACTGAAATGCAGGCAAGACACTGAGTATTCTGGTTTTTAATTTCCTACTTTATGGTCTAGGCATAATCACTTTCATAGAAAGAATAATCCATTTCCCTAGAGACTAAATAGGAAGTGTAATGAGTGTAAAGTTGCTTGCTTCATCGTTCTACCCCCTTTTTAAGACAGTACAAACTGAGCTGCCTTTCTGCTGTGCCTACACCAGGAGAGTAATTGTGTGGTGGTGATGCTTTCCCTGGGAGATAAACCAGGGAAATGTAGAACATAGCCTGAGATAAATTTCCCTGAACTGTATGATAATGTTTTCTTTATGCAAGTGTTTGCCTGGCTTCTATGGTAATGTTCTTGGGGGACTTGGCTGTAGACCCAAGAAGGTGGGCTCACCCTTGCAGTAACATTTATAGATAATGACAGTCAATCAGTTTTGAAAATTATCAGAGCAGTGTCAGCATGTCTTTGACACTTAAGCCTAACACAGGTTTTTAGCAGATTTTTTTTAAAGTCTAACTCATTGTTGACTATTTTTAAGCCATTCTAGCAATAATGCTTTTTTTGTTTGTTTGCATTTGCTAGATCTTGCACACTCTATCTGTGGCTGCAGATTTATTTAAAAAAATCCTTGTTCTTCCATCTTAAGCTTTTAGCTGAAGCAGAAAACCCACTTAGCTTTGCAGGGTAATGGCCTGCTGGATACATCCCATTTCAGGCCAGGGGGGAGGTCAGGAATGTTCAGTTCTCTGCCTCCCTGCAGCTGAGGAGCTGTCGGAGGAGGTGATGACAGCCAAAGAGCTTTTTGGGCAGTGCACGGTCGGGATCTCGGGTCACCATTCAGACACCGCGATACTGCAGCGTCCTTCCCACACTGGGTGCATGGGTTACAGGCTCCCACATTGATTCCTGCAGTGGTGAGACAGAAAGGGAACATGTGAATGGGATTTTTCAGTTCTTTTCAAATTTGTTTTTAAAAAGTCAAAAATTGTACAAATTTCACAAGAATGGCAATTGCAATTTTGTTCCTTGCAGGCTAAACATGATTCATTCAGGTATCTCTGCGTTTTCAATTTGTATTAATAGTAACCACTACAGAATTGCTGTTTAATTTAAATTATTTAGCAACAGTAATTGAACTAAAAGATATCCCCACCTTGTCACTAATGCCATGTAGAATCCTTTCCTTCTTTGTTTTTTTTATAATACCCATAGAACTTTGTGAGTAAAGAAGTCAGTCATTCTCTTTATGCAGCTGCTAAAGAAGAAATAGTTAGGGATATTTTATGGTCATTTTATGCTGCCTTAAAAATAATTAATTTTAAAATAAATTTTTGACACACACATTTGAGGGCAGGTTGCTAATCCACGTGGTAGAATATGGCCAGCTGACAGCTGAAATGGGAGACATATAGCCCACGGTAATAATTCTTAATACAGTATATATTGATGTGTCTATTAAAGAAAGCCAGAAGATGTCCTTACAGTGCATCATTACTATTTGAAATCTGAAAAATAAATTATACAGTAAAAAATTAATTAGAAAAGTGTATGTGCAGAAAGGGCATATGAAAAATTTTAACATTTTCCTAACATTTTAACAATGTTAAATTTTAACATTTCCTAACATTTTCCTAACATTTGCCTACAAAGGGGCATTTTAATTTTTAAATTAAGTAATCATTTATTAAAGGGTGAAAAGATAATTCATTAGATTTCAATTTAATATAATTCTGTGTATATATTCTATTTAATATATTCTGCTTTGAGAAGAAAATTGTCAGTTGAAATGAAAGCTTTTTTTTAAAAAAATAGCGAGCCCACTGCTGTATTCTATTGGTTCACTTATGCGCAGAACATTGTGTAGGTGAAATTTTGGGGGATTTTGTAGGAGAGATGTGGTTATCTCAGAAAGGTCTGAGAGGCAGAAAACGGAGATATCTATAAACTTGTGTTGGGCTGTGCTGGTCAGACCATCCATACACTGTTACTTTTATTTATTTATTCTCCCAGTGAGTCATGTCCCTGAGCTCATATGGGCATTCTATTGAACAAATTAGGGTGGAAATGATACTGCATGTCAATAGGTCGAGGATCATGTTCTGAATTTGATCAAATTTGACACCCTTCTTATACAGTAAAATACCTGTGACATTACTCTTTTAAGTTGGTTTCTGTTGTCATGGCTCCCATTGAGGACAGTGGAATGTACTTTAAGAGTTAATTGGGAAGAAGGGTCTGTTTTGAAATGGTAAAATGGCCTAAATTATCCCATTTAAGAGTAAGATGCAAATGCATAAACCTATTTAGAGAGGGTTAGAGAGCTGAGATGGCAGTGTAGAGCCATTTGGCTCTACCATTTGTACATTATATTAAATTACTTATTTCTAACATGAATCTCATGGAGTTTATTCCAAATAACAAGTATTATCCCACATGTATATGATTGAAATGTACTTATGACCTGGAAAAAACAGGGAGATCACCTAATTCAGAGATTTTTAGAGCTCCTTGCTTCCAAGTAGAAATGAATGCTGTGGTTGAACTGTTAATCTCTCCTCACTACACTGCATTGGAAAGATGCTCTATTTCTCACCATTTTCTCCGTTCTTAACCCAGGCAGGTGTTTTGCTGTGATCTTTCCATGTATTTAAGCTCATAGCATTTTGTTTGTTACTTTTTTTATCTTCTTAAAGCACATCTTTTTTCCCCATCTTCTCTTTCAGAACCAATGGGTTTAACTATACACCGGCTTAACTTAGTACAGTGCCTTTTAGTTGCGCTTCCTTTCTTTCCGGTGAATGTTCCAACTTGTTATTGACCTGGCAGAAGCTGCTGCCATGTGGGTATTTGGTGCCATTTCTGTCTGGGGGTTTGTGACAAAATGGTATGCAATACCTGCAATCCTGCTTTGAATCCAAGTGGATCATCCCAGATGAGCAGCTGTGGGAGTGGAGCCCTGTATATGCATGAGGGGAACGCATCTCTAAAAAACAATGGAAGTGTCTGAAGGCTAATTATGATATAACTGCTGTAATCTTTGCCAGAACCGTGGACTTCGTTCAATTGAGCTGCCTGTAGAACAGAGAAAGATGTGACTATCAACCCTCCCCCACTCAAAAAAAACCAAACCAAACCAAAAACCAACCAAACCCCCCACACCAAACAAAAACAAAATAGAGAAAACCCCAGGAAACAACACAAATCCAGAACATGAGAGAGCAATGCTAATTCAGACAAGTGTGTATGTACATATTTCTGTGAATATGTCTTCAAGGGGGAAGGTTCCTAACCTTCTCTTCACCTTTCAAAAGGAGCACTTCACTCTGTACCTCTGAGACTAAAATGAATCTGTCTTCAATTTTTATCTGTCTGGATCAATTCTCTTTGCATCATGTACTCAGTTTACCTGAAGTGACTGCCCCTATTCAAAGATTCATGACAAATAGGCAGTCCTTTATCTCAACTAAAAACTGTAATTTTTACTGTTGAGTTGATACATCTATTTATACTGTAAAGATAGTGGCATACAAAATTTATGGCCAAAACTTGAACCTGGAAAGCAAATATTGCTGTGCATAATTTAAAATTATTGTCTTTTCAAGAGTACCTTCCTGTGGGATTTCCAAAGGACATTATTGACAACCATATAGTAGTTCTCATCAGAATGATCGATTTTTCCCTTAACCAAAGACATGAATTATGTCTTCATCTGCCTCAAAAATAGCTAGGCATCCCACATGAGAATTGTTTCCCAGCTGGGGAAATAGAATGTCAGATATGTTTTAAAAAGGAAATGGAAAAAAAATGCATCTGAAATGCAGTTTCAACAGGCAAGAGGTAACTTCTAGAACTCCGCCTTGTTTTGATTACCTGCCTTCAAAACTCTGCCTTGTTTTGATTAGAACTTCTAGCAGAAGTTTTAAAATACTGAATCCAAACAAGTAACTTCAATTTTTCTTGCAAGGACTTTCAAATTAATTAAGCAAAACACTGTTTTATCTCCAGCATCAGTAATTTAAACACTTTTTTTCCTATCACTTACTCATTTTGCCCAGGGCAAAATCAACCTCTACCACAAAGGTGTTTTTTTTCCTTTTTCCTATGTGTCAATTTTGATAACTTAATACACAGATTAGCCCACTTTGGTTATATATTTATGTTTCTGGTAACTCTTGCATATCACAAATACATATATTTCTTGGTCTTTTAAAATAATTTGTAAAAATCAGTCTTTTTTGGAGCATTTTTGTCGGGTGTATTAACTGCGAGTCATAAGAAATGAGGTTGTCAGAGGTTTGTATGATTAGAATGAATATCTATCAACACTGTAACCTTTTTCATTGAAGTAAATAATTGAAGAGATATCTTATTTATCTTATTTTAAAAACAATTGCAAAAGAAATTCCAGTAGAACTTCATGTACTTTCTTCCTTTTCGTTTTACTTTCCCATTGTTACTCTTATGGGAGATGTCTATGGATAACTTTACACTTTGTGCAAAGTGAACATGTTTCTGAGAAAACAGCTGAAGACCTGAAATCTGTGGCTAAATTGTAATTTTGAAACTACACGTCTGTGTTAACCTAGTCAGACCTAAGAATTTAAAATGGTTATAACAGTACATCAGGGCATTATTTATTATAAACACAATATTTTTATTTAAGCTCTCAGCCTCAAGTAGTGAATTGGTTTCTTTCTCATAGGTTTGAACAGATAATGAAAGAAAGATGGTCAGTTCAGTATTTAGTTTGTGAAATCAGCACTGAAATATGAAAGGAAGCATATGTAGTTAAAGTTTTGATTTAATTGTGAATTATTTGAGTACCGAACTCTGTTTCTCTCCTCATTTAAAAAGGTCCCACATGAGTCATGATCTTGGTTCCATGCATTTCTTTCCTCTTCCTTTAAACATTTGGGGTTTTGTTGTTTTCTTTGTTGGTTTTTTTTTTTTCCTGATGTGACAAGTATTATAATGGTCTCTAGAAGAAGAGTTTATCAGCTCATTTGGAATTAGAAAATTCAGCCCAGTGGTGGATTTTCATCTGAGTAGTGCAAAAAAATTCCCCAGCAATTAAAAAAACAGTAAATTTTTGCTGAGTCATAACAGACGTATGGCTTGAGATACTAAAAAAGTTGGACTTGCAGGATTGTTATACATACTTAAGGAGTCTTCCTTTACTTCATCTTTTTTGATCTTTTGACCTAAGGTTCTTGAAGCAGCAATGCACTTCTAGCTTTGTGCTCCAGTGCTAAATATACTTCAAAATTTTAATACTGTATTAACCCTTATGCATCTTACACCTTGGAAAGGTGAGAGGACAGGGAAAACAGAAAAATCTGATCAGAAAAGGAAAATCATCTTATGCCCGTTTCTCCTTTGTAACGGGTGCTTTTTGTTATCTGCTGCTGTCTAGAAATCAAAATGTTCATCTGTCATATGTTCCGTGACTATCTTTTATTTTAAGCTATCTGAAAATTTGCAAGTGATATGACTGGTGGTATCACAGTGGTGATATCTGATGCAATTTCTTCCACTGCTCTGATACCCAGTTTGCCACTGGAAACTGAATACTCCATTTGTTTCTCTCCTGACTATGTTCTTGTCATTGAAAGTACTCAGCAGAATCAATGTGGTGAGAAAGAAACAAGACTGGTGGCACCTCACAAGCAAATATCTCTCTGAATGTCTAAGAGAGAAAATATGTTCAGTGTAATTTCTACTCAGTCTGTTGAATAGTGCTTTTATTAATTTCATGTGTGAATATTTTTGTTTGACTATTTTTATATTTGTTATTATGGAAACAATGGCAGATTTTTACAGAAATCTTATTTATGTCTGGGCAGCTTGGGCAGTTTAGTACAGTAAAGTAATTTTGACTGGAAATCACAATGTCTGATATTTTCTGCCATGAGTTTTTGATGGCTTTGTAGTCTTCACCTAGCCTTAGTTTTGTTTGCAGTTTGTTGGTTTGGTATGATTTGGTTTTGGTTTTGTTTTGGTTGTTTTTTTTTTTCCATTTCCTTAACAGACACCATCTTTTAATCTGTGTTTCTGTTTTTGAGATTCCAGTTTTGACAGGCATCTCCAGGTTTCTGGTAGTATTATTTTCAATTCAATTACGTAATAATTGAATAGCTAGTAGTAATTAGTAAAAATGAATATTCTTGCTTCTTATGAAGCCTGTTCAATTGCTTCATTCTTGTTCTTGAGTGTTCATGGGTCTTTAGTTGTCTGGAGTCCTCAGGGCAGTTTGGGACATTAATAGAAGCAGGTTTCCAGCTACCTAGAGGGCATCAGTAGGGTCAGATACACAGAGACCCCGCCAGGCAGGACTAAGAAGCGGCTGGGGTGGGCTGCTGTGATCACTACACTTGGGATAGAAATGTTGCAAGGAAGTATTTGCACCATTCCTCCTCTCCATTTGCATGTATTTAACATTTGGCATGTGTAGCATTCAGTAGATTAGCAGGGCAGGGAGATGCAATTTTGGGGCCTGACATTTTTCTTTTCACTGAATGACTTATAATTAAAAATATTATTTAGGAATGCTTATATATAAACCTGTTAAATATTTTTCAGAATTTTCACATTTCAGATCTTTTACATGGATAAAGTTTATCCAACTGCATTTTTAAATTGAACTACAGGTGTACTTGAATGACCTCCAGCTGAAAAATACATGCTCAGGCAAGATCTTTTCAGTCCCACACCTCTTCCTTTGTGTTGCTGTCGTGGTAAGACACAGAGCCTGTGCTCTGTGCTAATGGGCTGTGGCTCTGGAGTGTTAGAGCCTGCTACTGGATTAGTAGCTCTATGCCCCTCAAGTCTAACTGAAGATGGAAAACCTGAGAGGTTTTGGTGACAGTTTTTACTTAGGCTAGTACAAATAAGTGTACCAAGAAGACTTATGCTCCAGATTTTTTCTTAAACTTGGAATCGAGAGAAAACTGGTTTTCTAATCCAGACTTGTGTTTGCTGAGTTAAATAAGGGATTTTGCAAGCCATTCAAGATGAAAGCTGCAGGATGTAGAACTTTTCCACTCATGAACTTTATTCCTTGTTACAAATTTTCTCCTGTAGTAGCAGTGCTGTAATTTTTGAAAGGAAACAAATCCAAGGAAGTCCCCTGTATCATCTACTAATGTCTTGAGGAATATTTTCCCTTCCTTCCTTTGCCTGAAGGGCTTCAGGCAGGGTTGGCATGGGACAAAGTTGGCACTGGCACAGTGCCCTGCCTAACCTGATTTGATTCCTTGTGCCAGACTAAGCACCTAATGGAGCGGGTAGGAGCACTCATACTGATGGAGAGGCAGCAAGGCTGCGTGTGGGTTGTGTGGAATGACTGTTCCATGGCATGGAGAAAGGGTAGCCCTGACATTTCCCATTGAGTAGCTGTCAGCAGATACACATCCCCTCTTACGTCTCTTAGCAGCACCATCTGAAGTGTCCATCTCTTTCCAAAGATTGGACAGACGGCACAAACAAACAGCCATTAATCACTGGAAAGCAAACACTTCAAAATCAGGACTTTCTTAGGCTTGGCTATTAGAGCTACTCTCAAACTCCTGGCCGGTGATAGCATTGAATTTACTTGTCTGCAGGAGAAACAAGGTGTATAATCTGGAGAGAATGGAGAGATGTAGCTCCTTTAGTTTTGCCTTGTAATATTTTGAATTCAGTGATCCCATCTCTGTGTTTAGCTCAGCTGAATTCAGTGAGGTGGCACCAGTGAAAATGTGAGAATTTTCTATTTTACTGGTGGAAACTCTGGAGTCTCTTTAAGACTTGGTTTGGTGACCCATTTCATCCACTTTCAAGTGGAAAAATAGATAGGTCTGCTGGAAAGATCTTTTAAATGTAGAACAGAAGAATAGATCTGACCTTTAAAAATTTCTATTTTAAAGCTGCTGTTCATTTTAAGTGTAGAAACGTGTTCCATGATTGTGCCAGATCTTTGCAGGAGTAATGGTAGCATTCAGTTACCTTAAATGGTATTCTCGGACTATTTCTAGAGTAGCAAAGAAAGACTGATTCTAACTCTTCACAATGTTTCTTGTTGCAGATCAAGTATTTGTACATGAAAAACAGTCATATATTCTGTGTTATGCTTTTTGAAAGAATTCTCATAGATTTGTTGAGTACTGGGAGAAGTGTTCAGCTCACAAGTGTTGATGAAAACCACTATGTAGGTAGAACAAAATCATTTACAGAAACTCTTAAATAGATAGAGGTACTTCAAAGGCATCAGATGCTTTGACCCATTACTAGAATCTCAATCTTCTACTTACTATGACTGTTTTAGAAAAAAAAATTCAAATGGAAAAAGGGCATTTTAATGAGCTTTTTATCCTTAACTGCTCATTGTGATGTTCTACTACAGTGCATAAAAAGGGCATGTTTCTGTAGTAGCTTGGTGACTTAATCTACTTACTCATTAAAAGTGTGCTGAGATAAACTATTGGTAGCTGAAAAGATGATAAAAGGTGGTCTAACATTGACACAGATCTGCTGCACTTATATCCAATCAGTATAAGAAGAAACAGTGAACCAAAATGGCTCAAGAAAATGGAGCATGGCATTAAAAAGGCTAGAACAAAAAAATTTGCATACCTTCAGAAAAATGCCTGACATGACATATCTTTTATTTTATACTATTTTTCAAAATGTGTTTCTACCCTTAGTAACACCTTTGTAATTCATAGTACTGTCTTTGCTGGCATGTAAAGATATTGTACTCTAGCTTTTGGTCATGCTAAGTGCACCAGCATCAATAAAGATTGCTATTCTATCTGTTGTAAGGTAATGTTTATTTAAAAATTTACAATTTCTTCAACTGAAATTCAGTTTCAAAGCCAGCATTGTGATTGTACACATCTCCAGTCACATGGAATGTTTTTGCGTGTTCCATGAACCATCAACAACTTTGAAGAATTTTTTCCCCAAAGTAACATCTATTCAGAGTTCTTAATTTGCCACATTTTTCCTTCATTGCCTGAAGGAGTAGAGTATGAGTTATCTGTGGAATTCCAAATCTGAGATTTCTAAAATTAGTAGGCAGCTGAAGATTCCCCTTTTGCTTGTTTGCTATGGTGTCCTTGGCATATAAAAATGCAGTGTAAAGTACAAGGTTATATTGTCCTGTCTCAGCTAAATTCTAGACAGTCAGCACTTTTTAAATTGGGAACCAGTTGGAGTTTGGCATTCTCAGGGTAATACAGATTGGCTTATGACCTTGATGTAGTTCACAGCAATTCAGAATGACATTAAATATATACCAGTGCTTACATTTAATTGTTGTCAGTGATTTCCCTGATGCTATAGCACCATTCTTAACAAAGTGTTACAAATTCACTTTGTTCTATGCCTTTTTAGGTGTGCCATTGATAAGAGGTTGTGAGACTCAGCAGTCGCCAAAAAGGATCACTAAAATGTTCTTTCTCTTTGTAGTGCAGATTTGCTATCACAGATCCTGATCCACCAGTGTTCACATGTCTTTATCCTTTTATCCTGTTTATTTCTGTAAGATCAATGGGGTTACAGCAACCTCTGTACCTACCAGGGTGCAGGTTTTTAAGAGCTTGAATAGGCTCTCAGAGACAAGCATCTCTTGATGCTCTGCTGCTCTTGCTCCCTTGTGCCCACATCAAGCCCAGTGTTAAATGTACCCCACATTTATATTGCTTTGAGACTGCTGCAGTTCTTAGGCAAGTAGATTTGTCCCCTGTTGCCTTTGCTTGCAGCTGTTAGGGAGCTGCTGTGTGCCTCAGATCATCTTTCTGTTATATTTCTGTGAGCACTGTCTAATGCCAGCCAAGTCAATATTGTTTCATAAGTCTTAGTTCTGAAGTGCCTTAAAACTGATTTGTTTGATTTTTTTTTTCTTTCAGCGTAGGTAGGATGTAGCATGAATTTTTTTATTCATAGATGAGGTGTCTTATTATTTGTTAAAGACTTTTTAAAGAAATGCAAGTTTTAATGAAGTTGTTGAATGTTCAGTTCTGCTGGTGAGCATCGTTGCTTTCTACAGTCTTCCTTTTGGAGACTTTTACAGACTTTAAGTTTCAAAGCTGAAACATGGCATACTTTAAAGATAGTTTGAAGGCTTGAATCTGAATAAATCAAACTCTAAATAGAAGATGGGCTTCAAGTGCTTTTAACAATCTGTATTTCTGGAGTGACGTATCTCCTGCTATGTACTATTTCATAAAGAGCGTTCTCAGAGTTAAGTTAAGTTTTGTTGGTCTGAATAATTTTTCTGTTTTCATAATTTCTCAAATTAATTGACTCTCTGTATTCAATATACAATTATGAGGGAATCTCATGATTAAGTGTATAGGGAAGGAGAGGCCACTGGGAAACTCGCAGAGGGTCTATATAATGTAAATTTCCTTGGAGATGATTAATGATAAGCATTTTTCTTTTCAAATCCATGATTGATATAAAAATATCAAAAATAACGGTATCAACTCAACAGCAGTTACAAGGCCAGCAAGCTTCGGTTTTTGGAAAAACTTACTTAAAATTGGAAATGTTTTTTGTCTGTTGTGAATTTTTTGTTCCATGTATGTAACTTGCTTAGGCTTGGATGTTATTGTGTCCACATATTTATTTTCTTTGGGAGAAGGTGGTAGTGAGGCAACCAATGAAGGGAAAATTCCACCCTTAGATGATTAAATATGTCTCATCCATTAGTAGGGATTTTCTTTTCTTGTTCTGCTATTTTTATGCACTGTAGATAATTCAGTAACAGCAGTAGCAATGTCTGACCTTGTGTTATAACACACCCAAGTTGCATGCCAATCTTGCCTTCATTTTGGCAGTGATAAATTAAGGCTCTGGGATAATTAGAGCTAGCATTTTCTGCAAATTGTGAGCTTTCACAGCCAATGCCAATTCATGTTGCCAAAAATAATAATAATAATTTTTAAAAAATGAAAGAGTGATGCTACCAATGACAGCTCTTTAGTGTGGAAAAATGCACATCTGAATATTTTTCATCGATGTGAGGGGGAGAAGGGGAAGAGAGAGACAGAGATGCCAAAAAGAATAATGTTCAGTAAATGAGATAACTCAACTTGAGCGCAGAAAAATCAGATAAAGTCCCTGCCTGGATACACCGCTGTACCCCCTACTGAGTGGTCCAAATTATCAGATGACTGCGTACTCCCTATTTGATCTATTGAAGTGGTTCAATTTTGTTCTTAGGAAATAATTCATCTGTTTCTTATCTCAGATAAGTGGTCTGGCCTCGAGGCTCCACAGGAGAAATGCCTCCATATTTGTTTTTTATTATATTGCAGAAATGTCTTGGACCTGTTAACAGTGCACATAGAAATGTCTGTGTTTTGTTTGAAGCTGTAGAGGCTTTTGGGATGAGGACAACTTTCTGGCTCATTGCTAAAGATGGGCAGATGGTATGTCTAGATATACATTTTTCCAAAATTTCAGTATCAAATTGAAACTAATATGTTTATTAACTCTTCTGCCTATTTTTTTTTAATCTTATAGGCATTGAAAATTAATTTTTCTCTATTTGCCTTCCTAAGTCTTGACAGTTGTCACATTACTCTAAGGTGTTTATAGCCACTGGTGACAGAATTGCTTTTAAAATGTCAGAGCTGGCAGCTCATGGAAAAGTTGCTATTAACAGCTGCTCTTTGCTGAGAAAATGGTCAATGCCAATACACTCTAATAATTCTATTTCTGTCTATTATTACTTGACTCTGTAAAGTGCTCATGATTTTTGATATGTGTTGCATGGAATGTTTGATTATCCCACATTCCTCATCCTGTATAAAAGGCAATGTTATTTTGCTAGCTCAAAGCAAATTTTTGTCATTTATAAGCTCAAGGGCAAATTTGTTAGTTTGGAAAAATAAATTAGCGAAATCTATTTATGTATCCACAGGTAAAAGACATGTATGTATGTTTGATTCAGAGTGCAATCTAATCATGAGGAAAGATGATACAGGAAGTTATTTATGCCATTTCATAGTGATTGTTTCCTTAATGCAGATTTATGATTATTTATTATTTCAGTACACTCTAAATGAAGGTTTTGGGTTTTTTATTCATTTAGAGAATGATGATAAAGACATCTCAGTGAAGGAAGGAACACAGTTCAGGATGCAACCTTAAGAGACAGCAGCTAGGGTTGTGTGGCAATCTTTTCTTGAGCATTTCTGTTTTGTGAATGATTTTGTGATTTTGAAATATTTCTTTGCTTCAGTAAAGAACAAAATACAATAATGTCATGTTTTCAAAAAGGAAGAATCAAAAAAGAATATTCTTCAATTATGATAGACTGTGTTAGTGTGACAAAATCAAAACATTTGATTTCACCTTTATTTTTCATTTTTTATATTTTATATTTTCCATTTTATATATACGGTTGTTGCGATTTTAATTTTAATTGAGAGATGGGGTATTTCAATATTGTCAAATCCTTAACTTCTTCCTTGCTCCTCCTTCTCCAAAAAATGTTGGAAGAAGTGGTGTTCTTCCATTTTGAAAGAAATGTACTTCCCAATCTGAAATATATCTTTTTTAACATCAGATATACTACTGAGTTACATAAAATCATAACAGATTTTTGTGCAGACTAAGAGTGGCGACCGTGCATTTTCTGAAATAGAATGACTCATTTTCAGGAACAGATAAAGCCATTACACTGCCTGGAGCACTCTTGATGCTGTCTGGCTTTTACTTTTCAATTACAGCATACATTATTTAGCAGTTTTTCTCTTCTTAAGGTCTTCATACCTTCTCTGCTTTTTCAGGTCTAAAAAGCTATCATATAAAAATTATCATGCAGATAATATTTAGGGAAAACTTGTGATATGTAATATTTATGCTGTTATTGTGCCAATGATTTTTTTTTTCAAAACTGGATTCAAAATCATTCTAAATGCTGTGCCCCCAAGTGTATTTGCCTTGAGCCAGATGTGGTTGGGTAGGCAATATAAAACATAGAGGCCAGAGAAGTGTGGGATTTTCCTATTCATCATGGTCTGTAGCATGGTGACTCCTGTGTCCTGTGGGACAGTCTGAAATAGGGGTCCTCCTCCACCATCATGGAGTATCTAATTTCCTAAACAATTATATAGAAGCTAGTGATAATGTTGTCAAAGCTAGTACCACTAACAGTTGCTTCTTAAATCATGGTGTGATTTCTTTGGGGTTATCCTTTGCAGTGCCAGGAGCTGGGATTGATGGTCATTTCCAGCTCGTGGTATTCTATGATCTGTGATTCTAAATCTGTGAGACTTTGATTCCTGGTGGTTTGCATTAGGCTACTTTGACAAGACCTACCAGAGCAGTTTTCAGAGAATCAGGAGTAGAGGTAGATAGCGTTTTTAAAAAATACTGGTTTAAGTAGAAAGTCAGAATAAAACTGTATGGACTGTCACAAAACCTTACATATCTTGATGTTTTATTATTACTTGCAAAGAACCTAAGGAGAAAGGCAGCAGCTTTAATAGGACTTCAGCCTTTATAAATTAATCCTGCAGTTTAGGCTTTATATGATCTTCATAACCATACTGAATTTTATTTCATGTGAAGTGACAATATCACTTCTGGCCAGGGGATGATTGTGTGGTATTTTTGGAGCATGTTGGAGCATGCTCTCTACTCAGTTTTTAGTTTTGACTTGATGGCAAGTATCACTGAAAATGACACAAAGTTGAAAAACTGAATAGAGTAAATTAAGGCTAAATGATGTATTTGCTAATACACCATGCTTCAAATTCAGTTGGTTTCTACTTTCTTGTGTTTTGCTTGACGTTGGCTGTCATCTTCTTGGTATTATTTTACTTTGTCCTTTAGATTGCATTTGAGTACACTTTGTTTGCATGGAGGTCACTGTGTTGTGTAGGTGAAGTATGGTAGTACAGGAACTAAATGGTCTGGAAAAAAAAACACCAAAACTTTAGGAAATAAATAGTGCTTCAGACATTCCACGAGATCCAGGTCAGGTAAATGCTGTAGGTGTAGGTAATCCTACCTTCAGACAGTCTGATCTCTTGGAGCACGTCCAGATCATGCTTCCAGGGACATGCTGAGAATTGTGTCCTCAACCTGACTTCTTCTTTTATCTCTTTAACTCTGTTTGCTTGTTTGCTTTTAATGCAAGGTTGGTTTTGAGTCTTCATGCTCTTACTGTTTTAGATTTGTTTCAATATTATTGCAGAAATAAGACGTTTAGTGGTTTTATATAATTCTGGTTTTTCCTCCTATTTTCCCCTGTTCTCTCTCCTGCCTCATTCACTTTCACTGTGATGTCCATTGCACTGGAAGATGGGAGCTACTGCTGGCTCATTCCTTGGCTCCTTTTACCATGAGGCTGTGGGTGGAAGTATATGATCTTTTCCTTAAAACTGCTAAGAGTCAATGAGAGAGGGTGAGCCTATTTGACTGCGTCTAGAAAGAATTTTTGTAACATGCACCAGTTTGTTACTGGTTGTAAGATTTTTTTTTTAAGTTCTATCTTCATTTGACTTTGAGATCCATTCACTTCTCTGTTAAGCTACAAAACTTGTCCTGAACCACAGTAAAAAAAAAGAAAAAAATCTCTTCATGAAGATAGCAACATTAAAAGTTTGGATAAAATATGTTGTCCTGATTTCTTCACAGTAAGAAGTTTTTCAGACATCTAATATTACAAGTTGAAATTTTGTCACATCTGTTACTTGAGTTGTGAGCTTCATCATTCATCAGTTTTCCAATAAATGAAGTAAGTCAGTCTTGTGGAGGAGCAAGGGAAATTATCTTGTGGAGGAGCAAGTGAAATGGATATGAATAAACTGAACATACTTATCAGTATTTTCATAGAAGTAACAAAAAAATTTACTTTAGCTCAATAAGAGACGTTGAAGTAAATAAAATTTAGGTTTAGTATTGTCTATTTCACATAGTTAAACAAAATCTAAGACCCTGAGGATGAATTCTAGTTTAATAATGGTTTTAAACATAGTATCACAAGACTGCAAGATGAAAAAAAGCCAATATCACAAGCAGGACATTAAAATTGCTAGTGCAGGCAAGAGAGACTTTTGTATTATAGACAGTAATGCAATCTCTGCCCTTGTCTCCACTAAGTAGGACAAAGATATTCACTTCTTACGCAATCTGTTGACAGATTCTTAAGAAATCTTGCATCAAATGATCTTCTATATTCATCAATTGCGCCATAGTCCTACCTGAAATTAGTTTATTTGATGTTGAAGTGTTCCCTCTCCCCCTTCCTCTTTCTTTTCTATTTCTTTCTCCCTCTCTCCCTCACAGCCATAGTTAGATAAAGTCCATATTGTTTACTCTGGCATGTGGCCTTGTTTGCACCTTAATTCCCGCGGAGGCGTGTCTGGCTAAGCGGATCACGGCAGTCACGTTTCCAGGTGCAGCAGCGCCCTGCCCAGGGCTGCCACCTGCTACAGAGGCAAGTCCAGGGCAGCCCTGCTCGGCTGCCCACTGCGCTCCCGAGAGGTTCTTCAGCACGCCCAAAGTATTTCCCTAATACACTTACTTCTATTTTTAAATAGTATTACAAGCTACACTGAATTATCTGGCCTAAAAAAAATTGCTAATTACAAGCAAGTTCAAGTAAACCAAGCATAATTATAAAGCAGTACAGAACAATTAGCAGAAAGCATATCCCAGTGTACCCCCAGCTGAAATACATGCGTGCTAATAATTTTACTTGTAGAGTCAATGGAATGGCACTGATAAGGTTTACAGCCTCTCAGTGAAAAAATAGGGAAATTATGTACTAATTGTATGCACATTTTTAATAAGTTATAAGAAAAGCAAGGTTAGGTTCTGGCAACATCTTTGAAAGAGTAGAGCCAATAATTTACCCTGTGTCAGAGTTATATTTTTACCAATATTTCTGACACTATCATGTGATAAAAATGTAGACTTCTGTTTTTCTTGACTAACAGCAAAAGAAACATAAGGAGTATGACTGCAACTGTTCACTTATTTTTAAGCCAGGAACTGCTGTGATTTTCTTAGAAGGCAGAGGAAAAGAAAAAACGGAGGTTTCACTCTGTAGGCAAAAGTTTTGTTAAATAAGCCTGTCTAACACATATCTATGGAACGTTTGAATTTACAATTTAAGTTTTTGTAATTTTGTGTAACTATTCAAATAGTACGGGCTTCACCCAGAATGCATAAGTACCTATATTTTATCTTAGAATACTGCTTAACACTTTCAAATTTTGTAATGTATGTCCTTTTATGTATGCTTTTATTAATCGAAATTTCAAAACACATATGAACTCATAGTATATATTTTTTTTTAATTTTGCACCTACCATATGAGCAACAAACACATGACTGAAATGTACACTGTTCTATTCTGAGAAAAGAAACACAGTTTTATGTTTTTGAAAATAGGCATAGGTAATTTTCTAAATAGTGCTGGGTTTATCATTAAATAAGATATGGAATTAGCTTGTTCATATGAAGGGAGAAAGCTGCACAAGATGTAGAGAGAGCCCTGTGGGGTGTCCATCTGCTTTCCTCTGTCTGAGACAAGCCAAAACTCCTCTTCCAGCCATACTTAGGGATCTAGACTGTCTCAGCAGTGACAGAATAGATTTTGAAACTATAAAACTCTACAATAGTTTTCCTGCCTACCGTTGTGTTGTTGCAGCATAGACTGTTATTACCTCAGATGCATTTTATTAGAAGCCCTTCTTCATTGGAATAATTCATGGGTTCTTTATTGCTTCCTCAATAAATATAGCTTTTTTTTAGAAATATAATTTCCCCATCTATAAAGGGGTCCAGGAAAAAGTAGTTTCCTTATTTAATGGTGAATGGGCTTGGGTTTTTTTTTCACTGCAGTGCAAATTTTGGGGTTAGCGGGAAAATGGCAAAACTAGACAAAATGGAACCCGCTGCTATTTGGTCCTGTTTCAGTGTAAGCATGTTTGCTTTCTTTAAAAATCCTGACCACAGATTAGTCAGTTTTTCCCTTTGGGTTAGTTTTAAGGGAGTCAAAATTAATCAAAATAATTTTCTATGTTCGCTATTTAAAGTGGGATTT